>NC_142392.1:303275-606550 GCF_059441095.1 Idiotropiscis lumnitzeri
AGGTTGCTTCGGCCGTTTTCGTGTCCGAACAGAAAATCTTCGTACGTTCAAAACTTTCACACTAAGGATTTAAGTTTACAAAAACAATATCAATTAATTTGTTAAAATGTTTTTAGGATTTTTGGTTTCAGAAATGACGAGTGGAAACGTAAACTTATTCTTGATAACAGGAAGTCGTTACCACGCTTCGTCGTCATTCAGTGTGACGTCATCAATACATACTTGGACAGGAACATGTACAAAAGCACAGGACGTGAGCAGAGTCTCCTTCAAAATAAGACAAGAGTATCACAGTCCGTTTTCCTGAGTGACGCCAAGATGGAGGCCACGGGAGTCTGTGTGTGCGCTTCGCATTGCGGGAAACAGCAGGACTGTTGACATTTCGGTTGCTTTAATGCAGTTCCTCTCTAAATGGTGCCCCCAGAAAAACTCAGATCGCAGTGGATATAGTTTTGGGAAACGTACTTATGTCCATATAGCGGCTGGTACGCCAGGAAATCATCAAATACAGTGAACCCGCACACATCACACACAGTTCGGCATATATATATATATTTTTTTTTTTGTGTGGGGGGGGGGGGGGGGGGGGGGACGATCGCTGCTTGCGGCGTTCTTCCTGCTACTCCACCGCTTTTCAATTATTTTTTCCCTAGACAAGAAAAAAAAAAAAAAAGCAGCTTGAGAACCACCGGTTGAAGCCCCGGGAAGAAGCAGGAAAGCACCTTTCAGGATGAATGCAAACATGCCTTAAAGCAGCGCACCGCTACACGTTGTAGAAGTAGTCGGCCAGGTAGTCCTTGAGCCTGTTGGGCAGCGGCAGGTCGCCTAGGCGACGCGCGCTTCTGCTGATGGCCACGCGACTCAGGTGTTGCAGCGGTGGCACGGCCACGTAGGCGGGGCGGGTGAGGCGCAGCGGGACCGTCCCGTTGGGGGGCATGCCGGCCGCGGAGTCAGCGCTACGTGACAGCTGCACGTAATGCTCCACCAGGCGCACCACGCTGTCAAACTGTTGCAGTTTGTGCCTGACCGGGAGCGCTGAGTCCAACTTGAACTTGGCGCCGTCGTCGCGGATTCGCAGGTTGGTGGGACCCGCTGATGTCACGGCGGAGATGGTGAACAGGAAGTCCCTTTGAGAGCTGTCCCGCACCAAGAAGGTTCCCTCCGGTGCGTCCCGGAGGACATCTTTGGCCTCGTTGGCCGTCAGCGCGCCCCAGTACCAGCCTGAGCGCAAACACGGCAAGATCATGAGCTTTTAGTCAACTAGCGTGTGCACATGCGTCCGCGTTGGCGCGCTTGATCGGTACCTGCGTTCTTGAGCTCCTTCATGGCCAAGGCCACGCACCTCTGCTCGGGTTTTGCCGGGGGCTCGCTCCCGATGGTCTCGCACGACTGGCGGGTCATCGACCCACGCGTCCAACCGTCAGCATAGACCACCAGGACCAGAGCGCACCGGGATCGCGACCAGACTCCTCTGTGAACCAACACAACAAGTATTGGACGTAATATTTTTCAATCACTCGCTCTTTCTGATCTCATACATTGATATGAACTCAAAAAAAAAAAAAAAAAAAATACAACAACAACTAACCTGTACGTAAACTCTTAACGAGTCTGTTGTATGTAAACAACATCTGATTCTTGCAGTCAGTTAAGGGCTGCACAATTGGAAAGACGTGATATAGATGTCGACTATAGTGATATTGATATTATTGCGATATTTAACATCTCCGGAAATTACATATTGTATTATGTAATAAAAAAGCTAGATATATTTAGTTTTCATGTCGCAAAATAAGCAAGCTCGATGTGTTCCAAGCTAATCAATTTTAATTCCCCAGATAATGTTCAACAATTGCAGGTATTTGCAATTATCGCTACATAAATATTTTTTTAATATATTGTGCAGCCCTCCAGTCAATGCCAATCAAAATAATTACTTTTACACCCCAAGTAAAAAGCAACGCTGAGAAGTCATCCCGTCATTTTGACATGATTCTTTCCAGTGTATTTGAAGGGACACGTGATCGGTCCCTGGCCTGAATCCCGCCACGACATGGAAGGGGAGGGGGCGTGGCCATAATTGTCACTCAACTCCTTTGGTTTGTATAGATTTCCCCAAAACAAATGGATTCAATTGAACATGCAAGTTAATATCAGTTTCCTGATTAACAAAATACAAAAAAGTATTTTGCTAATTTCTTCGCTAATAACATACCGCGATCAATTGGCCATATTCATTCAATAGAATAATGACTCTTGATTCTTCACACGTCTTAACGTTGCTTTTGACTTCAGTTTGTTCCTGCTTGAATTGCATTTGATCATTTCATGAAACTGGATGCAATGAACATGAGCAAAAATGACTTGCTCAGTTTCAGAAGGGGTCACGTGCATACGCGTGGCCACCCCTCGGTTGTAGTCACCTCACTTCAACTCAAACTGTCCTGGCTACGCCCCCCATGCGGCCTGTTAGCTGTTAGCATGCTAAAGGCAAAACAGGCATTACAATCCAAATTGGCTGCTCACTGAGGTTCTCGTTTGGCTCCAAAAGTCGTCAGTGCGCGCGACCAACCGTCAACATTTGGTGTTCTCACTCATCTTGGCACGCGTCCTTTTATTCCACAATAGCTTCGTGCAACGCCATTTGGTCGTCTCGGTGCACCGACATGGTGCTCGCAAGCCGAACGCGACCACGACACCCAAAAGCGATTTGAACGCGACTAAAGCGAACAAAGGCGGCGCAGCTTCTCTTCCAGGAACTTTCCAGGAACGCGGTCACGTGATACTATTATGACCATCCATTCAAACGTGTCGAGTCGAGGAAACAAACCGAACAGAATTTGAGGAATGCATGCACGAAGAAATATGATAACCCAACTTTTAACGTTTTCCTCGCAAACGTCAACTGCGCGCAATGAAAACAAAAGTCCCCCCCCCCAAAAAGCAAAACAGCCAGGGGTAGCGCGAGTGCGCCGTTTCGCTGCTTTGCCAACCGCCAAGCAACGAAGAAGAACCTTGGATGAGCGTAATGTGAAGACTGACCAGCAGGCGGCAGTGCGTCCTCTTTTCAGCGCCTCCATCGGGCGTGAAGCGGAAGTGCTCGGAAAAACGAGTCAAAGAAGATTCGCCCGGGAAGTTTGACGTTTTGCCGATTTTTTTTTTTTACTGCATCTAGTAAGTTGGTCGTCCCCTTGATGATTTTATTTGGACAACTTTGATCATATTTCGTTGAAATAACCGTCCATGTCGTTTCTCCGAATGTCACCGATGATATAACACGCACTAGCAAAGCATCACGCACGCGCCAAATTATTATCTCGATGTACTTTCTGTTTGCATGCATCAAGCAGACTCAGTTCCTCGAGAATGAGCAATGCAGCGACTGTGTCGCTCACGATTTGGAGAAATGTTGTCCAAGTATATTCTTATGACCAGTCGTTTTTTTATGGTTTGATGCATGTCCTGAAATTGGGACTGCGTGTGTGTGTGTGTGTGTGTGTGTGTGTGTGTGTGTGTGTGTGTGTGTGTGTGTGTGTGTGTGTGCGTGCAGCCATGGAGTCCACCGAGAGCCGATTCGCTCACCTACTGCAGCCCATCAGGGAGCTCACCAAGAACTGGGACATGGACGTGGCGGCCGAGCTCAACGACTACCTGGAAGAGGTGGACAACGTTTTAACGCAAACAAGCAAACCGTTATGGCGTTGTGAGCGTGCGCATGCGTCTTTTGCAGCTGGATGAGATGTGCATCACGTTGGACGAAGGCAAAACCCAAATGAACTTTGCAGAGGCGGCGCTGCTCATCCAAGGTTCTGCCTGCATCTACAGCAAGAAGGTAAACTGACATTCGAAACGTCTCCAATGTCCATCTTGCAAAGTCCGGCCAGGCTCCTACATTTGTTCAGGTGGAGTGTTCTTGAATGAGAAAGCCCACCCAACATTCAGGAAAGAAATCCCAGCACACTGATCGAAGCTGTCAACGTCCAAATAATATTTCTTAACATCCATGCAACCATGTGGGATCTATACATTTTATTTATTTATTTTACAGATATACAACTTAAAAACATGCTGAAAAGTCCATAAACCGTGTCATTGTCTCCCCCTCACGATTGACGGGGCACCGCCTTCTCTTTGTCTCAAATTCTGGGCTAATCTCCAATCCAAAGTGATGCAACGCCACCACATTTCGTATTACAGCGGTTTACTGACCTGAATTTTCCAGACAAGTTGGGCGAGACCCTTTTCTACGCAATAAAGGCCTTCAACGGATAGCTTGGTCAGCGGTCGTCTAGGCTTGCATTGCAGTTGACCAATCGAAAGGTTCACAGCGGTCGTCGGCTCTCTCTCTTTGCAAGTCGGCCAGCCTCAGCGAAAGCAGGAGAGGGCCACCTGTGGGATGACAAAGCAAATGACCAATTATGTGACGATGATGTTGTTGCAGGTGGAGTTGCTGCACAATCTGGTCTTCCAAACGTTGGACTACATCCGAGACAGGAAGAACAAGTAAGGAACGCATCGAGTCCACCTTGCAACTTGCTGTCATTTGACATTTTTTTTTTGGTTGCCAGACAAATGAAAGAGGCAGCGGCGCGTGATGACAAAGGTGACAACGCAGCGGTGCACCGGGATGAGGATGAGGATGACGACGACGACGTAAGAAAAAGGAAGTGCACCACATGGACGTCAACAGCCGGACTTAAGTTTCTTTCTTGTCATGGTTGCAGTTTTACGAACTGGACATTGAAACTTTCGACGGGGTGGACAGGCCAGAAGTCAGCGTGGTCAGATTAGTTTTTTTCCTCACTCACCTGAATGAGATTCACACAGAAAGGCAACTGGGGACAAATGGCGTTTGCCTGAGCTGTCAGTCAAAGCGTCTGCCGCCGTTCTTGTCATTGCAGCCGGTGACGGTGGTTCCTCTGCCGCCAGCGTCGCTGATTCCTCCTGAAAGCCGAGACAAGCGCAAGTTTCCTCTCATCAGGTGGGCCGGCGAGTGTCCGAACACCACAGCGGGTGGCCTTCAGGTCTTTACGTGCGTGCACGTGTGTGTGTGTGTGTGTGTGTGTGTCAGTGCCAAAGGCGAGGTGGTGTGCAGCCAAAAGGACTTCCGCATCAATATTTTCCTGCCGGGCCTTCAGGACTTGATCCATCTGACGCTGCCCACCACCAGCAGCACCACGCCTCTCCAGGACGCTGGTAACACACACACACACGTGCACACACGTGCACGTACATACCCTTTGATGTTTCTCCATCCCATGTGCGTGCCGACTCCGCGATAGGCGGTCATGAAAAGACGGCAGACGTCTCTGGGCGGAGCTTCCTCTCTGCTGACGGCGCCATGGAAGTGGAACAGGAAGTAGACGAGCACATCGAGAGGCAGCAGGTTGGCGCGCGTGCATCCGAGTGACTGCGTGCGCGCACTGCGTGCGTGCGTTTCATTCCGTGTGTTGTGTTACGTGCAGGCTCCACGTCGAGAACAACGACCGGTTGTCCCCGTGGACGCGGCGGCGCCCCCTGCTGTATGGCGACCAAACTCTTGCCGTCGCCTCCTTTTCGCCGCTCGCTTGCGATGACGTTGTCCACTTTCTGTTTCAGCGCAACATGTGGGAACTTCACGACTCGTACGCCACGCTGGAGGCCGACAAACCTTTCCGTTCAGGTATGCCTTGAAAGTGTGTGTTTTCGTGTCACATGGTCAAGGGCGTAGGTGGACTTGACCGGTCCTCTGGTGGCTGCAGGAAAGACCTACAAGGTTCCACCCGGTCTGGACGACAAAGGCAAGAGGAAATGGCAGGCTGCGCCGACCCTGCACGACTTCAGGACCTGGTTCAAACAAACATGTCAGAGTCGCTCGCTGGCGCCGTTTGCCTTGGCCACACGTCAACACGTTGCCTTGTTATCTTTCTTGCAGATGATCCTCCAGAACACAAGCTCAGAAAGGGACCCACCTGCTTCGGTACCGTTCACACACCAACATGTGCGCTTCACTTGGAGTCGCGTCAAATTCTAATTGGGGGGCCTTGCCTTGACGATAGACCTCAACTACATTTATCGGAGGAGCCTCAAAAGCAAGCTGCACAACCTCAAGAGAACAAACCGGAAAGCATTTGGAGTTTGCGCTCTGGATGAGGACCTGCGGAGGCTTCTGGAGCCGGAGGATGGAAAGACACAAGAAAGGCACCAGGATGAATTCAGTTAGCGCAAACACACACGCACGCACGCACGCACGCTCAAACCTGAGCATCAAGTGTGTGGTTTGTCGACAGATGAAGACGACGACGAGGACCAGGAAGTGTTTGAGGCAGGCGGCGACGACGTGTCTCCAGGTGAGTTCAGATGATTGACGGACGGATTCCTGACTTGATGAGTTGCAAACGTCGGTTTGCAGAAGCTGAGCTGACTTACGAGGAGCTGGTCAAGCTGCGAGTGGTACGTGATGACATCACGCGTCACACGAAGGCAGAGTGTAACAAGCGGGTGCGCCTTTAGGAGCAGATGGCGAGGAACTGTCGAGACTACGCGCAGCAGACGGCGTTGTCCCAGCGTGTCCAAGAGTGGGAGGACCAGCTGCGCCCCAAGCTCCTCCGGCAGGTAATGGGCCGCCATCGTCTTCGCCAGCGCCTCCTCTCCTCTCCTGATGCCGTCTTCGCTCTCAGGAGGCGCAGCCGGCGTTCGACATCCACCGATACGGCGACAGGATTGTGATGGCGTTGCACGGCGTGGGCCAGCGCCGCGCCTTCTCGTCCATCGTGCGCGGCTTGGACAGTGCTGAAGCCTGCAAGTTCCTGCTGGCGTCTCTGCATCTGGTAAGTGGGACGCCGCGACGCGACCGCGACGCCGCCGTGACGCGCGTGCGTGTTTCAGGCCAACGAGCGCACGGTGGCCATCGACCGCACGGCGGCTCTGGAGGAGAGCGTGGACTCGATGGGCTTGACGCTCCTCAGTGAGGTTCGCGCCGTCGACAGGTTTGAAAAGCCGCCGGCTCTTCCTCCTCCGACGGACGACGACGAGCTCCTGCCTGCGTCATGAAAATGTGTCGTCAATGCAATTTATTGAGCAATCCCAAAAGGTATTGGACGGATCCATCCATTTTTAACCTAAGCCTCCTCGGTGATTCTTTGGGATATCATTTCACGTGTTGTGCACGTGAGCATCACTTTTGTCCATCCTCACCTTCTACAGTGTCGTATCTGCGAGTTTTGATTGCGTGTGGCTTTTTGAGCTCCGATGAGCTATTAGGGACACATGATTAGCAACCGTAGCTTATCAGCACCAATGTTTGTCGTTTTGAAAAATTCTGACGGCTGATAAGACATCAATTTGAAGGTGTTGACTTTCTAAGATGCTGCTGACCTTTTGTTTTTGTTTGAAATGAAAACAAATGTCAAACAATGTTCCAAACTTGATTTGCTGTCAAAAACGAGTCGCTCAATCTTTTTAGGACAATTTTTAAACATGTCTTGTCTTAGAGTGAAGGGGAAAAAACTTTAGAATTTTATGAACCTGAACAGTTGTCAAATAAACGTATGCTTAAAGACATTTGGATGCCAAAGTTTTCATTATTTTCAAATCCAGAACAACTGTATTGACTCAGGAGCCAGAGAGGATTTGGAGAAAAAAAACTCGTTTACTTCATTAGCCACACTTACAACAAAGAATCTCCGCTCTCGCAACATCTGTCGGTACATCAAAAACTCACGCACATGTGCTTGCTGAATAACATAACAACTGCACGCCATTTTGGATCCGTGAAATATTTTGCACTCAATAAACTACTGACAAATCTCTTGAAAAGTTTTTTTTTTTTTTTTTTTTTAATTCTATTCATGTCTCGTTGTGAAACATGATTGCTTTCCATTCAACTTTTCTCACGAGAAATGGTTCCAAAATGCCCCCTCTTACTTGACCATGGCGATTTAGAGGCGGCGGCGGCGGCGGCAGGCCTAAAGGAGCAACAACGCCGTCACCAGCGTTGCAGTTCGCCGTGCTCGGCCATGTGTCGGCGGACGCTTTGCACGATGTGATCCTTGTCCTTGAGCCGGTTGTAGTAGTCGACCAAGAGTCCGTCGGGGCCCAGCAAGTAGATGAGGATCGAGTGGTCCACCAGGTAGTCGCCGTCCTGGTCCGGTGGGCCGCGGCTGGCGTACACGCGGTAGTCGCGGCCCGCCTCCTGCACTTCCTCCGATGTGCCCGTCAGGCCCACCTGCCAGTTAAAAAAAAAAGAGGAATGACAACGCATCAGATTCATGGAGCGCTGGACACAAAGTGCTCACGATGGATCCCTTCCATCCCCCATGGAAGCATCCAGTTTTGAAAAGTTTGCAAGTAGACCTACCAGGGTGAAAGTCTTTGACGTAGCGGGCCAGCGCGTCCACGCGGTCGCGCTCGGGGTCGACGGTGATGAAGAGCGGCTGCACGGGCGGCAGCTCGGCGTCGGCGTCCAGCTCGGCCACAGCGGCGCTCATCTTGTCAAGTTCGTCGGGGCAGATGTCGGGACAGCGCGTGAAGCCGAAGTAAAGCAGAACCCAGTGGCCCAGGAAGTCGCGCTTGGTGCGGCGCCGCCCGCCGTGGTCCACCAGACTGAAGTCGCCCCGGCCCAGCGCTGTCCGCCGCAGCTGCTCGGCGCGCGCCCGCCGCTCTTCCCGCCGCTTCTCGGCGTCCACCCACGCCCACGCCGCCAGCAGCCCGCCGCCCAGCAGCAGCGTCACCACCGTGCGCGTCCTCATTTTCAGCTTGAGCGACGATCGCTCGCCATGAGATAAGAGGCGGGCGGGTGGCAGCAGAATCGGATGAAGTTTGCGCAAAGTCTTCCTCAGCCGCAAACCTCCACGGAGATCCACCGCAAGGCTCCGGAGAGCGCACAGCATCCTGAACACAAGGCAGTCACAAATATGTCATCTCAAGAAATCTTTTCATCATTACAACTGAAGCTTCCTGAAATCAAAGAATTAAACTAGCCCGTTAGCGGTTATTCAACAACTATTTTCAGAATTATTTAGAGACCTTATGTACTGTACCTTAAAATTGCACAACCTAATTTCAATCTCTCTACAGTATTCTCCGATGAAAGGAGACAGACTATAATCTGTAAATTGGCAGATAAAAATAATCAGAGATGGACGTAAACTTGAGTTCCCATTTGGGAATCAGGGTACGGAAATTAAAATGCTTTCTTAAACAAAATAAAAGAACAGAAAAATATCAAGATGAACCAATTATTGAAATAATCGTTATTGTAATCACAATAAATTTGAACTATCAACATTTTAATATGTAAATAATGTAAACAAAAAAAATTCAAAACCCATGCATAGATGACAGATTACATGCAACAGAAAAAAAGATTCGACTACAAAAATCAAGTACTTTCTTTCTGGAGCCTCGAATGCAGAAAAAAGTAACACGAATTCTCTGAGCGAACAATTTCGTCTCCTCTCGGTTTAGCGTTCGACGTTACCGGCTTGAAAGAAATTCAAAACTTACTTGGGGGCACTTCCACGTGCGGCCACCTGCACAAAAACAAGAATAAGAAACAAAAAAAGACGACGAAAACGCCAAAGAAAAGCACACTCTCATTGACTGCCGCCAGACATTAGCAAAGTGCGTTTACCAGCTGATGCTGATTCTTCTTCGCGTCTGCTTCTTCTTCTTCTTCGCGTAAAATGGCTGCGGTTAGCCGCCAGCCCTAATCCAAGTTAGCGCTACCTACAGGACTGGAATGCTTCGTATTTTTTGGCTTGATTTAACAATTTAATAATCCAGGATACGACCAAAATTGTTGGCGTCCGTCGATTAAGACCTTTCAAAGTGCCTCGCAAACTAGAAAACGACTTTTCTTTTCCGCCCCATTCACACACTGTCGCCTTTTGATGGCGTCACTCAAAAAGTTGAGCGCACTTAAGTTTAACTGTCCTCACTGCACGACCACATGGGCAACACACAACACTCAAAGATAGTTGAATCAAAACTAAGCTTTCGGAAGCTGCCAGGATTTTACACATCGCTCCTCCACCTCCCTCGAAGGCGCCGCAAATGCGGAAACGGAAAACATTGGGAATCGTTGCGAATCACCACTGCCGGGGTCGCTGCAGGCGTGCGTGTGCGTGTGCGTGCGCCATGCAACAGGCCGGCGAGCAGTGCAGGCAGAGAGTCAGAGTCAGAGAGTCAGAGTCACCCGAGATCGGCACCAGCACGCCCTGCGACCCTCCGCAACATAATCGCGGTGTTGATGACGACACGCCACTGCCGTCTTGTGGTGCAAACCAAAACTGCATTTGTGCGTAAACAGCCCCATACTCGTAATGTGATACGTTTTGTTGAGTCATCAACTTATTGAACTTTTCTCCATAACCTTTGGGGGGTTTAATGATGCTTGCTTATTTGTACAAAGATCAACTTCGGTGCTTAGACAATTTGCGTTACTTTCTTCTATTCTTCGGAAGAGGGAGCGGGGAAGAAAAGCGTCTGTAAAGATGACGTCAGTGGGCACCGAAATGTTTTTGTTTCTGCGCTGCTGAAAATGTTCAAAATGTGCCATTTTCCATTGGTCAGTGATTGTTTTCCATTCGACTGATGTGATACTATGCAACCAATCCAGGAAAGACGGCTCGCCCGCGACCTTCGTGCGTCTCACAAAATGGGAGGAAGATGAGAAAATAAAGATGAAAAAAAAGAAGCGTGAACGCAACACACGAGGGCAGTCGTGACAAGCACAAGAAGCCACGGCCGTTGGAGACAGAAAAGCATGTTGTCAACATCAACAACAATTTGATTCTTTTCACGAGCGCGTTGATGCAAACATGAGCTCGTTTGCGGGTCGAATGAAGGAATATCCGAACATTTCTCTGGATCGCTTCGATCACGAGAACTTGCACGCTCGCGCCTACTTCCTGTCGCACTGTCACAAAGGTGAGCTAGGCTAAGCTAAGATAAGCTAGCCTGGGCGACCGAAATGTTCCGTTCTTTTTCTTCGCCATTAGATCACATGAGAGGGATTAAAGCACCCAAACTGAAGAGAAGACTGCGCTCCAGGTGATTCGAGTGACACGATCGGTCCAGAAATGATGCTGAGGTGGTGACGCAGAAGCAATCGAGTCGAGCAACTTGACGATTTCTTTTGCAGCCAGCAAAGTCATCATCAGTCGAACACGTGAAGCTCTTGTGCTTTTTTTTTTTTTGCTGACTTGCTGTGATGTTTTTCAGCCGTCGAGTCAAACTTTACTGCTCACTGGTGACCAAAGAACTTCTGCTGAGCAGCCGCAAGCATCTCTTCTGGGAGCAATTCATTGTGAGAAGACTTTTGGACTTGATTCAAGTGGATCGGGACGGACTGAGCACTGCTTCAAATAGCAAACCTGCACTCCCAACGTTGGCTTGACTCGTTTCAACGAGGGCTGCTCGATTTGATATCAATACATCAAAAAATGCGAATCACGAATATTTAGACAATCCAAAAATCTTCTCATTAAAAAAGGTGCAAATGTCTAACTATGAACATGGTTTCCTTGTAAAAAGCAAAAAAAGTGCCTTGGAGTTTCTTGCTATGCACTTAAAATTGCCATAGAACTCTTATAACATTTTAATAAACTATTTTAATGACACGCTCAAATTTTGAACTCAAAATGCGATCAGACAGTCAAATCAGTCCAGTCAATATATATTATATATCCTGTCTATTTTTTAACAATGATGCCAATTTTGTAATCGTTGAGTTGAATTTCAATTTGTGCAGTCCTGGTTTGAGCAAAAGTCAGATTAGTTTTCCTAAGATGAGCACATTTCACAAACAACCCTTTTTGTTTCACCTTTTTCCCATTTGGCGCTGTCGCGTTTTCTCACTTGTCACGTTGCACGACGGCGCTCCACGTGTTTCTGTTTTGTTGCTTCAGGTTCCTTTGGAGCTGGAGAGTCCCACTCAGATTTCGCTGGCGGACGAGGCATCAGGAGAGGTGAGCTGCGGCGTTGAGGCGACCGACGCGTTTGCAAACCTTTGAACGATGTCGAATGTTGTCCCGTGCAGAGCGAGGAGCTCGTGGTGACGCTGCTCCCCGCCGGACACTGTCCCGGCTCCGTCATGTAAGTGCGGCCGCAAAAACGTCACACTTGAAACTCGCCCGTGACGACGACGACGACGATGCCTTCAGGTTCCTGTTCGAAGGTTGCCGTGGAAACGTGTTGTACACGGGAGATTTCAGACTGGCCCTGGGGGACGCCGCCAGGATGGAACACTTGCACTCGGGCAGCGGGTGCGTCGCCGCCATCCTCCGCTTCCTTTTCTTCTTTCTTGTTGTCATCTGCGCGCTCATCTTCTTCTTCCACTTGCTGCTGTCGCGTGATTGCCGTTGGCGGCGCAGGGTGAAGGACATCCAAAGCGTGTACGTGGACTCCACCTTCTTCGACCCACGCTTCTATCAGATTCCTTCGCGAGTAAGCACACTCGTCGAAACGAATCTCAGCTTCGTTTATTTGGCTTCATACAAAGTACAAAAAATCGGATCGAGAGCGAAAAGGGAAAAGAAAAAAAAAAAGTTGCGGATTTTCCACGTGAACACGTCAGCATGAGATTTGGCCGAAACGTGAGCGTCGTCCATGATCACGTGTGCGTGCGCAGGAGGCGTGCGTCGGCGCCATCTTGCGTCTGGCGGCCGACTGGATCGCCCGCAGCGACCTCCACGTGGTTTGGCTCAACTGCAAGGCGGCCTACGGCTACGAGTACTTGTTCACCAGGCTGGGCCAAGAGTTCAACACGCGGGTAAACGCGCACCTCAAAGACACGCGCAACACACAGCTTGATGCAAAGATTCTCTCAAGGGCACACGC
Source organism: Idiotropiscis lumnitzeri (assembly GCF_059441095.1). Taxonomy (NCBI): domain Eukaryota; kingdom Metazoa; phylum Chordata; class Actinopteri; order Syngnathiformes; family Syngnathidae; genus Idiotropiscis; species Idiotropiscis lumnitzeri. The sequence continues at coordinate 316,098 of NC_142392.1, forward strand.
CGCAACATCCAACGCCATTGACACGCCTCAAAGATGAGCCAAACAAAGACAGAGCCTCAAAGACACATTTTAGTGTTTTGTTTCAAAGACACCTCAAACAAAGACAATGGGCCGCCATCTTGCCGCCCTCAGGTACATGTCAACAACTTGCTGATGTTCCGGAGGATGCCGGAGATCCTGAGCTACGTGACCACCGAGCGCCGCACGCAAATTCATGCCTGCAGACACCCGAAGGTGACGGCGCGGCGGCGGCGGCGCAATGACACGCGCCCCTCAAAGACGTGCGGCTGAACCCTTTTTGGGTGCAGAGCGAGCAGCATTTCCACGGCCGCTGGCTGCCGTGCGGCCGCCAGTCTGGCGACGGCGCCGACCTGCGCGTGCTCAGCATCAAGCCGTCCACCATGTGGTTCGGGGAGAGGACGCACAAGACCGCCGTGGTCATCAAGTAACGCCCGCACGACCTTCGCCGTCGGCCGGGACGCGCCGCTCATCCCTTCTTTCATGTTTGCAGGTCGGGAAGCGACGCCTTCCGAGCGTGTTTCAGCTTCCACTCGTCCTACTGCGAGGTCGGCCCGCTTCCGTCGCCGAAGACGTCCGGCCCGTTGGAATTTGTCTCCTTTGACTTTGAATTTCTCAATTCCAAATTTGGAGTTTTAGGAATTGGGATTTTCTGGATGGAAATTTCAGAGTTTTCATTTTCCTCTGATTTTGCTGCTCGGGCAAAATGAATCCGAGCGCCATCGATCAAAAATTTGGGGGGGGGGGTCGACGTCTGCTTTAAAATTTAGAATTTCATTTGCCTAATTCCAATTCAAAAGTTCCGTAAGCTTGAATTTATCATAGCATGGATGAATGACATTCATGAGTTGAATTTCAAACGCTTTCAGGTCAAAGACTTCCTGTCCTACCTGCAGCCCGTGCAGGTTTTCCCCAACGTGGTCCCGATCGGGCGCACTCTCGCCGAGGTCACGCGCATGTGAGTGGGCCGCCGGCGCCGGCGAAACTCAGCAACTCGTCCGATGTTAAAAGTCACCCGTGTGAAAATGTTCCGGCAGGCTCCAGACCACGTGCAGGAAACGAGCGCGCGACGACTCGGCTTACGAACCGCTGGGTGTGCTCAAACGCCGCCACGCCACACCGACGCCTCCTCGCGGTGAGACGCGCACGCCACAAAGACGCTTCGACTCCGAGACGCGGGCCACGAACACGAGTGCTTCCAAAGACGCCACTTCCTTCACACTTGTCTTTGTCCCGTCAGATTCGGAGGGCGACGATGACCTCTTTGATAGCCCCGCGGCGGCCCCGCCAAAAAAGAAGCCGCCGCCACGTCGGCACGTCCCCGACGGTGCGTCCTCCTTTCCGCTCCTTTTTGCATGCGTGTGCTTATCGCGTCCGGCTGTTGTGACAGAGCACAGAGCGCACGCCACAGCGCCCCCCGTCTCTGGGGAGGACGCGCTGCGGCCCGTCACAAGTGACCCCAACAACGCGGCGTGCAACAACAACTTCATCGACTGCACCGAGTCCAACGACGACGACGACGACGACGACGACGAGCAAAGCGAGGAGGACGAAAACGAGACCAAATGGCACGACCAAACGGGAAGTGCCGCGGGCCGGCCACCCAAATGGGACGACTTCTTCACCGTGGAGCCGCTCCCCGACAGCCAGAACAGCCTCAAGGGCCATCCCGAGCCCTGCTCCTCCCCTAGCCCCGCCCCCTCCGGCCAGACGCAAGAAGCGTTGAGCGAGCGAGCCGACGACGATGACGTCGATGACGACGATGACGACTTCTCCCTCTCGCTGTCCGCCTCGACGTCCAATCATTCCTCGCAGAACCGCGACGCTCCGTCGGAAGCGGACGAGCCGCTGACGGCCTCGTCCGACTTTGACGTTCCGTGCACGCCCGACTCCAAGAGGCCGACGCCCGAGCAACTGAAGCGCCTCTACAGGAAGTTGGCCAACGGGGACGACCTTTGCTGTCCTGACTGAAACCAAAAGACCGTTTCTTGCCTTTGTGTCAAAGAATAAAGTTTTTGGTATTTTTTCCAAAATCACACGGAACGTGTCACAGAAATGCAACAAAGACGCGTGCGTCAACAACAAGACGCCGCACACTCCGGCTGAACAGAAACTAAATGTCAGCAAGTCTCAAAACAAAGACGCGAGAGTCCCATCAAAGTCATTCCTCCGAGACACGCCACACACACACACCTCAAAGACACATCTCCGACACGCGCCAAGCCACATTAACCTCAAAGACACGGCAAAAATGCAGCAGCGTGAAAGGTAACGAATTCTCAGCCTGGTTTTTGCTGTGCCGCCCTGACGTGTTCCTGTGGAAAAATTTTGCACCGCCGTCACTCTCGCCAAAACAAAAAGGCGCTTTAGTCTCGCACGTCAGTTGATCAGGCTGCGGCAAGCGAGCGCCATCCCTAGCGTGGCCAGCGAGTCTTTGAGTGACAAGCAAGACCGCGCGGATGAGAACGTGGGGTCGCCCGTTGCCGCGGTGATGCGATGCAAGAGGAAGTCGTGCGTCAGGGCCGAGTTTCGCTCTGGACCGTAAGGCACGAAAAAAGTTTGTGTCACCACCTCGTGGCCGGGATATGTCACCTAAGAAGAGGGGAAAAAAACAAAACAAAACGTTGAGCTACACAAAGTGTGTGTGGCAGTGCGTGTGTGTGTGTGTGCGTGCGTGTGTGCGTGCACGCTTAACAGTGAAAGTGTAGTTGCCCGGCAGTAGCAGTCTGTAGTATTCTCCATGTTTGTCCGTTGTGAAGGGACACACGTTGCGGCGACCGGTCACCTCCACCACGGCGTTGCGCAGCGCCACCCCTGACCCATCCAGCACGCGCCCTTTGACCCCTGAACCCACACACAGCTGTGGAAGGTGATGCTTGGCGCGACGGACGCATGCGTGTGCGCACGCTTACCCAAGTGGACTTGGCGGATGAACGCCAGCAGACTCTTCCTGTTGTCCGCCCACAAGGAAGCAAGTTGCCCGGCGGGGGGGAACTTGCAGCACGACACCTCAAGCGTCACCTCCAGGCAGCGAGCCCACACGTAGTTGTAGTCCTGCATGCCGCCTGCGCGGCCACACGCACGTCAGCGGAGGCCTTATTATGGGATGGCGGCGAGTGACAGTCGGACGCTGACCCGTGAGCGGGTACCACCGGTAGCCGTTGGTGATGCCCTCCTGAAAGGGTCCCTGGTCTCCACAGCGCCCCCCCTGGTGCATGCTGGCGTGGTTGTGCGAGTACACCTTGGCCAGGTGGACAAAGACGTCGTCGTCGGGCGTCAAGCTCGCCTGACCCGCCAGCTCGCCACCTGAACACGCTTCAAACGCGTGAGTTGCGCGCCAACGTGCGCGCCAACGCGCACGCTCTCACCGCCATTGCCGTTGTCGTACGCGTAGCTGGCCACCAGGGCGCCGCCGTGCAGGTTGGCCGAGAGGACGAACGTCTCCGTCTTCAACCAGCCCATGACGGCCCGGACCTGCCCCGACATCACGTCACATGCGCTCAAAAAGTGACGACATCTCACGTGCGCACGCCGGCTGACCTCGGCCTCTCTGCCGCCGGCGTCGACGTCGACGTCGTGCTGCCCCCGCAGGTCAGCAAAGACATCGGGGAAGTTCCTGTTCAGGTCCACGCCGTTCCGGTTGAACCTGACGCGCACGTTCACAAAGTCATGTTAGGACGACTTCAAATGTCGCACAACAAACACATCATGAGAAAGACGTTTGATTTGGAGCATGTTTCCTGTTTATTTTTCTGTCCACAGTCGCGCATCACAAAACACGCACACACACAAACTCTCGGTCACGAGTGCGTGTGGTGGAACAAATTAGTTAAATTGGGGGGGGGGTTGTTTTGATGTCAAGAATGACCCCGCCATCATCATGCGTGACGAAGAGAAGGGCGGCGGAAACAGCAAAAGGAAACTTCAACTTCAGTCTTGCGCCTACCTTCCTCGGCTGAGGTAGCAGTCGGTGTCGGCCCGGTCAAAACCGTCCGGGTTCATGGTGGGCAGGAAGTGGACGCGCGTGCTGGTGAGGATCTGTGTGGCCCAGCTCTGGTTGCCGCGGTAACCACGCAGCAAGTCGGCCACTAACTGAAGAAGCAGCTCGCGGCCCAGAACCTTCGCACGCACACAAAATAAAAAGGTCTCGCACTTATGCCGCCTCGCGGCCATCCGGCCCGTTGCCACGGTGACGCTTTAACACAGTCCCGGGCAAACTGCGGCCTGGGGGCCACATGTGGCCCGTTAAACCTTGAAAACATGAACCCAGTTCATGTTTGATTTCCTTTGTAATTCTGACGTGTCGCCACTAGGAGGCGCACTCTAAGCCCGATATTTTGTCGTAAGGCTTTTGTTCATTTTCATTTCAAATTCAAACATGTTTTTGTCATACACTTAATGTCATTGTTTCTGCATTGAGGTGAGGTGAACAAAACATTCCATCCATCTGCTCCAAGTCCGGCCCCTCTGTCAAATTTTAGAACCCATTGTGGCCCGCCAATCAAAAGGTTTGCCCAGCCCTGCTCCAACACAACACACGTGACGCCGTTTGTGACCTCACAGTGGTGTGTGCGCGCGCGTGTGTCCACTCATGTTTCCATTAGTCCTACCTGAGCTGTCGGCTGGCCCCGCCCCTTTTGTTTTTCAGCCAATCAACGCAGGCAAAAGGAGCTGGCCATACAGACTGAAACATGACCAACCTCCTCAGAGACCGAAACAATCTCGTAAAGCGACCATTGAACGACTCTCGTGCCGTCAATCAACCAGCCTGACAAGTGTCCTGAGTGTGTGCGTGTGTTTGTGTAGATAGCGTGTGTGTTTCCCGTGGGTTTGTCTGTGCATGTGTGACTTGAGTATATGGAGGCCGTGTAATATAGTGCATGTGTTTATATCAGTGTGTGCATGTTCGTACAGTGTGTGTGTGTGTTACTGTGGCGAGGGTGTACGTAGCCAAATTGTATCTCAAGTAGCATGGAGATTGTGAGCGCATAAAGTGCACGTGTGCTGGTCAATGATGAACGCCCCAAAAAATGTTTGCGATATTTGTGATGTTGCAGACAAAACAAGCGCCACATTTTTGTGGAGTGTCGTGACAAAACAGGAAGTTGGCGACCATTTAGCGCTCGAGGGCGCTGGCAGCTATCGGGTCGGTCAAAACATTTCAGAACAATTGGCGCCTCGGAAGTGGAAAAAAGATCAAATCCAATAAGGAAATGCGCAAGCGGCGCCAAACAAACACGCTTCATGACACAGCGATGGCCGCCATCTTGGTCAGGTATTCACGAGGGGCCGCTAAACTTCATCATTGGTTGACTCCTGGTTACCATGGTAACCACTCACTTGCCACATCGCAACCCCGACACTTTGAACTCGTCCACATTCCTGCCGTTAATGTGCACACGTTGGTTCTGAGCTGGCACACGCCACTGACCCGATTCATTTGCTCTACGTTGCGTGCGTTCAACCATGACGTGACCATTTCGGGACATTTGCGCAGTTGCGTGTAGTTGCCATGGTAACCAGACAATGCGTCTCGTCAGTGCGGGTGTTCATTAAGTAAGTGCGTCCGTGGGGGTCACTCTTGACTCTGACACACACACACGCAGTGACAGGCTTTTGTTGATCTCTCGAGTCTCCTTTTAGAGTTTAGACCAACTTCCTGTCTGCAGGGAGGGACCCTCCGAGTGTGTGTGCGTGCGTGTTTCCTCACCTCATTTCCATGCATGTTCGCCACATACTTGAATTCAGGGATGCCAACAGTGTGACGGTGGGGGCTCAGACCTAAAGCCAACACCCACAGCTGTTGACCTGACACACATCGACACACACACATGAGCAGACACACGGACCAACAAACAATCACAGCGACACAAATGCGCACGCATATGCTCACACTCTAATCTGAGTTAATCTTTTGTTTCCATTGACTGTGTGTGTGAGATTGGCCAGATTAGGACGTGTTGGATTAGGTTATTTTGAGTTTACGGACAGGTTACAAAGTCGGTGTCTCGGTCGTCATGGTAACGTGCGGCCACCGAAACTTGCCCTACGCGCGTGCAAGCGTACCTGCGACTGAGCGTCCGATGCTGTACAGGTGCGCGATGTCCGGGTTGGAGGCGTTGACCCGCCGCAGGTAACTCTCCATCTCCTGGTTGCTATGGTAACGAAAGTCCAGCATGATGGCGCTGGGGACGAAGACAAGGTGGAGGAAGAGGCGGACTTCTGACATGCCTGCGCAGCAAGAAATGAAGCGATTTCAACTCTCAATGATCGTCTGCGCACGCTTTCCTCTCGTCTAAAGGCGTCAACACACAACACGCTTCCCGCGATCAAGCGAGCCCCTCCCACGGGGCAAAGTTACACCCCGCCCGCCCGATGACAAGTAAGCGGTGCTTTGGCGCCACCTGCAGGTAACTGCCAACGCTACAAGTAGCAGCGAGTGCTGGTGGAAAATGTGAAAAGCACATTTCAACTTTTATTCAAACAAAGTAAGCGAGAATGTCAAATTAAAATCAAGAATTTTCCAAGTCGCCGGCGTACGAGGACGGCAAAATCCGGCGCTTCGGTTTGCGTCATCGGCGAAGAGCGCGAGCCGTTTGGAGTTTGCTCATTTGTGAAAGTGGCGTGTGGAACGCAAGCCAGCTTTGCACTTTTTTCATTGGACAATTTCACGAGTCACAAGAATTAGAAGACCATTTTGGAATGAACTGAACAACGGTGCACATTAGAACATTTCGCTAATTCCATTTTCAGGAATTATTGACGCATCCGTTATTTGATTGAAAACAAATAATTTTTCTGGCGTCTCCGATTGGATTTTGAGCGCACTTTGTTTGTTTACCTCAAACGAGTCAAGTTGACGGCAACGACGTCGCATCTTCGTCAGAGCGAGAGCACATCCTCTGGGGGGGCGCTAGCGGGACGGCACCTTCTCGCGAGGCTTTGTGCCGACGTGTCTGACCTCAGGTTGCCATGGCGACGTGACGACCACTTTGGCTCGACGATGTTCGGAAGACGCCGAGACGAGACGAGAACGTCGAGCCGACGCCACTTTTCTGTCTTTCGCGTGCGGTTTAAAAAGAGTTACCGAGCGCGTCGGTCGAAGGTGCAAGTTAAGTCGGTATCAAGTCGCTCAGTTATTTAGTTAAGTGTCATCATCAATCCGTCAGTTAGTTATTGGGTTGGTGGTTTGATTCGTTATTAACTTATTTCGTGAGTTAGACGGCGGGTTCGTTCGTCTGTCATTTGCTCGGCCAGTTACAAGGAAGTAGATTTAACTTGGTTGTCGTGTCAACAAAATCGTCGTCAAGCCTCGAGCATCAGGAAGTCGTCGTCGCCGTGCCGATGTTTGCACTGCAGAAAAAAAAAAAAAAAAAAGAGACTTTGGCCTCCACTGGCATCTTATCGCAAAACGTCGCCGCCTTAAAGCGCTCGATTGGACGCTCCGGTTTTGATGTCGCTTCTGTCCAATGAAAAGACAACCAGCCCGAACGTTGACCCCGAGTTGTGCTTTCCGGGAAACGTGCGTCACGTCAGCCAAATGACTTTACGACTCGGAGCTCTCGTAAAAGTAGTCGCGATGAGGTGCGCTATCAACGATGGCCACGCCCACCTGCTTCGCGGGGGGCGGACGTCTGACGGGGAGCGAGGTCATCGTCGGCACGGCGACTTTGTGCCGGAACGATGGCGCTCGATGCCGAGAGCAAAGAGCTGCTGTGGGAAACGCTCATCGACGTGAGCCAAGTCGACTTCAAGGCCTTCAAATTCCATCTGCACCTGCCCAAGAGCGCGGACGAAAACGCCGACCAGGTGGACATCGTCCTGGAGCTGGAGAAGAAGCACGGCAACAACGCTGTGGAGGAGGCCATCAACATTCTGGAGAAGATCAAAAATTACAACCTGGCCAACCAGCTGCGCGACCACATGCGGCAAATTAAAGGTGAGGTCAACCGCATTCCAGAAAACAGGTTACCCGATTACTGAGAAAGTCGTGTTCAGTTTGTCCAACCTTCTTTCTGGATCGGCCCACCGGGGGAGGGCAGAATTCTCGTCCCGCCGTGGAAGACAAGTGCACTTTGGTGTTTGTGTTCTTTGAGTCTTGAAGAAAATTCCGCATTTGCGAATGTTTGTCATCTGCAGATGGCGCTCACGAGCGTGGACGGAGCAACGCGGTGCTGAGGAGGAAGAAGGCGGGCGTCTTGCGGAGAACAAGTGAGGAGAGCTCAGCTGAAGTTTTACACCCGTGAGACGCCAAAGCGCCGTCGGCAAAATTGGAACGGAAGAAAGCCGACGTCGACATTTTACAAGCGCCGCCGTTCTACTTGCGCGCGAAGGTTGTCGTTGGCGAATGACGCCTGTTCTGCGTAACGACCGCTTCATCTTCGGTGGGCGCCGGTCGCGTCCTTTAAACCTTTGCACACTATCGCGACCCATCGTTACGGTGCCAATCACACGACAGACATTACGAATGAAATTGGAATGGGACCGGCAGCATCGGGAAAGATTGCCGTTGATTTTGCGTCCAACGTTTCCATCGAGCGCCGAATAACAACACCAAACGGCGATCTGGCATCTCACTCGTCGGCGCTCGCAAGTATTGCCCAGTCCTTTTATTTTGTGGTGTTCCTTCAGGTACCGTCTTCTCAGTGGACAACGACTTGATGGCCAAATTCAAGCGCGCGCTGCAAGACAACCTGCAAAGTAGCTACATCAACGCCCCAGAAGGCAAAAGCAAGCGAAGCGAGCAGCCGCGACTGGCGGACGTCTACACGGATCTCTACGTCACGTACGGCGCCGACGTGGTCCCCAACAAGGAGCACGAGGTGCTTCAGATGGAGATGTGCGGCGTGGCCAAGAAGTCCATCCAACCGTGCGACATCTTCAAAAGCGCCAGCGGGAAGCCGCGGCCGATCCGCACGCTGCTCACCATTGGCTTCGCGGGGATCGGAAAAACCTTCCTGGTGCGCAAGTTCCTGCTGGACTGGGCCAGCAGGAAAAGCAACAAGGACGTGCACTTCATATTTGCCTTCACCTTCCGCGAGTTGAACTTGGACAAAGGGAAAAAGTATTCGTTGGCGAAGCTGGTGCGCCACTCCATCTGGGAGAGCAAGCCCATGAGCGAGGAGATGCTGAACGTCATCTTCATCCGGCTGCAAGCGTCCGGCAAGCGCGACTACGAAAGCAGCAGCATCAAGATCGTGTTTGTGCTGGACGGCCTGGACGAGTCCCGCCTCAAACTCGACCTGAGCGACGCGACCAAGGTGGACCTGGACGTGACCGAAGCCTACCCGCTGGAAGTGCTCCTGGCGCACCTCATCAAGAGGAACCTGCTGCCCTGCGCCCGCGTTTGGATCACCACGCGGCCGGCGGCGGCCGGCGACATCCCGCCCGACCTCGTCGACAGCAGAACCGAGGTGAAGGGATTTAGCGAGCGCCAGAGGCTGGACTACTTCGAGAAGAGGTTCCCGGATCAGGAGCACGTCATTCAGCACATCCAGAAATCTCGCACCATCTTCATCATGTGCCACATGCCCATCTTCTGCTGGCTCACCGCCACCGTTCTTCAGGATTATTTGGACACGGGAAAGGAGGGAGAACTGCCCAAAACCCTGACCGAGATGTACACCGAGTTCCTGTTTTATCACCTCGACAGGTCGGAGGAGCGACTGAGCAAAAAGAGCCTCAAGCACGTCAAAGCGCTGGCAAAGCTGGCGTTTGGCCACCTGATGACGAAGCGCCAGATCTTCTACGAGAACGAGCTGAAGGAAAGCGGCTTCGATTACTTCCGGGCCGCCAAACACACGGGAATGTTCACCGAGGTCTTCAAAGAGGTCCGCCCGCTCAAGAAAAACCAAGCCAGCAAGATGTTTCAGTTCATCCACCTGACCATCCAGGAGTACCTGGCCGCCCTGTACGTGATGATGAGCTTCTTCCAGGACAACAAAAACGTACTCGCCGATCCCCAGTTGTCTCTGGAAGCTCTTCTGACGCTTTGCAAGAAGAAGCCAATGGCACGGCTCCATGAGATGGCCATCCACAAAGCCTCCAAGAGCGACGGAAACCTGGACTTGTTCCTCAGGTTCCTGTTGGGCCTTTCCTTGCGGTGCAACCAGAACCTCCTGGGTGAACTGCTGAAGGCGCCCAAGGACGCGGGACACAGCAACTCCCAAACGGTGGAGTTGATCAAGAACACGATCGAGCGGAACTCTCCGGACAAAAACATCAACTTGTTCTACTGCCTGAGCGAGCTGAAGGACGACTCCCTGCTGGAGCAGATCCAACGATACCTCGGTTCGGGACGCTTGTCCTCGGACAGCCTGCCTCCGGGCACGTGGTCGGCCCTGGTCTTCTTCTTACTGACTTCGGACCAAGCCATGAATCGCTTCGAGCTGAAGCGATACTCCGCATCGGTGGTGGGGCTCATGATGCTGCTGCCGGTGGTCAAGGCGTCGCAAAAATCGTTGTAGGTGGCCCGCCTAAAGTACGCAGCCATGCGTAGCTCGCAGTCACGTTCGCTTCGGGCTCGTCTTCTCCAGGCTGAACGACTGCAACCTGAACAAGAGCGCCTTTCAGATGCTGGCGTCCGTCCTCAGCTCACCATCCAACCTGAGAGATCTGGATCTCAGCGACAACGACTTGCGCGACGACGGCGTGGCGATTCTGTCGGCCGGACTGGCAAAGCCTCACTGCGTCTTGCGAGTCCTCAGGTAAGGAACAAAAAGTCACTTCCAGCGGAACCGTCCTGTCCTGACTTCATCTCCTTTGTCCAAGGCTGTCGGGCTGCATGATCACGGCGCCCGGATGCGTTTCATTGGCCGAGGCTCTCAAGTGCAACCCCGACCATCTTCAAGAGCTGGACCTGAGCTACAATGACCCGGGAGAGGAAGGAAAGCGGGTGCTGACGGAGGTGCAAATGGATCCGAGCTCCAGTCTGGAGACGGTCGAGTAAGATCCGCCTCCCGCACAGCGTCGATGTTTCGTTTGTGTCGGCGACGACCATGTCTTTTTCTTCAGCCTGGACTACTGCGGCAGAGAACGTCTGATTCCCGGCATGAAGAAATGTGAGTGATTTCACCGGCCGATGACTTGCCACTTTAAAGATGAGCCGTGCGGTCTCGTTCAGATCTGTGTAGGCCCACGTTGGACGTCAACACGGTTCACGAGTGCCTTCGACTGTCGCACCGGCGGCAGAAGGTGACGGTGGGGCACGACGAGCAGCGGTACCCTCCCGACCCGCAGAGGTTCACTTGCTGGCGTCAGGTTCTTTGCGACAAGGGACTGAGCGGACGCTGCTACTGGGAGGTGGACTTGGAGGGGAAGGTCTACGTTGCCGCCACGTACGAGGGAATCCGCCGCTTCGGGGAGAGTGACGACGTGTGTCTGGGAGCCACGGAAGCCTCGTGGGCGCTGGTGCACCACGACGACGGCACCTACTCGGCGCGCCACCAGGGCAGGGCGCTCGACTTGGAAGCTCGCCCCTCTCCGGAGTCCGCAAAGGTTGGCGTGTTTCTGGATCATCTCCACGGCACGCTGTCCTTCTACAACGTGACTTCGGAGGGGCCGACGCTCCTCCACACGTTCCACGCCGACTTCGAGCAGCCACTTTATCCGGCCTTCGGATTCGGCTTCGATAACGGATTCGATGGCTTTGGGGATTTTGTGTCCATCGGCGGGGAAGGAGAAGGCGAGGCCCTATTTACGCGCTTCTGAGGCCACCGGCCACAACGGCTCCTGCAATGACCACTTTGGGCAGCAGAGGGTGCACTTGGCCTTCTCACGGCACAGCACTCAACTTTGAAGGCTGACGTCCAAATGTGCCGTGGTTTTTATTTGTCTTTTTTTAGATTCGACTTTTTCATCCGAACGTGCTCGAGTCGCTGCTGATTTTTTGGGATTTAGGACCACTTGAAATAAATGCTTTGCTTCACTTTCAAACGTTTTTTTATTTCAGGTTGCGCAAAATCAATTATTTATGGGTCAAAAGGGACGCGGACGTTGACTTCAATTTTTAAAGTTGTTAATTTTGCGGTTAAATGTGAAGCCCGACTCATCAATCATCCGTCATGTTGAACAAAGCGCGTGAGCATTCGCGTTGCCGTTCGTGAGCACATTAAACATCCGTTAGCACCGCCCACTGAGTTATTTGGGCCGCGTCATTGGCCGCCTTGCGGGAGCTCCAATTAGGAAGACGGACGAGCAAAAGCCAACCAAGCGACGCGGCCGCTTCGGTGACATCAATCAGCCGAGAGAATCCTCAAAACGACTCCTCCCATCACAGCCAAACGCAAAGACACACGCGCGCGCACACGCACACGCACACGCACACGCCTGCACCATTTTCACGGTCATGTGTCATTAATTGTCTTGAGGAGACGAACAGAAAACTTTTTCTTTGGCTTTCCGCCTCATTCAACTTGTTTCGTTTGCTTCTTGCTCGTTTATCTTTCCGCCACGTTGGCCGCGGCTCAAAGAATGACGTCACAATTAGGATTCGTCTTCGATCGGTGCGCCGGTGCGGGCGGGACCGAGGACAGGAAGTGACCTCGGCGAGCGGGGCTCGACGAGCTTGACTTTGGAAACGTTACCGACGAGACGGACGTTGCCACGGCGACAGTCAGAGAGGAGTCGAGCGCAATGTGGAATTTGTTCGGGTAAAGGGCAAACTTTAATTTCAGTCTCGATAAAGACGCTCACACTCCAACACAAAGAATACCAACTGGGTTGTTCTATCCTCATCCTTCCTGTCTAATCAGTCGGCCAGACTCCTTGCGGTGTGTGTGTCTTAGTCACACACACACACCAACGATTCTTTTTAAGACACCAAGAAGAGCCATCACAGCGACACTTCAGGCGGGGAAGTCTGCTAGCGATAGCATTAGCGTCTTGTGCGCAGCAAAGTGATGCTGAGTCAAGTTCGACTTGCAGCGAACCCCGAGCAACGCACGCACGCACGCAGCTCAGCGCCCTTTCAGTCACTAGTCAACAATTTCAATTTGCAGAAATATTTGACTCCCTCGGACCAGATTCTCTCCCTAATCTCATTTTCTACTCAAAGGCTGTGCTGATCTCCAATCCCAAATGACGCCATCTGGTGGCCAAACTTCCTCCCTGGACCAAAAATACTTTGTTTGCACTGGTGAGGGCAGCTCTCTAATCTCGTTGCACACTTGAGTACAATGACAATAAAAGGATTTGGGATTTCTGAACCGCTGCGTTAAGACGAGCTGTCATTTAGAATCTGACAAATATGAACGAGTGAATCCCACATACACGAACCTTATTTGCAGTGCTGCATCGTGACGCTGTTGCCATGGTAACCAGCCACACCGCACGGATAGGAAAATGCCACTTTTTCACTCCTGCATCTTTCTTAAGATGTGTTATCTGGAATGTATTTTTGAACGCTCAAAGTCTGTCCAGATGGCCATTCTCATATACTAGAAATACTCAAATACTCACGCTTCCCTTCTGGGGCTTCATCTTCCTCATCGTCGTCGTCGTCGTCTCCAGCAAGGATCTGAGCGAGTCACGGAGGAGCACGACGCAATGAGAGGCTGTCAGGAAAACAAGGAAGAGGCTGAGCCGACAAACGTTGGCGGGAAGGCGCCGATGGCATTTAGCCTGCTAGCGTGTGGCCGAATAACTCCAAGCTGACAAGCGGCGGGCCTCCCGCATCGAGTCCGTTCGCAAAAACGGCAGCCTGTTTGCAAAACACACAAAGTCAACAAATTCAACTTTACGGCGAGAAATGCGTTTGGTGTGGGCTCAGAAAACTAAAGTCCCGTCGGCTTGCCGAGGAAAATGCGGTGAGCGGCAAAGGCGCAACCGTTCATCAACAACTAAACCATTAGCAAATTCATTGATCGTCACTTTTAATAATCCTCCAAATACATTTCATTTCAAATCCTCCCAAATTGTCAATATCGCCCAATTTTTGGATTCCTCCATGAAAGCAGGCTGATGATTTTTGTGTTGAAGCAAGCAAGAGCAACACGTCAACATTTTCATTTATTGTCCAATCAGAAGACGGAAAAGCACAGGAAGCAGTCGGAGGAAATCATCTACTTCCTTTTTTGTGCCACTTCAACAAATCCGCAATCAGCTTTGTTCCCGTGCTTTTGGCCCTCACAGGAGTTGGGCGGATCAGCAAAATAATAATTCTCCTCATTATGCGCACGCACACACACAAGGCGAGTGTCAAAAAGCAGGCAAAGTATTTGATGTACGGCTCAAATAGTTGCACACATTTGGATCAGAAGAGAGGAAGAATAAAGGGACTTGTCGACACTAAATTTACAAACCAGTTCCGATCCTGTTCCATCATGAGTTCAAATCCAATTTCGATCCAGTTTGAAACCATTTGCAAAACACTTTTTGAAGCGGCTTTAAAATCAGGATAGATCCGGTTCCAAACTAGTTAGATCCTGTTTGTTCTAAACTAATTTGGATCTGTTTTAAACTAGTTCCAAACCAGCTTCCGTTTAGATTCCAAAACCAGTCCATTTCCGACAACTCATCAGTTCTGATTCAGATTTTTGAACTCTGAACCAATTTGCATTTTGCTGTGCACTGCTTTTGAACCAGTTCAGATCTAGTTAAAAAAATAAGTTCAATTCAACTAGTTGGGATCTGTTTTGGAGCTACTTTCAGTTCTGATCCAGCTTGTGATCCATTCTGCTCCAGTTCCATACCAATCTGTATCCAATTCCAATCCCGTTCCAGTTTGTAATCCATTCTGCTGCAGGTCCAAACCAATCTTGATTCAGTTTGGATCCAGTTTGTAATCTTTCCCGCTCCAGTTCCGAACCAATTCGGATCCAGTTCCAAACCATTTGTGATTCATTCCGAACAAGACGGTCGTTCCGATCATTCCTCTTTCACCGTGTCAACAAGATCAGTCGGGTTCTGCTGTTGCTATGGTGACACATGCTCCTCAAGTCCAGTTCGTCAGAGGCTTTTGTGTTTGTTTGTCCTTCAAACGACAAAATGAGGTCACGCAAAGCCGCCATCCCATTCGATGGACGTTTGTCCGATGCGGTGGGGGTTTGAGGACCTTTTTTTGGTAGTTGTACAAACACACTATTTAAGAAAATAAATACTTTCTCATAAAGGGGACAAAAATGCATGCTTTTAATTTGAAGGGCTGCGGATAAAACAAAAGAATTGTCGCTTCGCGTGACTGGAGCAGCCAACGGCTAACTGACCTGACTGCTGCCAACTTGCTTTTCTTTTTTTTTCTCTTTTTTTTCTTTTTCTTTCTTTTTTTTCCCTCCAAAGTGAGAATCTTGAGAACCAACGAGGCGACGCCTTCCAAGCGCTTCACCCGCAAAAGCGACGCGTCAGCCGTGGGCCGGGCTCCGACCTTTGCGCAGCCATTGGTAGAAGTGCGGTCGGTGGAGGCGGTGCCAGCGCACGTTGCCCTCCACGAGCTCCAGCGCCCGCGGCAACGCAGGCCCCGCCCCCACGCCACAGGATCGGATGAACTCCTTCAGCTGCGGGTGAAGAGGAGGAAGGTCGCCGTTAGTCAGTGACGACAGGCACGACGGCGAGGTCAACGTGCGCCGCCACCTCGTCCAGCTCCTTCTCCGTGTTGAGGAACTCGGTGACGCCGCCGATCAACTTGGAGTTCATGAAGAGCGCCTCGCCGTACCTGAGACGGTCGGACACGCGTGTTACACACGGGCGGCGGCTCCGACGGGCCGCGACTCACCGCGCGTTGAGGACGTCCCACTTGTCGCGGAAGAAGCGCCACGCCAAATTGCGGCCTTGAGGATTGCGGCCCACGTGGATGATCACGTCGATGGCGTCCTGCTCGGCCACCAGCTCCGACGTCAGGGACAAGTTGAGCAACCTGAAAAACACGACGTCCGCGTTGGCCGAGCGACTTCCGCCAGTGGACGTCGGTCCCGTCTTCTACTCCCTGCGTGACACTTCACTTCGGGGGGGTGGAGCTACTTGGTGTGCGCGTGTGTCTCTTTGTTGGCTCAAACTCCAAACTGATTTGTGCAAAACGTTCGCACGCACCTGTTGAGCAGGAAGGCGTTATCGGAGCACGTGAGCGCCTCCAACAGGATCTTCTTCTCCGAGACGGCGTCGGACGAGTGGAACTTCATCCAGATGAACTCCCACACGTCTTCGTCCATCAGACTCACGCCCGTGCAGTAGACCACGTCGCGGATGTTGGGAGGGATCCTACACACGTGCGCACGCACGCACACACGCAGTGGTTGTGCTTCAGTTCATCAGGCAGCTGAGTTCACTCAAGTCACGCTTAAATGACAATTTAGGTCAGCGACACGCTCGCTCGCACACACACAAAGTTGCTTTCTGGATTCAACACACACACACACACACACACACACAACGGCATCGGCCTGCACCTGTTCTTGTTGCTGGAGATCCAGTCCGAGATGTAAGCGATGGCCTGACGGTGGCACTGTTTGTTTCCGAAGCTGCACGCCAACATGATGAGCTCCCGCTGCAGCGCCCTGCACACGCCGGCAGTGTGAGCGTATATTTCAAAGTATGGGGGGGTGTGTGTGTGTTTTACTCCGTCTGGTATGACGCTTGCACGAAAGCGCCCTCGCCGTTGGCCGGGTTGCCGGGCCAGCCCATCTGATGGTAGCGCGTTGCCACTTGCTTCAGCACGTAGTCCTGCAAACGCGCACGTGAACACCAAAACCTTGAAAACGAGCGGCAGACGTGAGCACGAGCGAGCGTCTTACGCCGAAGAGGTTGTAGTCGTCCGTGCGGTCCAGCAGCTTGTCCAGCTGGTAGAGCGCCCGGCTGGCGGCGTGCCACGGCAGGAAGGACGCCTCCTGGGGGAGGTAGCCCATCAGCTGCAGCGGCACGCCCTGCGGCAGGTAGCCCGCCCTGCGCGCACACACAAGGGGGGGGGGCTTGATGGGCCTTCATCACTTTCGCTTAAATTGCGAGTTTGCCTTGGCGATGCCGTGCGCGTTTTCTTCTTTTTTGTGCAAACGCTCATTTCTTTTCTTTTCTCCGCGTGCGTACGCTCTTCAATGTCGATTGCTCTTCATTCGTGCGGTGACTTTATTTTGCGACAGTTTTCTTTTCTTGTGCGCGCCATTGGTGGCGTCTTTTTCTACTTGTGTTTTCTCAGCGCCGGCGCTGCGAGCACGTACGGGCGGCAAAGACATCGCGGAGAAAGTTGGCGCGTAAACGCCACGGGAGCGAGCGTCCTCTGCGCATTCATTAACATTTATTCACCCGCCAGCGGCCCCGCCTCCATGCTCATGAATGTTAATGAGGCCAGTCACTTCAGGTCGGGTGCCGCCATCTTCTATTCCTTGCCGCGATGGACGTTCAGCGCGGCGACCTTAACCGGGCGGCCGTCAATCAACGCCGCTGCCGTTTTCCGCCTCATTTCCATTCTCATCACGCGACGCGGTCCGGAACGGTCGCCATGGCAACGGCATCCACGCGCACACGTTCCTGGACGGCAGTCAGGCGCCATGCGAGCGCACGTTAACGAGCTCGTTAGCGCGCACGTCGCGAATTAGCCATCGGACAGCCGAACGGCTTTCGGCGAGCGCGCTTGACATCGCGCCGGCGATGACGCGCCCGTGTCATTTTATTCACTTGTGTGTCGGCTCATCTGTACGTGCGCGTGCGCTCACCTGGCCAGGTTGAAGGCGTCGTCGATGAGTCCCGCACGGTTGCCAACGGAGATGACCTGCGTCACATGGTCACACGCTAGCGCGGTTAAGTGGCGCGACGTCACGGCCTTACCTGAGGGTTGTCGTGGAGCTGCTGAATCAGCAACTTCCAGTTCTGGAGGTCGTAGTTGACCCGGAAGTATCCCGTCTGGTTGATGTTGCCTAGCAACCACGTCTCGTCATCCATCTCGCTCATCCGGTGACTTTCTGGGACGCCGACCGAGAACGAATCGAGACGAATCATTAAGACGCGCTCCGATCGGCCGACGAATCGCTTCGCTAGCAGAGGACCGTCCCGTCGACGGAAACCGGTACCTGTCTTGTTGCGGATCCAGATGAGTGTCTCTGAACACACCCACGACCCGTTTCCCACGGCAACCGTCAACGGCACCTGCCACTGTAAACTAACGACATACACACGCAGGCAACACGTCATCTCAAACGATGCGAAAAAATATCGGATGAATTAACGAGGCGGCCATATTGACGGATGGTCTTTCGCCGCCCCAAATTGTGCGACGACAACCTCCGTCACGCGTCCCCGCAGCCGAGCGCGCGAAGGTGTGCGAGGTCATGTGCAAGCAGCACCTTGCTTCATTTGAAAAGATTCCGCAAACGTTTCATCTGCCCAAGATAAGCCACCGTCTCACGGAGGAGAAGAAGAAGAAAACATTTTTGTCCAGGAGCGTTCGGAGCGAGTGTCACGCGGCAACAGCGGCCGCCGCTTCACACGATTAGCATTTGAACGGACGCCGCATTTGAGCTCATTTCGGCCGCCGCTCGCCCGGGAGTCGTCCTCGCGCGCTTCCGCTCCTCATTTGCTCCTTGTGCTCTTCAGACAAAGTTGAGGTGAACGTCAACTGGGGTCACGACACATCCAAGCGGATTACGGCGTGAAAGAACGCCAATGAGGGCGAGAACGTTGGAAGGGTTTTAACCAAAAAAATGAAAGAAAAAAAAGCGGTGAGATGAAGCAGAAAATAGGCGCGCAAACGTGAATAAAACATGACAATCAAATATAAATGACGGCAATGTGAGCGCCACCGAAACAAAAACGTCATCCGTCCGATCGCTCAACTCGCCTGCTGTTGCCCCGCCCATCCCGGCCATACAGGAAGTGCTCCTGGCTGACGGTGACCAACCGCGTGGAGCGTTGCCCCGAAGGCTCCTTGCTGACGGTCAGAACCGGGTATCCCATTTGCAGAGTCCACCGGTCCATCACGGCGCCGATGTCGACGTCCCGCCCCTCCGACCGCATGGCCTGCGCACAACATCACGCCGCGCGATGACGATGCCGCAAAGAACACAAAAGGTGGGCGGGCCTTCACGTCGCCGAGGCGACGAGCTTTCTTGCCCGGCTTCAAAAGCTTCAATAATGAAGAAGCCTCTCTCATTGTCGCTCTCTGCCTCGTACCTCGGACAGCTTCCCCCAGAGGTCGTCGCGCGCCGCGTTGCCGTACATGTGACTCAGCAGATAATCCTGGACAGAAACAAACGCGTCAAATCATCCGGACACCACTTGTGAAAGGAACGCGCCCAACATTCCGAAGACGAGGATCACGCTCTCATTCCTTGCAGGTGTGCGTACGTTCAGTCCTTTGCGGAAGAGTCGCCGTCCCATCACGTTGGCCAGCATCCGGATCAGCGCCGCCCCCTGCGGGACAAACGAACGAGGACGATCGGTGAGCCAGACATTTTTTTTTGGGCGGGGGGGGCCCCATGCTCGCTAGCCAATAGCGAGGCACACAAAGACAGATTGGTGACCAGTCAATGTCAGGGCACGTACAGACAAACAACAGACCGGTCGCCCGTCAGTCTGGAAGGCACGCGGGGCCAAATCACTTCACAAGGTTCCATTTTAGAGCCACTTCTCTTTCCGTGACATGACAACAAAACGGGCCACATCCCGCATAGACAAACACCCAACTGGCGACCGGTCAGGTTTCGGTTCTGCGGGCGTTTGGTACTTTTTTGTATGCGATCCA
Organism: Idiotropiscis lumnitzeri; assembly: GCF_059441095.1. Classification (NCBI taxonomy): domain Eukaryota; kingdom Metazoa; phylum Chordata; class Actinopteri; order Syngnathiformes; family Syngnathidae; genus Idiotropiscis; species Idiotropiscis lumnitzeri. The sequence continues at coordinate 335,779 of NC_142392.1, forward strand.
GTCGAAAACGCGGTCAATGTCGGCGGCGTCCCGCACGTCCTGCGAGATGGGGTGAGAGGAACTCAGGCCGTCCAGCAACATCACTTCGTGGAGGACGTCCGTCAGGAAGCGCTGCTTCTCCTGCGCGTGCAAACGCAAACATTTTAGTCGCCGGCAATCTTTGCCGAGCGCTGCGCGTCGCAGGCGAAATCCTGGAGTGAGCGGCCGCGCCCGATTAGCAGTTACAGTCCAGATCTCCTTCTAATGAATGTCACACGGTGCTGCCAGTTTCATTTGGCTGGATTTTCACAACTGGGATCAGACTAATTTGAGCATTGCAGACATTTACTGGATTTACTTTGAATGAACCTGCCCTGAGTTTCAAACCCCGATTATGTCAAATGAAAAAGTGAGCTCCGAGCGGCGTGACTTGGAAGGCCCAATTTCCCAAATTGTTGCTCAAAGCCGAGACTAACACCGGCAGCACGCGCGAAACAATGAAGCGTAACGAGCTGTCGTTACGCGCCCGCCGCGTCGGATGAGAGCGCTCGACAGCAAAAGAACACTAATTAGTCGGATGCTAATCGAGCGCTGAGGGCGGAGCGGCCGCACTTGCCGATTCCCGGGGCGGGTCATCCCCTTTGACCGCCGGAGAGCGGCTCGGGTGTCCGAGTGGGTGGCGTCGAGACACATTGACGGTCGGGCGCCCGCCATCGCAAGGAGTCACGAGTGAAACGACGACGGGTTTGCAAATAAAGAAGCGGCAGCGAGAGCCGCAAATGTCGCAAAGCGCTCGCCTTCATCGTCTGGCGTTTCAATCCCGACGAAGCTGCTAAAAGGCTACGGCGCCCGCTCTCGTCTGCCTTTCGCCGCCGGAACGCGAAGGCTCGCGTGAGCCGACTCACCATGTTCCACTTGGGGAAGAGGAAGTCGGTGCCGACGTACTCGAAGTAGTGAGCGAAGCCTTCCTTCAGCCACACGTCCTCCCACCACAGCGGCGTCACCAGGTCGCCGAACCACTGCCACGCAACAAACACATCATCTTGCACGTCACACGACACTCGCGACATGCCACGATTCGTCGCGCGCTCCGCCCCGCAGGCCGGCCGTGACGCCAAAGTTGGCCTCGACCATCGACCAAAACAAAAGCGGCCTCCGTTGGACTCGTTCATTCCGAAATGATGCCGGCAAACGCGGAAAGTGGAAAAAGCGGAGGTGCATCTTCACCAACCGACGGAACTTTGATGAAGACGCTGGCGGTCGGCCTCATTAATATTCACGAGCGGCGGGCGCGGCCGACAACAGCGAACGAGGAAAGCGCGACACGAGTGCGACGCCCACAAAACACCGCAACAACTCATCGGCAGCGGAGGAAAATGTTTGCGAGGCAGTCAACAACACACACGCGCGCTTAACTGACAGCAGAAACACAGCCAACGTGCACACGCACGTTTCTTGATTTGGAAACAAAAGTGCCGTGACTCTTTGCTTGTTGACAACAGAAGAAGAAAGCGAGCAGAAGCGTCATCTCAAAAAAGTCAAACTCAACTGCCATCTCGCAATCCAGGAAGCGGACAAAACAAAATGGCCGCCACGGCAATGACCGAAGTTTGCGAAGGTGCCGATTGAGGCGTCTGCTTACTTTCCTTTCCTTTCTTTTTTTTTGTTTTGTCAACTGAAAGGCTTTTGTTGCCACTGTGTGCACTCCACACCAACAGGGGGCAGCGCAGCGTGAGGCCAGTAGGTCATGCTGGGTTTTGGAACAAGCCCTTCCAAATCACAACACGTCAAGTTGCTTTTGTCTTTGGAGACTAGCAGAAGAAAAAAAAAAGAAGACCAAGAAGAAAAGGAGCCACTCGAGCAGAGAAAAAGAAAAATCAAGCCAGGTGGAACGACAACAACGAGGTGATTCATGCTTGCTTGTTTCTCATCAACGACATCCGACACGTACGTGTGTGTGTGAGTAGGCGTGTGTATGAATACGGTACATGTGTCGATGTTGGTGCGTGTGTGCGCGGCAACCAATCCTAATGAGACTCACATTTGGACAAGTTGTCTCTGTGCGCTCGTTTCCACGACAACAGGTCCAAAACAGATGTGAGACTTCCTCCGAGACGAGCAACAACACCTACGAGCGAGCATATGCGTGTGCGTCTGCCTTTTAATTCAATCGGACAGATGCTGGAGCGTCTCACGCACACACGCACGCACACACGCACTGTGTGTGGTCTTCTTTGTTGCGTCGCCACTTGCGTGTTTCCAGGCCACCCGCGCACCCAAACCCCCATCGTTCCCTCGCTCGTCACCGTCCTTTTTTGGCATGCTCGCGCTTTGGACTTTTTGTCTGGTTTTCAATTTCAACTTCCTGCTTTGCGTCGAGAGCCCGACGCGCAAGCCGCCGGGTGGAAACCATCGGAGCGTTACTTGAGGCGAGCGACGACTTTTAGGCGAAAGCAGGTCAAATCCAGGACGGCGTCCGATGTGGCCTGGAGATTTCAAACAGGACCCCCCCCCCCCAAAAAACTTGGATGAATTCAGCAGGAGGAAGGTGAGCCCGTCCGGCCGTTTGAAAGGAGCCGAAGATGTCGCGCGGCCGTCGCTCACCTGGTGGCAGATCTCGTGGACGACCACCATGGTCAGCTCCATCCGGTAGGACGACGACGATTCGTGGGCGTCCAGCAGAATCTTCTGCTCCACAAAGACGCTGAGGCCCCAGTTCTCCATGGCGGCGTACGGGTGCTTGGGCACGGCCAGCAAGTCTGCGCACCGCAAACACACAAAGACGGGGGTCACGGGGTCGTCGGAACGATAACTTTGGCCGCCCGCGCGACGGCTCGGACCTCGTCGTCATCGCTCTCGTTCGCTCGTCGCGACCTCGAACCAAACATGGCAACCCGCGTCCCGAAGTTCGGCCGATCGCGGGACGGCGTTAAACCTCATTGGTTGGCGTTGGCCCGAGGCGGACATGCAAATGAGCTTTCGGGTGCAATATGCAAATGAGACATGAAAGGAATTACACGTTCAAATTGAAGCCAGTCCAATCCGTTGCTTTTACCGCAGCGGAGACGGATTTGGAGAGTGCGGCTGCTTTGTCTCATGCGATTCACCTGAAGCGTGCGGCGGGCCGCCACACGTCCGCGGACAACACGCACGCACGCACGCACATTTTGTGATGGCAAAAATAGCGTCCGTGTTTATTTTTGAACGTTCTTTTCTCTCATGTCGGTTTTCTTTTCTTGTCACATTTGGCGGCACGTCATTGTTCTCTCATCTGTTGCCACGGCGACTGAAGTGAAAACAACAAACCCAAATGGGGTTCCGTTGACATGGACGACCAAACGGCGACACGCACGCACGCACGCACGGGCACGCCAGTTCAACTATTGAATGGATGCCGGAAAGATGAAGACTTTTCTGCTAAATTGCGCAATCCCCCCCCCCCACTTCCGCCGGAGATGCGAGCGCGTGTGACTTGACGGCTTCGACTGAAATCAACAAAAGTGCGTCATAGGAAAGTGAATGCGCGAGAAAAGTCGCAGCAAGATAACGACCTGGCTCAAGTCACCTTTTGATTCTTGTAGGTCAAAGACAACTCCTCTCGCACACACACACACACACACACACACACACCATTCCATGCCAATTCCTGGTCACGTTGCCGTGTGGCCTGCAAGACGATTCAAGTTGACGTCTGCGCAATTAGTGGCTCGCACCATTAATGCGTGCGGCCGTCTCGCGCGCACGGCGACTCATTTCACTCGCACGCTTGTCTGGCGGCGGCTCGCCGGAGGCGCCAAAGCGGTCGGAAGCGTGACTCAGGAAAGTCTTTAAGAAGACGCCAATTAGTCTCATCTCATCAACTCGAAGCTGACGTCGAGCTCCTAGCATGCGTTGTTCTTTTAGCATGTAGCATGCGAGCGACCTGAAGCACGTTTGTTTGCTTCAAACGTGCCCACGCCGGTGGGAAGGCTCAATTTGTCAAGGAAGCCGGATGACAAAAAGGCTGGTGGACTTTTTTTTGTCTTTCTTGCCCGTGATGTGACACACACTCTCAAGACTAGCGTCGTCTTGTTTGTTTTTCCACTTCAAGGATGTCAGTCGTCACCGCGAAGACTCTCCGCACGCAATCTGCGCGCACACACACACAGACTCGCGTGTGTGTCGCCGATTGGATCGGAAAACATCAAACGTACTCAGTGCGGCGCGAAGAGCAAACTTGTTTGAGATTTTGTAGCCTGAAATGAGCGCGAGCACGAGGCGCTTTTGACGCGTCCTAATTTCATCGGCACACGCGCGCGGCTCTCTCACGAGCGGCCGAGTGGACCCGACACGTCCTCGTCGCGTCCAAAACCAAAAGTTGCGTGATGTTACGTAACTTGGCTCGATTGTCACAGATGGTGAGCGCGAGAGAGACGTTGCCGTGGTAACAGATGTCGGCTCAACGATTCGCCGAGCGGTCGAGCGACCCGGATCGGAGATGAACTTCGGTGCCGACGCCGAGGCTCGCTCGAGTCGACGAGCGACAAATACAACGCGCTCCCTTACGGCATCGCGTGCGTTACTATGGCAACAGCTCCATCCATGTCGGTTGCCACGCAACCTGCCCTGCTACATCCTCCCACGCAAGTCACCGCGGTAACCAATCCGGACTTACAGGTGTGACTATGGTCACCATGGCGACTCCTTCGACCACTTCGACTCAGGAGTCACCGTTGTTGCCGGGGTAACCGCTACTTCTACATCCACGAGTCGCCGCGGCTGCCTTGGCACTCGCCGTAACCGGTATGGTTGCCGGGGTAACTGCTACAGCCACAAACAGCGGTCGCTGACATTCACATTCAAGCGTCCATCTGGTCGCCATGGAAACACTTCCATCCGCGCGGTGCTCGGGGTTGCCAAGGAAACCGCTCCACCCATCAACAAGCGTCACTGTCGTCGGCCTCCCGAAACATCAAATTCCGTTTCGTCGGCATCACGCGAGGCGTCGCTCACAGAAAGCGTCCGTCAAAAACTCAAAGCTTGCCAAGCGTCACAATATTAGGAACAGCAGAGCAGCAGGGAGCTCGTGTAACTTCTCGTTCTTCTCACAAAGTCAAGCCGACGCGTTTCCACTTGAGAGCAGCATGCAGACAGCTGAACGGCCTCCAGCTCTCCCGTGCGCGCGCGCGCGCTTAAATCCATCTGTTGTTGCGTGTCGGCCCAAGGCGACGCGCGAGGCCCACAGACAAAGACGGAAAAGCACACATGGTCTAGGTGTGCGCCCACACGTGATGGAGGCAGACGTCCGCACAACACATCAGTCCACGCTCGTCGTGTCCGATTGTGCGCGCAGGCGGATCACCTGAGCCTCAACATTCCCGCTCAGGCGCTTCTTCTTCGTCTTCAACGCTCCCGTCACACGCACGCACCAACGCTAGCAAACTTGCCGCCATAAGCGCACAACTCAGCGTCATTTAAGAATTTGCCCGACGGAGTGATCGACATCCGCCACCCGTCACGTGACACACACGGCCAGCGGATTGCCAGAATCCGCGCTCGCTATTGGCTGAGCACTAAGTGGGGCGGGACTAAGGTTGCTCAACTGCCGCCGATTCCCCCACGGCAAGAAAACAACAATTGTTTGGGCCGTTTAGTTGCGAAGGGACAAAAAAAAAAAAACAACAACTGCCGAGCGCTTGAATTTCAGCAAGATAAAAAGTGCCACGTTTATTCCAAGCGCCGTCCATCAGCGGTCCTCGAGGGACGCGACGCGGCCTGACTGACAACAGATGGCGCCCGGCGGCTCGGGGACCTCCGCTCGCTTCGCTTCGCTTCGCTCGCATCCAGCGAGCCGGCGGCGAAAAACGCAAAAAGGACGAGAGCAAATTGAGACGCGTCAGCACGACCGGATGTGCTCAACAGCTGCCGGACGACGACCGCAAGAAATGTTCGCCGGCCCGGCCTTGGAGAGACCAATCAAATGTTTTGTTTTGGCTTTTTTTTTTTTCAAAGTCAACTTTTTGGTTTATTCGAACGCCTCCCGAGGTCGACGATGACCCAATCGGACGGCGCCGTCCGGACGCGTTCCATGTTGCTCACTCGGCGTCGTCCGTCCTGAAAAGCGGGCTTGCCCATCTGCAGCCCCAGATTTGTTTTCTGCTATTTCTTTGTTTTTTGCTTTCGATCGGAGGATGTCATTCATTTTCCGCGATGAGGGCCAATCGGCCTTAATTGGCAGTGAAAACATCCTTCATCGGCTCGATGTCTCGCGTCGCAGTCGACCAAATGTTCTCTTTCCAAACTTGAATGCAATTGGCAACATTTCTAAAAAGGTAACGCCACGCCACGCCACGCGCGCTTACCGAGCTTGGGCAGCGAGTATTGCACTTTGAAGAAGTCCTGGTAGAAGGCCAGAAGACGCTTGGCGATGTGAAGCGCGTAGTCGCCCGCGCCGCTGGCGATGGCGTCCGGTCGGGCGAACAAACGGATCTGAGGAAGGGGGGGGGGAACAATGCCATTAAAAACGAGCTGGACTCGGTCCCCCGTCGGGCAACGCAAAGAAAAGACCGGCGAAAAAGACACACGCGCGCGCGTCCACGCACACGCCAAACATCGGGAGCATGCGCACGCCATTTGGAAAGAAAAACGATGCGGGGAAACTCCCGGCGGCGAAAAGCCTCGTGAGTGACGTTTGGTTCCGACGTGCAAAACATTTCGAGCGTTCCTTGCGACCGAAAGCGTCGCTCTGTTTTGGGGGGCGGACTCGTCTTTTGTTTCCATGAAGAGCGCGACGGGGCGGAGCTTGTGTGCCGCGACAAAGCGGCTGCCAGATGAGCGACTTGGCTGAACGATCCCGTCGTGAAATCGAAACGTCCAAAAATATTTGGAAAAGGAATCGCGTGCACGCCAACGAGTTTGCAACAGGCTCATCGGAGCAACTCACGCCGTGTCAAAAAAAAAAAAAAAAAAGAGGTTTCGCTTTGTGGCTGTCAACCATTTGGAAAACATTTTAGGACACGCAATGCAAACATCGTGCGTGCAAGACAAATGCTATATGCTAACCGCGGCGTGACGGTCGCTCGGGCAATGATCTACACACACACACGACATTTGTGTGTGTGCGTGTGTGACACACAAGAACAAAAGAGGACAATGACAAATAGAATTCATCGCTAATCACTTGCATTCACGTTGTTCATTTGCATGATACGCCGCCCAAAGGAGATTCTGGAAGGTGAGGAACGGGAAGCTGCTGACTGACACACGCACACGCACACGCACAGCCGCCTTCAGGTACTAATAAGAATGTTAATATGAGATCAATTCTCCCAGTGAGCACACGCACATAAATGATGCACGAGCATGCTTCATGAACGACAACACAAAGACCTCCATCAAGGCTTGAACACGGAAGAGAAAGTGGAAGTAAGATTTGCGACGTTTTCTTTTCACTCCGCTCAGTGCGTGTGCGCGCGTGTGTGTGTCCTTGAGTACGCGTGTCAGTCAAGACAGATGACGCCTAATTACGCTGATGGAGAGATGATGACAGAAGGAACAAGGTCACGCTTGTGTTCGTCCTTGTCGTCCAATATCGGCGCACGTGCGCGCGATCGCGCACGCGGCACAAAGGCGTCCCATTGGAGCGCCACCAACGGGCCACAGCTGGCGCCGCGTGGCGTGCGCTAACGCGGAGCAGCTGCATGCAGGATTGGCAGGAAGTGACCCGTGTCCACTTCCTGGAGGAGGAATTTGATGACATCATCTCTCCAGATACTTCACGTGAAGCCAACGACGCCTTTCACTCTTCGAGGGCATCATGTGACTTAAGGGGGGGGGGAAACCAAAGCGGACATCACCGGACAGGTTGGCCACTTGAAAAGGGTTCAGGAATGGGGGGGGGGGAATTGCAAATCTTGAAATAGATCAGAAGAAAAATTGAAGGTTGAAGTTGCAATACCACAAGTGACCACTAGATGAATGAAAAGGCCTTAACAAAATGTGGGTTTTGCACCGCCAAATATTTGGAGCGCAGCGATTTAAAACAACTTTGTTGTCAGACGTGTGAGGAGCAAGCGCCTTGAGGTCGACTGGTGCCCCCCCCCCCTCCCCGATGAGGCGATGATGGGCGGCGCCACTCACCGCCACGCCGCCGTCCGTGCGCGTCTCTCTGGATGTGAAGTTGCAGACGGCCCAGGCCAGGTAGTACGTGGACATGCGCGGCGTGCGCGCGAAGCGGCGCGTCGTCCAGCCGTCGCCGTCGTCAGCGCCGTCGCCCTCGAGCGCCGGCATGTTGGCCAACGACGTGTACTGAAAGTGGTGGCGCAGGCTGAGCGAGAAGGTGGCTTTGAACGCCGGCTCGTCGAAGCACGGGAAGGCTTTGCGGGCGTGCGTCGGGCTGAACTGCGTCACCGCCAGGTAGCTGCGCAAAAACGGTCACAAAGTTGTACAATTAATCGAATTCAATTCGCCGATCACGTCAATGTCGTTTGACGTTATCGCAAAAATGTGAATCGCACCGATGACTTGTTTTGTTTTTTTTAACGCGAGAGCCAAATTGTGACGCTAACTTATTCCTGTTAATTTGCGCACAGGAAGTGCGCGCGACCTCACTCAGCAGCTCATGACTCAGCAATTTTGCTCCCATCTCCAAATTTCCACGGGACGTCTATTTTTACAGAGGAAGTGGACGGAGGCGCCACGTCTGGACTTTTGCGGCAAAAAGCGCCGTCGGCCGCCAATTCATGTTAGCACGTTTAAACGGGCTGGAGGGCCACAATCACGTTAGCGCGCGATTTGAGCCGCGTCGCCGCATCCTGCTCATCCTTAACAGACACGCCCACTCACGGTAGGAGTCCAAGTATGCTGACGTTTTGTCAATATTTTGGATCGGAATCGGCTTATGAAAAGAGGACCGAGTGTGCGCGCGCGAATGCTTGCATCGATCGAGTATTGATGAGCGAAAGCAGTCAGCAGTGAACGGCGGACCAAAAACAAACTTGAAACGGCTAAAAAGAAAAATGAGGTCGCAAGCACGCAAGGAAGGAACAAAAGAAGAGATTGAAGGAAGGAAGAAAGCATCAAGAAATGAAAGCAGGCGAGAGGATGGCTAAAAGGAAGCAAGCAAGGAAGGCTGTTGTTGACTTTTGCAAGACGCAAAATGAAGCAACGGCAACGCAGCAAAACAAAAGCTTCCGTTGCCTCCAACACACGCACACGGCAAAAAGATGCATCGCTCCGTTTGGCGTCAGCGTGACGATGAGGAGCGCTGCAGCAGACTTACGGAAAATTCACAAAATAAGGTGAGTGTGTGAGAGTTTACGTGTGAGTGCAAGACAGACAGAAAGAAGCGAGAGTCATGGACGTCAAGTGTGACCTTTTCCAGTGGAAACAACCTGCGGAGTGCCTCAGCGGGCGCACGTGCGCGCGTGTGTGTGCGTGTGTGACATGTGAAGAGTCTTCCACACATGTGTGAGAGTGTTTCATTGGTTCACGAGAGAGCATTTAAGTTGCAGAAGTGACATTTTGGCAATGTTGAATTTTGTCCCGAGCCCACCCCCCCCTTTCGTGCATGAGCGTGCGCGCGCACGTACCGCCTCTCGCCGCGGAGGGCGTAGGAGCTCCTGAAGAATCCGAGCAGCTCGTCCTCGATGGCGGCGTCGAAGGTGAGGTTGAGGCGGTACGTTCTGGAAGCTTTGAGCTCGCGATGCAGAACCAACACCAGCATCTGATTGGCCGGGAAGAGGAAGTGGCGGTGGACGCGGATGGCTCCGCCCCCTGGCCTGCCGGCCGTCACCGACACGCTCGACACCTACGACCGCAACACCAAAGGAGACTTCATTTGAGACGACGAGCGGAAAACTTCAAAGGGGGACCTCCGCTTGACAACCTCAAACCTCGGGACGAGAATCTCGTGCCGGGAATAGACCGAACGTGGCATTCCCGGAGGACCCTTCCGATCACCACAGCGGCGTCCACAGGCCCGAGCGGCCGAAACGTCAGCCTCGCCGCAGGCGTGCTAACGCTAACATCAACTAATGAACCTCAACCGAAACGCAATTAGCAGCAGCGAGGAAACGACAAAAATAACTCGCACGCGCACGCCAAACTCGTCTTTTGTGAGAAAGGCATGAAGGGTGCGAGGTTACTTTAGTTAAAGCGAACAAAATAATGAAAACTAAAATTAAGGTTGCATAGGGCATCAAATATGACATTTGGTCGGCAAGGTGTTGGAATTGAGTAAGGTGTCAAAGATGGATTCAAGTGGGTAGGGCGTCAAGTCGGGTGTGCGGATGCGAGCCTACCTCGAGTCTGTCGGCGTGCAGCACAATGAAGCGGGTGGCGTTGACGCACTCGATGTCGATGCTGACGTCACCCGAGAAGGTGAAGTTGTCCATGTGGACGACCACGTTGAGGTCGTAGTGGCGCGGCCGCACGGCGCCCGGCAGCCGGCTCCGCCTCCACGGCTGCGTCGCTTCCTCTTCGGCCGCCGCCGCCGCCACCCGCTCGCCCCTGCCGCCGTTTGGCCGGGAGGCGCCCCGGTGCCCCGGCCCCCCCGCCGTCGTCGTGGCCTCATCGCCGCCGCACTCCTCGAAGCGAACGCCCAGCGCCACGGCCACGGCGGTGACGGCGACGAGCGTCACGATGGACAGCGCGAAGGCCACCACGAGTCGCTTGTGGATGCTTGCCGGACGTTCGCCGCCCACGTGCGGACGTCCGCCGGTCACGGACGCCGCCCACTGCTCGGACATCCTGCGCCCGTTGCGCATGACACCCCAAGTGAGGTCACGCAGGCCCATACGCCCGCCCGACTTCAACGGCGAACGCTGTTATGGCGGGCCGAGGTCGGATCACTTTGCAGCCAAGCGGGCACCTCAAAGCAGGAAGTGGACACCGAGGATGAGGAGCAAGAGGAGCTCTGAAGCCACTTGGGAGCGAGACTTGAATAGAAATTTGTCTTGAAATATAAAAATAGATCAATATGCAAATGAGCTTGCGATATGCAAATAACCCAAAGCACACCAACAAATCAGTTGTCACGCGCTGCCATGTCAGCAACTATTAATGACGACATTAGTAAGATTATCAAAAGTAAAATCTTACTTGACACGACAGCTCCGCACTGTAAAAAAAAAAAAAAATTCTGTTGAGGCTTCACGTGCGTCTGTGCTTCGCTAATTGGTGATCGGAAACTGATTGGCTGATTGCTTCCGTCCACTCGCCGACTTTGCCGAGTCCGCGAGAACAAGCGGACGAGCTTCTTTTTTCCTCCTAAAACACAACGGCCCTCCTCCTTGCGCTCACGGGTTCCAAAAGAGCCGAGCCAGCGCGGGAATCCGTCACGCGGGAAGCCAGCTCAGCCGGAAGCCACGAAGCATCCCGAGCGTGGCGGCGGCGAAACGATGGCTGAGAAGGTTCCGCTCCTCCGCCGAGGCGAGCGGCAGCTTCGTGTCCACGCCGAACAGAGTAAAACCATAAAACCATAAAACCATCCCGCGCGTGCAGCGTGACGTGACGTGACGTGACGACGCCGTCCCAAGCAGTCTAACCGTAGCTCGTTCACTTGTCAGCCGCCTCGCCTCGCCTCCTCCTTCTCCTTCTCCTTCACCGCTGCTGCTGCGGCGGCGCTCACATCCTCCAGCGAGAGGATGATGATGATGAAGAGGTGGAGGAGGAGGAGGATGGGTTCGCGCGGCGCGTGCGCGTAAAGACCGCTCGCTCGGCTACACGCGCACAAAATGTACAAGAAGCATTTTTTCAAGAAAGTGTTCGAAGTTTTGTTTGGAACTTTTCAACGTCAGCCAACAGCGGTGAAGGAGGGACGTCACGTGACACGGCAGCGGCAAATCAGGAAGCCGCTCACCTGTCACTCATTGGCCCACCTGCTGTCCAATTACAAACGAGGAGTCGACGGTGGCCGAGAAAGGCCACAACTCTTGCAATCGCCACAACGGAAGTGAACGAAACTCTCGGGGGATGGCAAAAGACGCAAAAATGGAAGAGTAATCAAAATAAAGTTGTTGTTGTTCTTATCTCTTTTGGAACTCGTGTCACTGTCGCAATGTGAGAAATGATGGATGTGATTTTTTTTATGATTTCGAGAAGACAGCCGTCGCTTGCCGGTCGCGGCTTAGATGTTGCGAATTTTGACTTTATGTTAAGATAAAACAAGGCTGAGGCGCTCAATTGAAGTCAAAGTGCCATTTATTGACATGGTGCGTTTTAAAGTATTGTCGCGTCTTCAAAAGACGACGTCAGACGTTCGTTTCGTTGTTTCCTTTTTTTTATTGTTGCAACACGGCGACTTCGAGAAACACGTTCTCAATCTCCCTCTCTCTCTCTTGCGCGCGCGTCCCTCCCGTCCAATTTGTTACAATCTTCTTAATATTTTGGAGATAATAATATCGTGTGGACGTACAATTGTTAAGGTTTAACATCCCTATTCCAACTTTGCATCTTTTGCCATCGCACGGGAGTTCCGCTCACTTCTGTTGCGTTGTGGCTTTTGCAATTGTCGGGACATTTCTCGGCCACCGTGGGGTCGGTCACATGACGCGCAGCTCAAAGCATTCTTTGAGCTTCTCGCAACCAACAAAGAGCTTTTTGTCTGACACGCAAACGCACACGGACGGCCAATTAGCGCGCTCGTGCTCCCAAGTGGGCGGGAACATTTGGCTGCCTCGGGAAGATGGACAAACGTCATGAATGTGGATCCTGTTCTGCCGCTTTGCACGTGACATCACAGTTCAAGATGGCCGCCCTCCTGCGGCATGACAGGAAAAGGTTCATGAAAATGTCAATAATTCCATATTAAATGCACGCATACGAAAAGGGAAAGTGAGGCTCAGTAATCGATCCAATTCGTGTGTTGTTAACTCACGAGACGCCATCTGCAGACATGCTCCATTTTTCATCATGTGACAGATGTGCGTGTGCGTGCGTGTGAAAGAGAGACGCTAATTAAACAGGAGATTTTTTTGCCTGCCTCTACACTTGATCTCAAAGTGTTCGCGTTGAGGTTGAAAGGAAGTGCAAGTTCGGTCCTGCAATGATGACGAAAAGCAGCAGGGGGCGTGACTTTGCAGCCAATCAGCAAGCCGACATGTTGGCCAACAAATGTTTGTCTCTTTCCAGAATTGCCTTTTTTTTCTCCGTCTTGCACGTCTAATCGCGTCGTCACGTACAGAAAACAGATGATGCGCCTCACTTAAGTGTTCTTTGTCTTCGCTCGCGTAGCAATTAACGCTAGGCTAATTAGCTCAGCAAAACGTGTCGACACAAAATGGCGCCAATTGTTCCCGTTTGAGAAATGCCAACGTGTGTGTGTGTCTGCATGTGGGAGTGTGACTGAGAATGTGCCTGCCTGTGTGTGTGTGTGCGTGCAGTGAGAAAGAGAAAAAGAAAGAGCTTATTAGTGTGTGTATGCATGCGCGAGGCTAGGCTAAGTCTATTAGCTCATAAGCTAAGCTAAACGCACGGAGACAAAACCGCCACTCGGCGTCACCAAGCACGACTGCGGCCGCCAGATAACGACGCGACGCGTCACGAAAGCGAGGCTTTTTCCCGAGAGACGCCCGTCAAATACGAAATCAAGTCAACGTGACGCGACGAGCCAGATAAGAAATGGAGAGAAAAAGCAAAGATGAAATGGAGTGGGTGTGAGCGGGCTTGCCAGATCATAAATAAAGAGGCCGGCGGCGGGGGCCAGGTCATCAGTGAAGCTCTAGCTCTGCAAATTGCGTTGTAACTCAGCACAGCACGCCCAAGCGAGCGTGCGCATTAGCGCGCACGAGCCACATCAACTAAATTGCCCCCACGGTAGCCACAATGCATCTGGAGCTGCTTGAGAGTCGCCCGTCCGTCCCTTGGAGCCAAACACACTTGGCTCATTGTGACGATCGCTGCCCCCCCCCACACACACACACACCTGCTGCCGTTACTATGGCAACCAGCATGATGGCAAAACACAGCAGACAATAAGATGGACGTTTGCGTCACCGTGACCACGATGACAACGAGTGTGTTGAGATTGTGTGGTCACGCGTGTTGCCGTTGACTGAGCGCTCGCGCACACGCACACAATGACACGCGCTTGTTTCTTCAGGTTACGCATCAGTAAAAGTGATCGACGTGGCAAATCACACACACACAAAGCACTTAAAGTTATTGTCGTCTGGCTGTTGGGATAAAAAAAACATTTGATTTGGTTTCCTTGGCGGAGGCTTCGAGCCGCGAGTGCAACGCGTCCACCAAAGTCCAACAGCGGCAATAAAAACAATGAAAGCAATAAAAGCCGTAAATGCTTTAGCGTCGCGCCGGCAACGAAAACGACCCTAAAAGCTCCGGAGAGAAACGCGCCGTCGCGAGCTCGGTTAGCGCCGTAGCAAGAACGACGTACGCCTCAATTCGCGCCAACTAAGCCCCTCCCACCCTCCCCTGGAGGGACGTCGCACTTTCCTTCCTGCGGCATTCGCGTTAGCTTCTTGCTGGCGACAACAGCGTGTTGGCTAATCGGTGAGAACTGGGAGACAACGTGCGCGTCGTCGTGCACGTGAAACTGCGAGCGTCTTGTGAGCGTGTGGACGTGCACGAGTGCGTGTGCAAGCGCGTAAGGTTGTGTATGCTCGTGTGTTTGTGAGTGAATGCGAGAGCATGCGCGTGTGTCTGTGTGAACGTGCAAGCGTGTGCGCGTGTGTACAAGAGTGGGCGTGAACAACATGCGTCGAAGTGCAACTGAGTGTTTTGTTTCTTTTTTGCCTGCGCGTGCGTGCGAGCGTGCGCGTGTGGTGATGGAGCAGCAGCAGCCTTTAGCGCAGTCAGCTAAATGCTAATGGCGCGTTCCAAGTTCGACTCATCAGACGTCATCAGTCATTGTACGACACCAACAAAAAGATGTTAAGATGACAAAGACTTTTGTGTCTCTCTGGTTGTTGGTGGGTTTTATTTTTTCTTCCTACTTTTTTTCTATTTGCTCTCACCAGTTAAAATATGGCTGACCGCCTCTTTGGAGTGCCTAATTATGACACCTTGCTGTGTGTGTGTAGTCATTGATCAAAGTGACAGAGACTTATTACTGTGTTGCTACACGTAGGCCCTCTTAACCCTTCTGACGCCGGGGTGTGCGTGCGTGTGTGTGCGTGTGTGTGTTCTCGTGCTAATGACTTGACACACACACAAAATCTCTTCTCTGGACAATTTTGAGTGTCCAATCAATCTATCATCATGTCTTCGGAATGTGGGAGGAAACCGTAGAAAACATGCAAAGTCCACACGTGAAGGCCAGAATCAAACAAAGCAAACAATGCGCTCCACGGCGGCGTTTTAACGCTAGAGCGGAACGATTTTAGAAAAATTTGGATGACGATTTCTCAGACTGATTGCAATTTTGATTTTCTTGACAAACGTGACCCAAAATGCCATCGTAACGTTAAAACCGATAAAAGCTACGACTGTAATAACGCAAAGACACTTCAGAGGCATTTTTAAACGGCAAAATGTTTTACATTTGGTACTGATGTACGAGTCAGATTGTACGTCAAGAAAATCTCCTTCGCAAAGCTAAATTGGCGACTGCATTTCTTCTGATCATGAACACGCTTAGCGCTTCCTTGTTCGTCTTCTCACAGACGAGATGATCAGCGTGACCTTCCTCGTGAGCGTGGAACACAAACCGCAGCTTTGACAATCTCGAAATCGCGTCGTCTGAGATTGCGATTTTGGTCCCAAAACGAGAAATCGTTCTGCCCTAGTTAGCACCCAACTTCTAACATAGCTACACTGGCAGTATATTGGGGAAAATAAATCCCACAACGTATTTTACTAGCTTCCGCATCGCCATGGAAACACAGAGCAGAGATTTCTTCATTATTATGGGATGCTCCACTGCAAACGCACAAGCCGCCGTGTGTGCGTTTGGAAGGACCACACAGCAGCAAATCTCATTAGAGAGTGTGGATGAGAGGAACCTGCCCCAGGGATGCACGGATACACATTTTGGAAACACACACACGTTAACCACACACACACACACAGATACAAACATTCTAATAAAATATACATAAATGCACACACAAACATGCGTAAAACCGACACGCCGAGGCGCAGACAGACAAAACACACAATGTCGTCTCTTTTTACAAGTTCCCCTGAACACCAAACCACACACACACACACACACACACACAGATAGATGCACAAATACAAGTAAATGAACAAAAACACACGTTAACAAGCACGTGACAAATACACACACAAAGACTGCATGGCAAGCTGCCGAACAGTAAGCAATGAGAGACAAGTGTGCAAGTGTGTCAGTCAAAAGGCCGAGACATTCACACGCACGCACATAATGCCATGTCCTTTACAAGTTCCTATAATGGAGAACTGATGCAACAGGCAGAAACACGCGTGCGTGCGCGCATCAAGACGAGTTGTTAACCTTGTGGTGACATTTTAGCAAACAACAACTGCGCAAACACACGACGTTTATACAAACACTGCGTGCGCGTGCGCGTGCAAGACAAAAGAAGAGACACGCTCGTCATTGTGTGTGTAGAACAAAGTGCGGCGTGCGTGACCTTGCGCAAGGACGCCAGCGCACGCTCCCTTGGAGACGCGCGCACACACACTCGACGAGTGCGCGTGCGTGTGAGGACGGCATGAGCCGACCTTCGAGGCTCGTCTCACTTTTTTGCTCCAACGCATGTTCAACATTCACAAGTCCTCCATTATTCATTTTGTGTGCACGTGTGGCTAGCAAGATGTCGCACACACACCAAGACGCACGTCCGCGTGCGTCAGGCGTAATAGAAAGTTTGTGTCATTTTTGTGCTGTGACTGCAACTTGTTTTGAGTGACAGCGCTGAAGATTTGGCAGCATCTTGTGCACGCGTGCGAGCGTGTCAAGTGGTCAGGACACACAAAAACACAGTCGCGTGTACACACACGCACGCACGTTTAGCTTGTCAAATTCTATGCTGGAATGGCCAAACTGAGGCGACATGGATTTGTGACGGGGCTCTAGCGCCTCCTAGCTGCCATCCCGAAGACGAGCGCAAGGGCAAAAAAAACCAATGGCAGCTGGGTGCGTGGGCGGCCCCCGGCGTGGGCAGAAGGCCGAAACGAAGGCGCCATCTGAGCCCGACGGCCGGCGGGCGTTTGCTTCACGCGCTGGCGCATCTCGGCCGCTTTCCGTCGGGCCTCCTGGCTGACGAGCACGCGCGAAGCTCACAAAGTGCAAGGATGCCGGTGAGGATGACGTCCCGGCATGGGGAGCCGCACCCGATGAGCCAATTGGCTGCAGAGCGCAGTTAAAGGCGTGGCTCAACTCAAACGTTTGACTCCACCCTCACGGATTCAAAGCGCTTTCTTTTTTCGTTCAATTATTTCCCGCCGTCTGGATCCCCTTTTGAGCTTTGTTGAACATGAAAAATGACCAACTCTCATCTCACGGTCATTCGGGGCGGAGCTACGAACTGATTGACAGAAGTGGTCAAAACGGCCATTTGACGTCCATGAAGGGTGAGCGGACGCTTGTAAGCCACAAAAGTTGGTTCAGGGCGCTCGATGTTGGTTGTGAGTGTTGAAATTGATGAGATCAAAAGATGTCCTCAATGGGATATGTTGGACCACGTGTCCCCAGCAGGGGGCGCACTCTCTGTATGGTTGAGCTTCCTAGTTGGGTTTCTGTCAGTTCAGAGTTTGCAATTTTCAATGTCAAATGTCCTGTTTTAAAAAATGTAATATCATAAGACGTGGCGTCATTAAAGCCTCCGAGGAAATAGTCAGAAAAAAAGAAACAAGACGCTTAGACGTCGAGAACTCATGTGGGTGGAGTCAAACATTTCGTTTGAGCCACGCCTTGACCTGAAGGCGGGCGGCGTCTGCGTGCACCTCATTGCGTCGCCACGCGTTGTTTTGAAAACGTGCGCCACTTTCACCCCAAGCCGGGCGGCGAAGCCACGGGATATCGTTCCTGTCACGCATTGGCGACGTCGTCAACCTTCCGGTGCCTATATTTACACACCTCTTCATTAACTGTTAATGAGAGGCTGTTCATGATGAACTTGATCCGGGTTTTTAAACAGCACACTGTGTGACGTACGTGCTAAAAATAGGAACACGGCCCACAATGCCAAGCGATGGTCCATCTTGGATGCAGATTGTGCGCGAGTGCACGATTGTGTGCGTCTCTGGTGTGAGTGTTTGTTCTTGAGTTTTTGTGTGTCCTCGTAATTGCATTTGTGTGCCTTATTTGAGATCCACAATCAAACATTGTCAGTAAACAAACAATTTGATTGATAGCCGCTATTTTAGGACAGCAACGTTGCCCTCTTTGTGTGTGTGTGTTTGGCCTGCAAGTATCAAACGGCGTCAGGCCTCATTAAACAAACACACAAACAGCGACTCCGCCTTGCTGCTTTTTTTTCACCGCCTGATCATTTTCTTGGTCTTCGGACCACAACATCATTACACACTGAGGTGGCTCGCTGTGTGTGTGTGTGTGTGTGAGATGCAGGCGCACTGACTTGCTTAAGATTCTGGATGCCTGCAAAAGTTGTCCTGGTGGTCCGAACGTTGGTCGCACATTGTGGGCGGAAGGTTCTGGAGTGACACAACAAACAACCAACATTACAAGACAATTAAAAACAAACACAAATAGACACACACTGATAGAGAAACACACAAAAGAGACATAGTAAACGCACAAATTAAAACACACGCATAAACTTACTTGAATGTCGCATTTCCAGTGTGCCCAAAGTTGAAAGGTCAAAGTTGACTTGAGCAGAAGACGTGAAAGCCTCGAGCCGAATTTTGGGCAGCAGTTCCACATCTTCAACTGTTGTTTTGTTTTTTTGTGTGTCTGCTTCTAAACGCTCCGCATTGGAGGCAAAGCACTCGAGAGCAATCCAACAGGCAGCGGTTTCATGTGCGCAAAAAGACATCTCGCAAGAATCTCAGTTGCCTCCAATCACTGAATTGTTTTGGCGATGCTGAAACGCTTCAGGGAGAAAAAAAAGCTGCACGACTTTCGCCAAGTGGTCCTCGCTCCACCACAGGAAGTGCGTCGCAAGCGTTTGCGCAGGGCTGTGCTGCCACCTGCTGGCTAGCAGCGAAATCGGCACGACGACGATCGGCGGCAATGACGTCATCGTCCCTTGAGATACGACTTGAGTTTGTTCTTGTCACTCAAAAAAAAACTTTCAAATGACATTTCCTCATTGACATGAATGAAAATGTCGTGAATAAATGTTAGTGATTTTATTAATGGTAAAACCAGATTCCTTTGACAGTTTTTGGGGGGTGGACAGGAAGGAAGTTACAACAGCTAGAATGCGAAAGTTTTGGTAATATGACTTTGTTTTTTGCTCTTTATATTGTTCCCACTTTGGCCACCAGGTGGCAATATAAATATTGTAAAATGACTCACCAGGATTGTTAAAAAAAGACAATTTAATGTTCTTCAGAAATCACACTAAACAAATGTACACTGAGAAACATTTCTAGTTTGTGAAAATGTAATCAAAAATACAGTTGATATCTTCTTTGTATTTGTACTCTACCTACATCAAAGATATGAAAACATGCGGCAAGAGTAGACAGTAAATGTGTAGTCGTTAATGTGGCTAAAAAGATTGGCTACGTTTTTGTGCGTGAAGCGCTCATAAAAAACGAAAGAAAAAGTTCAAAGGTCGCCGCGTTAGTAGCCCTTCATGGCCATGGACGAGGCGCCGGCCTGGTCGTGACGTCGGACCTGGTGGATCATCAGGAGTGCCACCAGCAGGCCCAGGAGCTACACGCCATCCGCGCGCACGCACACGCACACGTTTACAAGGCCATCTCGCCAGGCGCAAGCGCCCTTGTGACGTAACTCACCGCCGTGATGGCGAAGCCAAACAGGAAGCCGATGGCGATGTTGAAGAAGACGTCGGCGTAGGTGATGATGACCTCACCGCAGGACTGCCAGGAAGGCAAAAACGGGTATTAAAAGTCGTCGTCACGTTCACTCGTGTTGCGATTTGCAACTTTTGTAAACGCCAGACCGATTTGAAGTTTGTCAAAGTTCAACTTGTGGACGTCACACAAAATGGCGGGCCAAAATCAAAATGGCTGACTTCCTGCTCGTGTTCAGCTCGGCGTCCTTGACACTTTTCGACACTCCCTAACACAATTTGGTGTCCACCGGTCAAACTGGTGTCAGCGACTGGTTGTAGTCTTTTTTATTTTAACTCTCTCTAAATTTCAAGTGAATTTGCCCAAAGTCAGATTTGCTTCAAAGCACAACGGCATACTTCCCGTTTTTTTTTTTGGCATACTTCCCGTTTGTTTCGGAGACTTAATTGTGCATGACGTGTCTGGCAAATTCCATGTGGATGGGTCGTCTTACTTGCTGGTAGATGTGATCAGGGCCGCTGGTTCCCTGCAGACAAAACGGCACGCGCGGCTCAAGGACGGGCGAGCGACGGGCGGCGAGCGACGGGCGACGGGAGTGCTTAACAACGTCAGCGCGGTCGCTACCTGAGGGCGGGCTTTGCATCCAGAATGTCCAAACATCCCGTAACCTCCGAAGCCGTCCAGTCCGGGTCTGCACTCGCACGTGGTGGGAATGTCGTCACCCCAGTCGCTGGCGCTCACCAAGCCGCAACAATGACCCTGAGTCACACGCACACGCGTGTTCGTGTCGTGGCTGAGATGCGTGCAAACGTCTCGCATGTGCAAAATGTCAACATGTCTTGGATGGGCTCACGCTCTCCTGCAGCTCCTGAAGCATGGCGCGAAATCCTTCCTCGGCCATGAACGGCTCGGCCACCTCGGCCGACGTGCTGCGGAAGCTCTGCCGCACCTTCGCCGCAACGACATTTGGAATTGACGTCACTTCCGCCACACTTGGCAGGTGCAAACAAGTGATGCTGTGGACAAAATCCTGCCTGCTGGGATATGCGCCGGCACGCAAACAAAAGAAGAAGAAAAAAAAAAAAAGGGGCAACCTTGTTCCTCATGACGACCACCACGATGCCGAAGATCAGCATGATGATCATCCCCACCGCCATGAAGCCGGCAAACTGCCAACAAACGCACGTTAGTGGCGCCCGCGCGTGTCACGCGTGTCACGTGACGTTCCCGTGGCCACGTACGATCTTGAGGGCCAGCTCCTTCTCGGAGATTCCGGCGTAGATTCCCAAACAGGAAAGGGCCAAGACGCCGATGGCAAAGACCCACACCCAGCCCAGGCCCGGCGCGCCCACCGCCGACAGCTGCGTCGCGCACACGCACACGCACACGCACGCGCACGACACCATCACAAGTGGTCAAATCAATCAGTTGGCACTTCCTCATTTGTAAACAATTTCAAAATACAACAATTGAGAAATACAAAATATTTAAATGCAATTCCAAATATTTGACATGACAACTTCACGATTTTTTGCATTCTATTTGTGGAGAATTATTTGTTATTTTTATTCATATTGTTCAGAAATAAAATTCAAATTAGGGGGAAAGTCTGAAAGATGACAAATTTGTCAGATTATTAGATTAGATTAGAAATCCCTTTATTGTCATTGTACTCAAGAGTGCAACGAGATTAGAGAGTTCTATCATTCTATTTTTGGACCACAAAAAAAACTAAAACATTTTGTCTGTGATACTTTTTTTAAACGTTTTAGCTGCAAAGGGAAAAGGCTCAAATTTTGGGCCTGTTTGGGGGGGCTTAAATATAAGTGTGCCCCCCCCCCCCCCCCCCCCCCCCAATATCTGCGTATGCATTGCATTGTTGTTGAAACGTCGTCTTCAAACACATTTTTCTTCTTGGGCTTGACACTCGGCTGATTTCAGTTGTTCTGACTCCACTCGTAATGGGGGGGGGGCAGTGAGAGAGCGGGGGCTTTGAGGAAATCCACACACACATGTGAATTATTTGACATTGGCACAGGAACAGCACAAGTTGTTTTTTTCCCCAATGACGCCGCTTCCCGACACGGCCTTCGCGAGCATTCCAGGAAATTCGACACCTTGCCCTCGCCCAACTTGCTGCACCAAATTGCCGTTCGTCATGCGAAGCGAAAGCGCTAACGTGGTTGCCGTGCCGTGGGTTGCTTGTTGGCATCGTCATCGTCGCTTGGAAAAGTCAAGCGTGTTGACGCCAAGCTTGATGGGATGCAAAACAAAGTTGCCGTTTTTTTTTTAGTGTGCCGGTTGCTCGAGCGGTTTACCTGCGCGCTGTAGACGCTGGCCTTGACCGCCCCCAAGATCAGCAGACATCCGATGATCTAAACGCACACACACACGCGTAACGTGAAGGAGGTGGAATGTCATGTCAAAGGTGAGGTCATGTGACCTTGTTGAGTGCAACACAAAGGGAACGGAGCAGCCCGCCGACAAAAGAAAATGTTGCCTTGATGTGCGTTGAGGGAGGAAGCGAAGGTCAAGTGGCAACGAGGGACGTCGCTCATGTGAGGGCCCCCAAATGAGGCACTTTGTTCACCCTTTAAGGACAAACGTAAAAGTATTTGAAAGCGCCCCCCTCCCTCCAGGTGCAGTGAAGAAGAAATGAAAGCAGACGTGTTGCAGCTGGAAACTGAGAATGTGTGCGTGCTCTCATAAAAACTAAATGAGGAGGAGGAGGAGGAGGAAGAACAAGCGGGCGTGTGCGCTCCACTTTTGCCTTCGGGAATCACGAAACACAGCCTGAGCTCAATTGCGAACATTTTTCTTTTTTCCAAGTGGAAATGTACTCAACTTGGACAGCTTTATGTCGTTACGCAATCACATTGTTTTGATGGAAACTCTTCGAGATCGACAACATGAGCGGGACACACACACACACACACACACTTAAAAAAAAACACTTTCCCAAACCAGCTACATTGTTGTCATGACACTTTGGGATTGACAAGATTCGCCTATAAATGAAATAAAACAGTCTCAGTTTTTGGGGGGATTGAACAAAAAAAAAAGGGATTGTTATGTAAGAGCAAGGCAACTAATTCAATCAATTCAAATAACTTTGTTTGCTTGAAACAAGAAAAGGATGAAATGAAGACCGAGTTCATTTCATTAAGTCAACACATATGTTTTGCGTTTTTTTCTGATGGCTATTATTTAGTCTCGATTTCAAATGGAAACTTTAAGACTGCAAAAACAAACTTCCATTATTCTGCTTCTTTTCAATAGTAAGAAAAAAAACAAAATGAAAAAAAAAAGATGAATTCATTATTTTTCATGTGAAGACATTTAAGAAACAAGCATTCATTCGTGTCACGTTACACGCACGCACGCGTCCTGGATGATGTACGAGAGCGCTTGTACTTACAGCAAAGACGACATTGAAGAAGACAAAAAGACATTTGAGGCAGCTGTTAATTTTTCCCATCTTGACAGCGCAGTCGAGCTTGTGCGTGCGTGCGTGCGTGCGTGTCGCTTTGATGAGCTGCAGCTTGTCGGGGTGGTAAAAGCTGCATCCGCCCGCCAAAGTGTGCACGTCTGACGCTCAAAGACCGGCCCCTCACTTAAAAAAGCACACACACACACACACACACGGACGGGTGATTTAGTGCAGCAAACATTCTTGGATGTTAATTCAAACAAAAGAAGTTGAAAGTGTCTGAGTCTCACCGTCAAGTTTTACTGATGCGTTTACTTTGTGTTGAATGTTGACCACACACACACACTCTCCCTCGGCGTGTGTGTGTGTGTGTGTGTCAGGAAGGAAGGCCGCAACCAAGTCCAGGTGGGAATTGGCGACGGCCTCGTTCCATCCTGCATATGTAGACAAACTTTTTTCTTTTTGTTGCGGCATTTCTGCAAAATGGACTTTTTGCGCTTGTTTTTTTTAACTTGTGTTGTTGCGTCGCAATAACACGAAAAGCGAATTGTGGCCCGGAAGGAAGACTCGATCTGACGTCTGCATTTGACGCGTGTCGTTAACAATCACGATTTTGCATCTATCACGATGCTTTGACAAAAGCAGTGGTCGATGTTTTTTTGTTAGTTTTTTTTTTTTTTTCAATCCGTTTTTAATGTCCTCCAAGCTTTGGATGAAAAGTTGCGAGTGCCCAAAAGCAAGATGGCAGCTAAAATGTCTCTTTGAAAACATTTTTGATGCAAAATTGAGATATTTTTGGTTTGTTGTGTGTGTGGCAAATGTTACCGTGTCGAGGAAAAACAGGGCCCGCTCTGATGTGATGCCGCCCCCTGTCGGTCTGGAGGCAGAAGGCAGCCGTCCCTGCGAGTGAGATGAACACATTATTGCGCACACACACACACGCACTCCCCCCCCGCCCCCCCCCCCCCCCACACACACACGCGCAGTCATCAAATCAAGAGATTGAGCTCACATTCTCCCGCAGGTGTCAGTGTTGAGCACTTTCCTGTTCAAATTGCTCTGCGCGTCACTGCGCTCACTTTTGTTTTTTGTTTTTTTAGAGTTTAGTTGGCTCGATTTTTTTTTTTATTTCAATAAATGACCACGTACAGCAAGACGCAACGCCAGAGTGCGAGCGTCATTTTCCAGCTGTCCTTCCTGTTTTCAGGCTTCAAAACTGTTGAAAATCAAGCAGACAATTGGAAGGACAGACGGCAAGTCCTGCTCTTCGTCCCGCAGCTGCGGCAACATGAACATTGAGCAACACAGCACAGGACAGCACAGGACAGGACCGATGGAAGCAGCCCTGACCTCCCTTGGAATTGGGACAGCGCTTGGAACAAAGTGGGCGGGGCCATGTGGGAGCCGTTTGAAAGAGCTTAGACAAGACGCAAAGTTCAAATCAGCTCAGAAGTTTAAAGTTCAAAGCACCAAAGAGCAAACAAAGCCTGGCTAGAGGCCACTTGGAAACCATTTGCAACAAGACCTCAGAAGAGCCGCAGCGAGAGGAAGAGAAAGAAGACGGAAGAAGTTGAAGACGTGATCAAGTTGCGCATCCATCGGGACTTCATCGGATGCGGCTCGCACTCGAGCGGACGGAAATGGTTTACATCGGAGAAAACAATCTGCACATGCAGACGGTTAAATTCTCTCTCACATTCCAATGAAATGCGACCCAAAATAAATCAAACAATCAAATTGATGCTAGAGCAATGAGACACGTTTGTCACATTAGATTCTGGAATGATAAGAATTACAACAGAGAGATGATCATTTTTTTGTTCAATTAAAAATCTTTTTATTCCACGCATGCGGTGCTCAATAAAAAAAATTAAAAAAAAAAAAAATGGAATAAAATGAAAAGATGACGTGCAGTCAGAAAGTTGCTTCAGTATAAAAGTGTGCTTGGACGCCGATGGTGTTGAAGTCATTTCAGAGTTCAGGCGGTGGTGGCGCCATCTCGCTTGTTGATCTGACAGTACAGAATCATGGAGAAAGCCATGCCGGCGATCTGCGGACGCA
The DNA here is from genome assembly GCF_059441095.1 of Idiotropiscis lumnitzeri. Taxonomy (NCBI): domain Eukaryota; kingdom Metazoa; phylum Chordata; class Actinopteri; order Syngnathiformes; family Syngnathidae; genus Idiotropiscis; species Idiotropiscis lumnitzeri. The sequence goes on from NC_142392.1 coordinate 361,121, forward strand.
CAAAACTGTGAGCGTCACGTGTGCGCTCATGGACACGTTACGTCTTGTGCGAGCACGAAAATAATCATTCTCAGCCCCACAATGGAGGAAAATTGAATGTGCGTGCGTATTCTGACCAGCAGTACGGCGATGGCAAAAGCGATGCCGATGACCACTTCCCTGTTTTTGTCCAACTGCCGGACGATCTGAGTGGCGCACGGCTGCGAAGCAACACGGACGCGACATTAACATTTAGGAGCCCAGACGCAACCTGGCCCCGCCCCCCCGCCGGCATCTTGCCGCGTGCGGTTACCGTGCTGTAGATGTTGTTGGGGCCGCATTGCGGGTCGGAGGCGCTGCATCGGCACGAATCGGGGATGACTTCCCAGTCGGCCGCTCCTTTCACCAGGCCGCAACACTGAAGCTGCACGCCGGCAAACGCGACACGGTCGTTAGCACGGCGCTACCGTGGACGAAGACGCGTGGCGTCACCTTCTCCTGCAATTTCTCGAGGTCCTCCCTGATCTCGGGATGACGCGACAGCGGCGTGAACTCCTGCAGACGCTGCTTCACCCACTCCTTCACCTGCACACGAACACGCGCACGTCATTGAGATGTTCTGTCGCTCCACGACATGGCGTGCGGAGCGAGCGTACCTTCTCCTCGCCCACGGCGCCCACAATTCCTGCCGCCAGCAGGAGGATGAAGACCAGGAGCAGGCTAGCAAAGAACTGAACGACGACGACGACATGAAAACATGGCCAAAGTCTGGCGTGCATGACGTGTGCGCACGTGTACTACATCTTTCGCGTGTGTGTGCGTGTGCACGTCTTTGCATGGTCTGAATGCGTGTGTACAGATGTGGGCGTGCGATTTTTGTCACGCGTGCGCCACTGACCAGGATGAGCATGCATTTGTTCTCCTTGATGGCGCCGCAGCATCCGAGGAATCCCAAGAGCATGATGATGACGCCGACGGCGATGAGCAGGTCGACGCCCGGGAGAGCCTTGTTGGTCAGCTGACAATTTGCGGCCCAAATCAAAATCAATCATCAACAAGTGGACAAGACGGCCGAGGGATGCTCCATTGCCACTCACGTCGTTGCTGTCCTTGCTGACTTTCAGGTAGATGGACACGCCCAGGATGATGAGGCCGCTCAGCTGCACGCACAAAAAGACAAGACAGAAAAAAAAAAAAAAAAAAAGTCACTAGAACCATAGCCAAGCGACTGAAAAGATGAACACAACGATAATTAAAGGGAGGGTCGGCGCGAGCGACGCCACTCAACTGGTCGCTCCCTTGGCGACCAATCAACAACCGGTGTGGCATTCACAGCTGATCAATTATGCAGCTGCCGCTAATCAGCCCTCATCAATATTTCATGGTTTCCATGACGACTGACGATGACGTCATCCAACACAATTGCACGCAATTGCCATCACAATCAAAGACCGAAACGTTGACCGTCCGCTTTTGCCTTCGGACGGTTTGTCGAGCACCGTTTGCAAACGCGCTTTCATTAAAACCACGAGATCCAAGTCAGCGATGGGAGGTTTTCTTGCGGCATGTTGGTGGCGCCGCGGCGCATTCCACCCGCTGATGCTTTGGAATTGGTTTTTTTGTCAGGAAACGTTCCACTTGCGTGCTCACCTTTGGACACGCGCGCTGACCGCCTCAATGGAATCGCAGGGCCACGCCCAGAAACCAGGTGCGTGTGTGTGTTGGACAGGTAGAGGCAGCCGACAAACCCGTTTTGAACACAAAAGCCCTTCCGGTGACATCAAACTTCACGACTCAACAATTGGAAACGGATGAGCAAACGCGTCCATTCAATAAATTGACGAGTCAATTTTCAAAACAGTTGAGTAGAACATGCTCACAATAAATAAATACAAAGCAGGCAAGCGCACAGGCAGATTATTTTGGGATTATATGCGTCAATGGCAAAAATTAAAAAGTAGACAACAGCTAAAATAAAATGAAGTAAACACTCCAGGCTAAACAAGTATTGACTAGTTAAAGTCGAAATACAAAACTAGACACAAAGGAGTAAAATAGTAAACACTGACTAAAATGATTGGCAACTCAATGGTGAAAATGAAACTGACCAGTCAGAAGTAATTTAGTCCACCGCAACTCGAAATAAAGGACATTTCAACGAAAAGTAAACAGTTTCAATGAAAAAAAAAAATTAAAAATTCATCCATTGACTGCGCGGTTTGTCATGTGGCAGTCACGAGCTGTCGACATGTGTTCATCTGTCATTTATACTCATGCATTCAATTGATTGACCACTAGATTAGAAAAGTCGCGATTTAAGTGAGCAATGAGGACGACTGGTGTTGCTTTTTGCGTGCGGGCGACTCACCCAGAAGAGAAGGTTGAAGAAGAAGAGGAGATACTTGATGCATTTGTTGACAGCCATGGCGTCACGTCGCGCTGCTCGTTACCCGTGCAGGTGAAATTTGTTCATTTCTTGGCTCATCCGGCTCTACCTGTTCTAAAAAGGCCACGCCCCCTGTCACAGGGAGTGGGGAAAAAAAAGAAACGAAATAACGTCAGGTGACTCACCTGCGAAGTGCGCGCCTCGTGAGGACCAACGACGGCCAGCAGATGGCGCCACTTGCACACAATAACATGCAGTCAAATTTCAAAGTTCAAATTCAAATCCGTTTCATACCAGTTTTGAGGTCATTGTCATGAAGGGTATACTTTATGATTTGACTGTTTCAACCTGTTCTATATTTTAAAACGAGAATGCACTTCAATACAATACAAATTATACATTCACCATGTTTACTTTCATAAATTTGTTAATCAGAATGTTTATTTTGATTTATTTTATTCAGAGACCATTTTAGATTCATTAATTGTAATTTAATCATTCATTTGTCATGAGAGTGAGTGAATGAGAATGAATTAAAATTATAATTATGACTAGAAATTGTTTTAAATTGAGCATTTAGGTGACTTTAATTAACAAGAAAATCATTGAAAGACATTAATTATAATTTATTATTTCAAAATGTGAAAACATTTTATTTCATTCAATTCTATTTCAAATAGCCAATTTACATTAATGCAGCAACGAAAAGTATTTTACCACAAATTTTGGCACAAAGTGGACACATTGTCATTGATGGACAAGTTTCTTTTTTTTCTTCTTCGAGCGCATCAGCACTCACAATGACGACGATGAAGATGGAGATGGAGGGGGAAGGATGCGCGTGCGTCGCTCCTGGGCGGGGCTTGGCGCCCGTCCGTCTGTCTGTCTTTCCGTCCGTCGCAGCATCTTCTCGCGCTTCGGGTTCGGCTTCTCGCTCGCAACGCACCGGCGCTCCGCTTCCGGTCCAGTCCGACCCGGCCCGAACTCGGCCGCCCGCCAGCCTGCGCGTCAGCCAACGTGACGAAGATGAGGATGATAATGAAGATGAAGATGCGACAAGACTAAGCGCAGACAAAGACACGCACGTGCGCGCGCGTGACGCGGGTCGCCATTGTCTCGTCACGCACGCGCGCGTACGCCCAACGATGCTCGCGTCTTGGCTCGCGCTCGCGGCCCAGCTGCTCGGTTCGGTAAAGGTAAGAATTGCTTCGAACCTTCGTCCGCTTTGTGTGCACGTGCGAGAAGTGGGTCAGTCGGCTGCAGCCTGTCGTGCACGCGCACATGTAGGGGTGCGCGCCCACCGCGATCAGCAGCTGGGGCGTGCGCGTGAACGTGCGCGTTCACGTTGTTTATTGAATGTAGTCACTTAACATGTGTGCTAGTTGGTTAGCGGCAGGCTAGCTCATGCAATCTTCTTTCATGACGTCACAAGCGGCAAGTAGTGGAACGCCTCGCAATTCTCGGGTTCTGGGTTTGAATCCCTCGTTTGCTGATAAAAATTCTTTGCTCGGCTGGCGACCAGTCCATTGTTTGTCTCGGTGCAAAAGGTTTGTCTGTCCTTCACACGAAGTGAATTCTTTCAGTGCTGCTTGTGGACGCCAAGAGGAAGTGCAGATTTGTGCTTTTTTTTCATCGATCACAATGGTCTCAGTGTTGTTTGAGTCCCCATTCACGAAAGTGGACCGTTCCCTCATTAGGCGCTCAACGATAGCTCGCCGATGCAGCAGGAAGCCTGAAATCGGAATCGAGCGCCAGCTGGAGGGGCATTCCTTGGGGGAGGGCGGGGGGGGGGGGGGGGGGGTCGCAGTTTGCAGGCCAACAAGGTTGTCCACTCAAAGACAAGACACTAAATTAAAACGCCCGATCCTTGCTAAATACCTCCCATCTAATAAATGCTCACTAATTTTGACAGTTGACTAACACACCAAAAAATTGTTGTTACTCGTTAACAAAAAAAAAAAGCTTGAGCTGGAACAGATGAATTTCTACCGGTGAGACAATTAACACCAAACGGCCACGTTACAAAATTACAAAAATGCCTCCCACCTAATAAATGCCCTGCAACCAACAGATGAGCGTGCTTTAGACAATAAAATAGTCCAAGATCATTTCAAGGCCTTGCCTTTGTTAAACAACTTGCCCCCCCCCCCAAAAAAATTGCCTGGCACTTTTGACCGAGCAAATAAACGCCCGACGCCACAAGCTGCGGCGGCCTCGTCGTTAATAAACGCCTTCCAGCTAACAGACGAGGGGATCAAACGGGGTGAAGTGCAAGGCGAGCGCGGGCTAAGATTTGCATTTGCGACATTAGCATTCAAGTCGCCCCGGGGGCCAGCGGGGGGGCGGGGGGGTTCTCGGTGTCCATGGCGATGCTGGAATCCGACACACTTAATGAGCATCTCCTTTCATCTACGTCGCCATGGAGACAGCTCAGCACAGCAGCCCACCCGCCTGCGATACGTTGGCCGACCTTTTTTTTTTTTTTTTCAATCTTCTCTTGTCGGAACACCAGCCTGCTTTCAAACAAGCGTCACGTGCAAAGAAGCGCTCCTTCCCTACTAGGGGCGGCGCCATCGCGGGTGGGTGCGGGACGGCCGAGAGTTGGTTGGCCCTGAAATTGTTAGCGGAGGAAAAAAAGGGGATATGGCTTTAACAATAGAAACATAAAAACTAAAAAAAAAAAACTAATAGAACAATATGACATGAAATACCAGAAAAAAATGAAACAATTGAAAAAAATAAATGGAAAAACAAATACTGAAGAAAATGGAAACATGCGGAAGAAACAGTAAATGGAAACGATTTCAAGAAAAATAATTTTGGGGACGGCAGTTCGTGGTGGGACTGACAATGTTTCGGGGAAAAAAAGTGTATTGGCAAAAACTAGAAAAAGATCAGGAAAATAGAAGAAAAAAATAGGAGCATTCGGAAAAAGTGAAAAGCAAATACACGATTGTCGCAACATGCTTCAAAATGTGAACTTTTGTCAAGGTTTTCGCTAAACTTGCCGAAAAATGAGAACATGCAAGGTGAACCGTTGAGAAGCGTCACCGACCTCGTTGACGACAATGACGGCAGGAAGAGGCGGAGGGTGACGTGGGGGATGGGATGGGGGGGTGGGGGGTGGGGGGCTCAGGGAGGCAGCGGTCATGTGACAGCTGAGCTGGAAACACAAAACAAAGAGCAATGTGAATGGACGCGCTTATGCCTCCACGGCGGCCCGGACAACATCTGCGCTCAACTCGTGACTTTCTCCCGCCACGTCGCGTCGCGCCGCGTCACGGCATCCGAGCCGTCCGCTCCAGGCGGAAAGTCGGGTCGCGCTGACGCATTTAATCCAAGGCCACGTGATGGCGCCACACCAAAAGGCTTTCAAAAATGACCCGCGGCAAATTCAAGAAGCGCACGAGGGTCCTAAACGTCACCATGGGGATCCTCCTGTAAAAGCGGCGGCGGAAGACGATGGGAAGGATGGTCACGCGAGTCATCCGTTGTCGCTGGGGCAATGTGCTCAAGAATACGAACGAGCATTTGGCGGCACCCCGCTAACGTGACGTCCCGCCCATCTTTTGCGCTTCAGGTGATTCCTGCTTTCCAGGTGAGTCTGAGTGACGGCGGTCAGATCGTGGCCAACCTGGAGACTTCCGACCTTCGGGAGAACATCTCGGCGTACGCGGCGCAGATCTCCGGGGAGCCTCGGCCCGCCGTGATCCCGTTCGGGGGGGCCGGCGAGCCGCTGCTGTTCAACGCGTCCTTCCACGGCCTTCGCTACAGCGTGGGCCTCCTGCTCCAACGAGGAGCCTTGTGGTCCAGACCCGTCTCGACCGTGTCCCTCCTCACCAGTGAGCAGACGGCAAAGACGGACGACCGAGTCCCGTAACGCTCCTCTCAACCGCAGGTCTCCTGTTCCTGTCGCCCGCAGGGCCGCTTCCCGTGAGCAGCGTGCGCGTTTCGGACTACAAGGAATCGCCCGAGACCGGCGTGGTCTTTGACATGGTCACGCCGACCGGAAACATTTTCAGCAGGGTCAACATCAGCTACAGCGAAGGAAGCGAGAGGCGCTCTATGCTCTACAAAGGTCACGTTGGCAATTTTGTGTCATTTTCAGATGAGAAGGCGTTGCTTTTCCCCCCGTCAAACTTTGAACGTGATGCAATTTATGTGGGGATTTTGTGTCAAGAGCCATTTCTGTCACATTTGACAAATATTCACTGAGAGTCTGCAACCATTAAAAATGGGTTGCAGCTGTTACGCGACAAAAACGAGTCGCAGGCGCTCGCTGACCATGGTCGTCAACGTTTGTGTCGCTTTTCAGACTTCTACAAGGGCAAGACGGTGTTCAAGCATTGGCTCCCGGGGGTGTGCTACGGCAACATCACTTTCCAGCTCATCTCCGAGGCCAGCGCCTACCAGACAGCGATGAGGACGCAGAGTGACATCACGCACACGCCCGTGGATCACAGGACGGGTACGACAACCATCCGATGCCGATATCGCAACTTTTATAGTTAGGCGGTACCCTTTACAGATTTAGGGGGTATTAAAGGGTGAATTCCGATTTCCGTGGAAATTGAGGTTGCGTCGCCCGCATAGGAACGAAACGCGTTCATCACTTGAGGATCTGCTGTAGTTGCGCCAAGACCTCATTCTTGTCCGCAGTTCCGTATCCGCCGCTCGACATCTCGTGGAAGATGGTAGACCTGAGCCAAAGTCCGACGCAGGAAATCCAACGGGCCGGCCGGCGTTCCCGTGATGTCCCACTCGTGGACGAGGAGGAGGCGAAGCCCTCTGAGGACTCCATCGAGGAAGCGACACACAACCGGAGCGCCATCATGGAGGCCACGGATGGCCAGAAGCGCCGGGTGGACGCCACCACCGAGACTCCCGCCGACGGGGAGGACGAGTTCGTCAACGGCGCGGCGCACGAGTACGAGGACTCCAACGACGCGGGGTCGGCGATGGCCGTCCCCGCCGAGTCTTTGGTCCTGCCCACTAAGATGCCGCCTGTTCTGCTGGAGGTGCGCTGGCTGCCTCCCAGAGCGCCCACCAGCTACGACGGCTTCAACATCTACGTTTACAAAGACGGTAAGCGCACAGCCACACTGTGTGTGCGTGGTTCCGTTTTTCACAGGCGGGCCACTCCGGTCACGACTTGACTCGAGTCGCCAAATTTAGCATTTGCGCCTGACATAAACGTGTCCAGGTAACGCCACTCAAACGGCCAGCGTGGATGAAAGTACTCACGAGTTCTTCACCGAGCTGACGGAGGCGGGAACGTACGGCCTAAGAGTCACCACACTCAGCACGGCGGGAGACTGCGAGGCCCGAGAGAGCACCGCCGACGCCGGCTTCACCTTCTACCTGGGCAAGTCACGCCGACGTTTTCTTTGGCAGCTTGAAACTCCAGCGCGACCCGCTTTGTTTGTTCAAAGCTCGACATAAAAACGACCCATCGTGTGTGATTGGATCGGGCGGCCCGCATCTTTTTTTTTGCCTCCCAGGTCCCGACGGCGAGCTCCTGCGTGAGCTGCGCCAGCGTCCACGCGCAGTCACGGTGCGCTTGTTGGAATCCAGCACGGCCGCCGTATCCTGGGCACCGTCGTCCGAGAGCCACGACGGCAGCGTGGTGTCCGTGGTGTCCACCACCTGCCTCAAGCCCGGCCCGAGCCAAAGGATGGAGAGCGACTACTGCGACGAGGTAAGCGCCGCCTGTCGCCAACTCCCTTCCTGTCAGCCATCCCGCCAACATTAACGTCAACGCGCCTTTGGACAGGAAAACTCAACCAGCGATATCATCGGCAACTTGACGCCGGGGGCTCAGTACCGGGTGGTGGTCTACCACACAAACGGACCGCTGATCAGTCCTCCCTCAGAACCAGTCATCGTGGATATTGGTGATTAGCTCTCACATTAGCGTGGTAAAAGTTGAATCGAGGAAACTGGACTCTTCTTGCTTGTTGAAGACATTTCACAGTTCCAAAATGTCCGCTTGCGTCTGGTGGGGCGGTCACTTGAGGGACGTGCTTGTTGTTGCCAGAAGTGGCCGGTGTGGTCGTTTCCGCGTCCAGAACGGCGCATAAGTGGCAACCTTTCATACGGAGTCAGGAGAGACATCAAAATATTGCTGAAAGCCATCACGCTGGTCAGCAATAAGCTCATTGCAACCGCAACATAGAGGCCAAAAAAAAAAAGAAGCAACAAAGCCAACAGCCGCCTTCAAGTGACCCACCGGGATCAAACGTGAAAAAGGTTCAATAATCAAACAGTCAATTTGCCTCCATTCAACTCTTGGATCGCGGCCATCTCGACATTGATCAAAAACGATTGGAAAGGCTTCTTCATACCGCGTGTGCACGCGGGCGACAACGGCCGCATTGCATCACGTGACCGACGCGCTGTGCAGCACACGCATTGCAAATTGTCGCTGCGCCGGGAATGCGGCGCACATTTGTTCTGGCGATTGCGCCGTTTAGTCACGATGACGCACGTGACCAAAGTGGGCAACAAGCTCGTGGGTGCTAGCTTGCCGCTTGGGTGGCTGCCACACACACACACACACACACACACACACACACGTCAGCGCCGCCATTAAATGCATGATCCAGGTCCATTTGTTGTTGCAGACGCAATCACCAATCTGGTTGCTGTCACTTTGTTCGATGTTCGGCAACGTAAAACCAGCGACAGGAAATGTCCAGAAAAATTCAGAGCGTCTTATCCAATACCCGTCACCGCGACAGCCTCTGACTTGGAAACCGCAACAAATTGGAATCACAACGCGAGTATCAAAGCAAACTGCGTGCGGCATTGCGGTACGTGAGCCGTACATGTAGGGCATAAAGAAGCCTTCACGAACATCCGTTGTTGCGCCAGAGCCGACGGGCGTCCAAGAGCTGGCCGTGTACCCGCTGGGCCCCACGGCGGTCATCTTGAGCTGGCAGCGTCCGTATCACGTGGCCTTCCGCAAGTATGTCCTTCAGACCTTCTTCTTCAACCCCGTCACCCTGAGCTCCGAGTGGACCACCTATTACGAGATCGCCGCCACCGCCTCAGTCATCGCATCAGTGGTAAAAAAAAAAAAGGAAAGAAAGAAAGACAGACGTACACAAATAAGCCACAAATTAACCTGACGTTCCTTTTTCAGAGGGTGACCGACCTGCTGCCAGCTTGGTATTATAACTTCCGTGTTACCATGGTGACGTGGGGCGAGCCGCCGCTCAGTTGCTGCGACAGCGCCACCATCAGCTTCGTCACAGGTACTCAAACCAACCGAACAGCAAAACCGAGCCAACCTTTCTTTTTTTTTTTTTTTGCCTTTTCCGGCCTTCGTCTACGCAATCAGCACGTTCGCTGCCGTGCGCGTTCGCCCTCACCAGCGACGGCCTTTTGTCGTGCAGCTCCAGAGGCGCCTCACATCTCTGCGGCCGACTACTCCCACGGCATCCTGTATGTTCGCTGGACATACGGCGAACTCTTCGTGGACTTGTCGCACTCCAGGATCACGCACTGGCAGGTGGTGGCCGTCGGCAAGAAAGGTCCCGAGAGGCGCTACTCGGCAGACGTGAGTTTTGGCCGTCACTTTGGTGACAAAGACTTTTGCTTCGGAGTACTTAGTGATCTAGTCACGTACTTTGTTCTCTGACAAATGATGTCGCTCTATCAGGCACGTCCATACCTTCCAAGCCGCCTTGCCATTCGTCTTCCTCTTCGTTGCTTCCCCACGTCATCGTCATCTTTGTCTTCCTCTGGTGATGCTCACTTCCTGTCTGTTTTTTGCCCCCCCCCCCTCGCACACGCTCCATGAAATGGTTGCCAGGTGACTCGGAATGTGATGCGCGCCAGCCTGCCTCTGCCGCCCGGCGACATCTACAACGTGACGGTGACGGCGTTCACGGAGCGCAGTCGCAACGCGTCCATTCACAGCATCATCAAACTGGGTCTGAGCATCCGCTCGTGCCGATCGTCCCCGAGATTGACGTGATGGTGACAAGCCACGTCCGCCGTCTTTTGGTTCCAGAACCGGCCCCTCCCAGGTCCGTGTACGCAGTCAACGCCACGCACTCGTCGGTGACTCTGCTGTGGAGCGAGGACGGTGTGGCGGACCACTACCAGGTGCTGTGCAAACCCAGGCCAGGTGGCAAAGAAGTGAAGGTGAGCGCCCCGGCCCCGGGAGATGCGGAAAGCCACTTGAACTCTTTCCTCCGCTTCTTTTGGGTGCGCTTCAGACTCGAGAGCCCCAGGTGTCCAGTTCGCACGTGCTGACCGTTTCGGGCTTGATGCCGTCGTCCAGCTACAACTGCAGCGTGGTCAGCGTCAGCTACAGCACGCCCAGCAAGCCTGCCCACATCACCGTCACCACCGCCGGTAGGGGGCGCTGTCGCAACTCTCTCTTGCTCATGCAAATGAAAGAAAGGCGCGGGCCATCCTTTGCTCACCCTCCGGTCCGTTGCACTAACGTGCGTGCGTGCAGCCAAAGAGATGAACCCCAGCGTGGCGGCCATCTCGGCCTTGGCCGTCCTGAGTGTGCTGCTGCTCGGCCTGCTGGTTCTTTTCTTGCTGCTTCTCCGTAAGAAGCATCTGCAAATGAGCAGGTAGCACCAAACCACCGCCGGGTTTCACTTCCGACCACACGGGTGGAATTTCACCGTCCGCCCGCCCATCTTGTCTTTCAGGGAGTGTGGCGCCGAGACATTTGTTAACTTTGCTTCGTTCGAAAGAGACGGCAAGCTGCCTTACAACTGGTACGCTGATGCTCTGCTTCTTCTTCTGCTTCATTGTTTGATGAACATTTTATGACAATGCAAATTCTTGACGCGGAGAAGATGCTTCTGGCATCCGACTGCTTTTAGGCATTCCGTGTTTTCTTTTGGGTCTGTTGACGGTACGAGACAAATTCCAATGAAACGCTGGAAGAAAACAAGGCGCTCTTCTCATTTTGTCAACGAGGCCACCGTTTCGTATCGGGTGGCCGCGAATGAGTATTTGCCGCATTCGTTCGACCTGATTCAGGGCTTCAGCTTCATATTTTCTGACATTTTGTAGTATTTTAATTTGTGGCTACAAAAGTATTTTGTTGGCACGATATCTATTTTGTCATGTCTGGGACTGCGTAGGTGACGATTAAGTGTGACTTGTGATTAATATGAGAGCTGAAAGACGGTCAGTCAGTCATCACGAAACGCTTTTCAGTACATTTGCGGCTTTTTGTGCCCATCGACTGACGCGTGCGGGAACAAACGAAGACGGCAAAGTGGATAGTCGGCTCTGATTTGGTGACGTCAGAGTGGAGACGGAGACAAGGCGTTGTAAACAGAGCGAGCTCCGTCTGCTCCAGCATGCATGAGTCATCAAGTGTGTGTTCCCCTATGACGTGTACTAACGCAGCAGCAGCAGCAGCAGCGTGTTGGTTTCTCTCTGTTGGTGTTTTTATTCTTCTTGTGTTCTATTTGAACCCTCGCCAGGCGAAGAAGCCTCTTTGCCTTCCTTACCCTTCTGCCATCCTGCCTTTGGACTGACTATCTTTTGGCTTTTTATATTAATCCATGGTAAGTAAGCAAGTGAGCGAGCGCCTCCGTTATTCTGGACGGAAAAGTCTGGTGAGCAAATTATTGTTGATATTGAAGTTCATTATAATGAGCCGAATATTTTAAGAATATTTACATACATGTATTGTATGGTTTGACTTTTCATTTTGCGGCGATCATTTAGCCAATTACTTCTTGAAATTGCCAGACCTTTCCGGAAAGCATTTCTGAAACTTTTTGTGAGCTGTGCATGTGGCACGACACTTTGTGCTGATGCGTGGCGCACGTTCCGCTCGCATGAGCACAAGTCGGCAAAACGCATGCATGCCGGAATGAGAAGACACCGTTTTGCTGCACAGGAAAACGAATGTGAATCTATTTGCAGAAGGCAGGCTGCACGAGCGGTCGCACAGCTGCCGGCCACTCGGGAGCTGGGGCCGTTCCAAAAGCCGTCGAGCACGTTAGCGTGTTCCGGCTACACGGCTGGGCCGGAAGGCGTGGCCACGTGGGCCGCACGCTGCCATTGTCTCGCCACCAGTACTTTGTCTAGACGTGCCTCGCAAAATCAATCGGCCTTCTCTATGCCCCAACTTACTGGCTGGCGACCGCTCCATCATTTGTCTATGTGACTGGCGGCCAGTCCACAAAAAGAGATGCGTGCACGGATGGATGCGTTAGTCGGGATATCGGTCGAGCCCAGGCCTGTTTTGGTGTGCGAGTTGACTTGTCGTGTTTGTGCTGTAGGGGCAAGACGGCCTTAAAGAAGCGCAAGTTGACAAGGTAAGGCCGGCAAAAGGCACATCAGCGCACCTGACAACGACTTTCTCATCCCTATACCACCCCCCCTTGTCTTTTCAAGTCCCGTGCAGCTAGACGACTTTGACGCCTACTTCAAAGAGATGAGCAAAGACTCTGCCTACAAATTTTCTCTGCAGTTTGAGGTGGGACCAACATTTTTTAGCATTCGGCATCTTTCCCAGTCAGCGCCACATGACCGCCAAACGCTTGCAGGAGCTGAAGAGCGTAGGCCTCGACCTTTCCCATGACGCCGCCGACCTGCCCGTCAACAGGCCCAAGAACCGCTACACCAACATCCTGCCCTGTCAGTAGGCCTACAACTCGACATTACTTTCATCCAACCCCGCAATACTTTTTCCCATTCATCGACAAAAAAAAAACAAAACAAAAAAAACAACAACCTCTACAGAAATTGGAGAATATTTACAGTTTTTAAATTTGCAGGGAGAGGGGGGCAAAAGTACGGACATTATATACAGCCCACAGTACACCCTCCATTTTAGTTAAAAAAAAAAAAAAAAAAAAACTTAACAAAAAAGAAGACTCTTACCAGGTAGCTTTAATATCAGCAGGGGTCCTAAAGTGGATCCTTGTGGCGCGCCGTAGATACGCAACAGCAGCTACATCGGGCAGATAAAGGGTTTAAAGGCAAATGAGCTTCTTGAAAATAAAATGTCATGTCATGGAGTTGCAATTACCTGAAACAAAGAGGACTGAGTTGGGTGTTTGTTCCTTGGCAGACGACTTCAGTCGCGTCCGGCTGATCTCCATGCACAACGACGAAGGCGCCGACTACATCAACGCCAACTACATTCCTGTGAGTATCGCTCACAGGAACCACAAACGTAGCGAGCTCAAGGGACACATGGACAGACGGGCCAGTCCAAATATGCCCAAAGAATTTCAATTCTTTTCATTCTTATTACATATACTGTTTTCAATGAAATTAAGAAAAGAAAAAAAAAAAATTTTTTTTTTTGTGTAGGGCTACAAACACGCCAAAGAGTACATTGCCACGCAGGGGCCGCTGCCGGAGACGCGCAACGACTTTTGGAAGATGGTCCTCCAGCAGAAGTCGCCCATCGTAGTCATGCTGACGCAGTGCAACGAGCGGCGACGGGCAAGTCTCAGTTCCGGCGAGGGGGCCGCTCCCCTTTGCTTCGCATCCAAACACGCCTTTGTGTACGTTTGTTGCGTGTCGTTCAGGTCAAGTGCGACCACTATTGGCCCTTCAGCGACGAGCCCGTCATGTACGGCGAAATCAGTGTGGGGATGCTCTCGGAAAACGAGTCGCCCGAGTGGACCATCAGGAAGTTTCGGCTCGGATACGTAAGTCATTCAAACAATTGTCAGTTGAAGCCCTGATCCGGCGACAAACAACATCTTTGTTTTTGCGACGCTCACAAGTTTTTGGAGTAAACAAGTAAAAATAGGATTGTGGTATAGCAACCTCCTGTCTCCAAAAGGGACCCATTTTTAATCTCTTTAGTTGGCGTGCAGTATGCAACGGGCTGATTGGAAACATTTCTCGGGACTCGAGTGTTAAAATGATCATGTTGCGAACGGGCGACCACAGGCGGACGAGACGCGGGACATCCTGCACCTGAACTACACCTCGTGGCCGGACCACGGCGTTCCCACCGTCAACGCTATCGAGAGCATCCTACAGTTTGTCCACATCGTGCGGCAACGGGCCAACCGGACCAAAGACCCCATCGTGGTCCACTGCAGGTAAAACACAATACCGTTGTGCGGTTTTTTCCAAACGGCATGCCTGTTGCCATGGTGACGGTGCACATCGGTTGGTGTAGTGCTGGCGTGGGCAGAACGGGCACCTTCATGGCCCTGGACCGCCTGATGCAGCACATCCGGGAGCACGAGTTCGCCGACATCCTGGGGATGGTGTCGGAGATGCGCTCCCACCGCCTGTCCATGGTCCAGACAGAGGAGCAGTACGTGTTCATCCACCAATGCGTCCTGCTGATGTGGCAGAAGAAGAAGCAGCAGCAGCAGCAACAGCAATCGCTCGCGTCTGACGTCATCTACGAGAACGCTGGCAAGACATAATGGCGGAGAACGTGCTTCTGCGCGGGACTGAGCGAGTGAGTCCGTGCCACGTGATGTCACTGCCTCATCCCGGTTCACACCGCACCATATCCCGACCCAGTTTGACAACCGCTGCTTTGAAATCCCACTAAAGCGTGCCTCGTCACCGCAGGTGTGACTCTGGGCTCCTCCTCATCACATCATCTCCATCTTTCACAAATACACCCCATTGCATTGCTACGTCAATTGTCGCCTTTATTTGCCACGAAAGGCACCATCTAAAAAAAAAAAAAAGCATTTGTATTCTTCTTCTTATTGCACATGAGGCTGAAAGGTCAGAACCCCTGCCGCTTGTCTTGCAGGCTGTGAACGTGCCTCCCATGCTTCATAATCGTCATCAAACGCAAAGAGAGCTTCAAGGAGGGTTGGAGTTCTGCCTTAAGGAGCCACCACAAGCGCGCTGATTGGAGGATGACACGGCGGCAGGGGCAGCGTCCTACTTGGTGGACGCGCCGCTGGAGCACATTTTTTGGGCTTGTTTTGTTCAACTCAGGACAAGCTTCACCAGGAAGCCCCGCCCACACAAAGTAGCAAAACAAACAAGATGTCCGACGTCTCGCTCTTTCACTGTCAAAGGGAAACGAAGGCAGCCAAATATCTTGTTCGCCTTTATCGCAACCCGACTTTTTTTTTTATACCACATATTTCTCTTGGCATTTTTTTTTTTTTTTTTTGCTAAGTCTTCTCCGGTTTTAAAGCTCACCTCTTTTCCTCCAAACACCAGCCTGTTTTATTCCCACCCTCGAATATCTTTCAAAATCATCAAGCGGGCTTGTTATTTTTTCCTTCCATCTTCTTACTCAGCATTTGACTAGAAAAAGACTTTTTTCTTTTTTTTTCCTTGAGTCCGTACAGCCCGCCTCACTATTCAGGATGTAGGAGCACATCAGAGTAAGAACACTGGATTGCAAATTGACCTTTGCATTTTGGATGAAACAAACATCTGTCAATGTGCATCAACGACATCCTTCCTCTGCGCTAATTTTCATGTGTAAAGACGGACAGGATCCTTTACGAGAACATTTGAAGTTATCGTGAGGTAATGCCGCCGTGAGTTGTGTAAATATTGCGTAAGTGCTGTTTTTACTTGTTATTTGTGTCAAAGAAAACGTGCAGTTTGTGAAGCAGGGGTGGGCAAATGAACAGCTGCGGGCCGCACATCTGGCACAGGCAGCAAAGAGTCCTGCAACATTTTCGGCATTTGTTTGGGCATCTTTTTTCGCGACATTGATTCAAGGTAAACAAAAAAAAAAAGAACCTAAATGATATCCACTTTTAATTTTGTTAATACATTAGATTTACTTAGAATTTGAAATGAAAAAAAAGGAATGAAATTGTTCAAGCTTTTATTTTATTTGATTATTTTCTTTTTTTGGGTGGCTCTCGAGCTGACAAGTTTGCCCACCCCAACGTAGACGCGATCCCTTTGCACTTTGCTACGACTGAAGCTCAGCACGCGCCACTTGTGATGATGTCATTGGTGCCATTCTTGTGATTGGGTCACTTTGAAGGACGATTCAAATGTGTGTGTGTGTGTGTGTGAAGAAATAAAAAGTGTTTCACGTGTGTCATCGGTGTGTGTCGCTTGGCAGTCCACCAGGCAATTGTCACAAGTTGAACGGAGGCAACCGGACTCTTGTTGGTTGAGGAAGACGTTTCAATTTGCTTGTTGTCGAGCGCGTTGCGGTTTTGCTCGCTGAGCCAAGTTCAAACGGATCAAAGCAGATGCGGCGCCCCTGACCAGACCAGCGGGGCTTTTATTAGACAACAAAACCAGCACAAGAAAAACTCACTTGCTGCAAAAACGCAAACACAAAAGAATGCAAGTTTGTCGTCAGGAGGCAGCAAAGACGCTGACCGCCAAGCTGACGACAAACAGCTGCCGCTTCAACCGCACCAGCGACATCTTCAGCAGGCCGCGGGCGTCCTCGTGCCACAACAGGAAGCGCTTGCCCTCCGAGTAGTAGTCGGAGTGACCTCTCCGGGGCTCGGCGCTCGCCCTGACGCAGACGGGCGCGCTGACGCACCACAGCGGCTTGTAGACGTCCTCCAGCACCGTCAGCGTCAACACGCAGCACTCCTGCACCCATGCGCGCCACTCAGTCAGGGCCGCACACCAAGCAACATAGCACCGACTCCCAACAAAGGGTCCGCTTTCGCTTCACTGCCCCTGATATGATTGCCTACAAGTTCATCGATCCATGCCGGCGACGTACAGTGACGAGCGGATGCAAGAACGTGACAACTCGACAACAAAGCTTTCAACGCAACATGCAGACATTGGCGCTTTGAGATACGAGTTGAAGAAATTCTCACTCCAAACGGACTTTCTGGACCGGCATTCGCCACCTCTGCAACGCTCGCATCATGTTTGCACTTGCACTGGGAGTTCAAAATGAATAATCATGATAAATAATTGTCCCAATGGCAGCTTTCGCCACAGTTGAGGAGAGTCAAAATGTCGCTCAACTTTCTTTGTCAGACAGTAAGTCTGAAAGGGAATTAAAAGGTCGTGTAGAAATCTCGGCCCACCACCACATTTCTAAAACTCTTTGAAGTCAGTGCCAAGATTTTGAAGCACCTTACCTTCAAGGAACCTTGCAGCATGTCGCACTTCCACACGAGGCGGATGTTGCCCGACAGGTGGCGGTGCTGCGACAAGTCGCCTCTGTTGATGGGCCGCAATTCCAGCAGGCCGTCCCGAGCTGCGCGGCACCACAACATGCCGTCAGCGGATGGAGAAAGAGCGACCGTGCACGAAAGCAAAATGCAGCACCTGATGCGCAGCGGAGAGGATGGAAGTACGCCGTCATGATGTCGGAGGACGCGTCGTGCAGGCCCAAATGCAGCGTGTACGTGCGCGCCCCCGGGTCGACTCGCGAGCGCTGCTCCTCGGGCTCCAAGTACGAACTGTCGGGCGACAACGCATGGTTACTTCGCCACAAAAAGGTCGAGCTAGCATGTCAAGACGTTTGTGCATGATGAGTTCATGCGTTCTCATTCGCTGTGCTACTCCTCCTTTGCCCAGCAGAGGGCGACAAACATAAGATACGCAGAGTTGATTATGAAACACATGACAACTAGACGGCAGTAACAAGGGTTCTTTTTCACAGACGATAAAGAATATATGCCTGCCAGTATTGATCTATGTGCGGCCTGATTGTGTTGCTTGCAAAAGTCCTTTAAAAGGTTGAGCACAACCGCAATATTGATGCTGGTCTGCTCTCGCTATCCCATCTATGGCGTCGCTCATCCAGTGTTTGCAATAAGCGAGCAGACTGATTTGGTTCAAATAGACTTGTTGTGACGTTTGCTGCCACTGTCGCAAACGCACTCAAGTCCAACGTTTACATGACCGCCATTGAGAAGCAAGCGTTCTTCCGTGGCGGGCCCGCGTACCTGATGGGAGATCCCAGCAGACTCCTCTCCAGCAGCTTGTCAAAGTGCAGGCTGACCATGACAAAGGCGACACTTTTATGGCCCTGCACACACACACAAGTATTTGACTTTTCAATTATTCTTATACAGTGACTCAAAATAGCAATTGTTGAAACAAAGAAAAACGCAGCAGACCACTCACCCTCCAGAAGCCAACGATGAAAGCGGGCGGGAAAAAGAGCATCTGGACCAGCCGGTCCTTGCCCAGGAAGCGAGCGGGCGCATCCACGTCCGTCCGGCAAATCAGCGAGCGCCAGGCGGCATCATTGCGCACAGCGTCCAGCCGGAGGGCGCGGACGTGAGGGTGGCGCACCAGGTGACTGCCGCTCCAGGACAGCGTGACGGATGTCTTGAAGACGGCCACGGCGCTCAGCTCCGGGGAGGCCTCCCGCCCCAACATGTCCCGCAGCGTCACCTCCCACGATACGTTCATGCTCCTGGAAACAAAGCGCCATGATCGAAGTGGCCCGGAAAACCACATCCCAATATGGTTTTCATCTTGAGGGTCTTTTGTCGGGTCCCTCACCAACGATCTGTTTGGCGTCCCTGCCAAGCCCATAAAGCCTCAGACAATTTAGCTTCTACTAAAGACCGATTTCAATGTGGCCTACCTGAGGATGAGTCCCATGCGCTGCGGCAGGCCAGTTAAGGGGTCAAAGTCTCGGGCTTCCTTCCTCAACTTGCTGAGTTCCTGCCCGCCCATCCTCCACAGGTACTTCTTCTTCCATCCGCCTGGTGGGTGCTCCTCAGCTTCAGCTTCAGCTTCAGCCGTCGCCTCAGCCACGCCGTCCACCTTTATCCCGGGTCTCCACACTTCCCACCAGAAGTCGGCCATGTAAACCTTGCGCCACGTGGCGCTATGAGTACAAAGGGCCCAAACGTCACAGAGGTGCGCTCCTGGCTCTCCACCCACCGGGAGCGAAAGTGGCCTACTCGTCGTTGGCGAGGCGGTGGAAGCGCTTGCTGACAGGACTGAGGCTAAGCAGTGAGGCGGCGTCCAGGTGGGACAGGATCTTCAGCAGGATCTCTGGCGGCAGCCTCAACAAAAACAACACATACTTCAATGGCAGTTATTCTCTTTGCGAAGCATTTTGGAACGTGCTTGACCATCACCAAAACAATCCAACTTCACATCACTGGTCATCACTAGTATACACACACACACACACACACGCACACAAAACTATTTAGTGTGAGGGCCCCTATATTTATCTTAGGAGCACTCTTTTCTTGGCTGCGGGTCCTCGCAATCCGAAATCCGAAATCCCTTTATTGTCATTGTACAGTGTGCAACGAGATTAGAGAGCTCCCCTCTCCAGTGCAATACAATTTAATCAAATATATAAATTAGATAAATAAGAGAATAAATAATGTGATGGAAAATAATACGAAATTGGATAAATAAAACACATTACGTCGTTGTTCTGCAAGGTAAGGGTGGTCGTGTGTGTGCGTGTGTGTGCGTGTGAGAGTTCAGCATGGTGATGGCTCTCGGAAAGAAACTGTTTTTCAGTCTAACTCCAGACAATTGCAGAGACTATCGGAACAAATTTGGATCAGTTCTTGAGTCTTTATTTGAACATTTTCCTGCTGAAGATAAAAACGAAAAAGACATCGGTTAAGTTAAGGGTTTATTCCCGAGTAATTCGCAGGGTCCTTCTTCGAGGGAAATTGAATTAGCATAAATATTTACTCTTAGAAAAAGCTGGAAGAAGAAACTATTCAGAGCCGTAAAAGTTAAGGATTGCGAGTTCAAATTATTTGCACACGACTGTCATGTGAAATAAATTGATGTGACCATGAAAACGTTGAATACAAAAGAGAATTACAAAGACAAAGTCTAACAGTGATTGCGAAAACATTAGCCAGTTAGCATTGAGCTAACTCACCTTTCCAGATCAGTGTTCAGAGACAACTTGAAACAATTCACACTGCTTAAATCTTTGCTGGGTTCATTTCTCCTTGCTTCTCGATGCCTGCCCCAAAAACAAATAAATTAATTAAATAAAACGAGCAAAAAAAAGGAGAGTTACTCGAGCGTACAAATAATTTAAGTTGAGCGAAAAGGTCCAACGAAAAAGTTCACCTGCTGTTCGCTCCAGCTGCACGTGTCCTTTGCGCCGGCTGGCGTGGGCGACCGGCGGGGGCCCGCCAGCCCAGATTGGACCTCAGGGCCACAGTGTCCCGCTGCACGCCCTCCAATAAGCTTGGCGGGACATTCTGCCGTGCGGTCGCCATGAGCGGCTCGTCAAGTGAACAAGATGCCTCAGCCGCCATTGTTTTTGCAAACTTGCTCGCCTGTTTGGAGCCATGTTAGTGTAAGCAACGCACATCGGCAAGGTGTGGACCCCCTTTCACAAGATCAACCCCCCCCAAAAAAAAATATTCTGAGATGTCATCTCAAAGTAATCAAGCCAGTCGTTCTGAATTAGTTGGGAAATATGCGCAAACAAGTAGTCATGATTCCACTTAAGTCACTTTCACGCTCTCACACGCACGGATGCAACGCGCGCATACAAACACTTACGGAAACAAGCACACACTCACGCGCAAAGGTGCATGCACACGCTGACACGCACACTTTCATACACTGAAACATACAACTTCAAGCATCTCTCTCCCCCACGCACACGCACACACACACGCACGCACGCCCAAGTCATTACAATGTTAAAGGTCTGTTTTTCTGTTAATGCACACTCTTTTACCCCGATAGCTCATTTAGGAGCATTTTTCTTGCAGTGAATGACTTTTGTGGTCATCGTGACGCTTCATCGTCACTCCTTCACAATTTGTGTGCGCGTGTGTGGGAGGACGAGTGGACTAACTGCACTTCCATCGCAGGACGAGAACTACTTTCTTGAGAAACGCGCCGAAGGAAGATAAAGAGAAAGAAGAGGAGGAGGAGATGTCCTGAGGGGGCGCGTATATGTCAAAGTGTGGATGCGCGTGCGCGAGCAGAGGAGAGCAGCGGCCGCCATGTTAACCAAGAAGCCCGGAGCCACGGTCCTCCCGACGGGTGAGCACAGCCCATTGTAGCCGAGAAAATGCACCCGAGGGCGGCCGATGCTGGCACCTCGGGCTGGGGGTGGGGGCTTCGCTCCGGTGCAGTTAAAAAATAATAAATAAATAAATGAAAAGGAGAAGAGAGCGCCTGTGAAATGCTAGCTGGCTAGCATGCTACATGATAAAAATAGTCACTTATGCTCTAGAAGTGGTTGTTTGCACGAGCCGCTCACGAAACTGTCGCTTTTGGAGCACCGACACTCAATAAAATTTGCTTTTTTACGCACTGCTCGACACAAACGTGACTCTTGTGTGACATCATGAGGACTTTATGTGTAGCTTTTTTTTTTTTTTGTAAAGCAGCAGTTCACTCCGGCTAATTGCTTGCTAATGTTAACTCACTTCCATAAACCGACATATACTTACTATGACAATAATAACATTATTATAATAATGAATAACGCTGATAACAATAAGCTTGACAAGCTGTTGAGCGACTAGAAGAAGCCACCCAGGCTAAGAATGCTAACCATCCAGTAAGCATGCTAAGTGTTAAAAATAGTCTGTTAGTATGAGCCGAATGAGCACTGGCAGTTGACGAAATGCAATTGATGGACTCTTTAGTGTGACTTGAGTTTATTTTAGTAGTTCCTGTTGAGCTTTTCAGAGGGAATAAAGCAGTCGTTGACAGCAGCTAGCTTCTTGCCAATGCTAATGTTCGGCTGTTGAGTACTTAGTGTGTAATAGGTACGTAATAACAGCTAACGTGTAGCGAATAAGATGTTAGCCGTCCATTTGATGACATTGAATTCCTTTTTAACAAACGGGAACTTTTGATTGAGCTTTTGGGAGTAAATGAAGCAGCTGACTCAGGCGAGCTGGCTAACTGGTGATTGTTGACTAGTGACAGAGATCAAATGAAATGTTTGGATGTCACTTGGATTGAAATGTTTGGTTCTGGCGTGGAACTAGATTCTAGTAACGGTGAACTTACTGTGCTGTGCTTCCCAAATGTCCCTCATAACAGTAACACAGAGTTCCTTTTGACTTGCTGCTCAAGACACTAATAATGCACAGGTGTCAAAGTTGCAGCCCGCGGGCCAGATCAGTCTTCACGTTTCTTGCTAAAATACCAACATTACAAATTGTCCTCACTTTTAAAACAAAGCATTTTCTTGCAATAAAAATATAACGTGAAAAAACCCCACTTATTACTACTAGCCTATGATTTCAAAACTAGTTCTTTGTTTTGCATGAGTAATCGAAGGTGGGATATGCCTTTATTTGGATTTACAGTCATAACGGCCCTCCAAAGGCGCGATGCACGCGGGCTTGCTTGTTGTGGAGGACTGCAACTACGATGATTGTAATAATCCATTAATCTGTCGTGTAATCGCATGAAAAACCTTTTAATTTCCAAGAGATTCATTCAAATGGACAATGCAGAAAATGCTTCAACACAAATTGATGGGCGACTGAAAATCTAAAATGTTCATCTTCATTTTACACAACAAAAGCAGATGTATGCAACTGTCGGAAACGGGGGATCCCAGAAATTGGAGACCATTTACTGTGGACAGGCGGAAATTTGGAGGACGTGGACTTTTTTCAGTTACACAAGTTAGTCAATTTTCAAATTAGAAAACCCATTTATTTGACAATGCCAGTACTTGTCGATATTGAACAATTTAATACATTAACAGTCCCAAAATGGATGTGCCGCCAAAACAGAACGACTTATGGATGAATGGCCCAGCCCTCGAGTCGAAGATGCTGAAACAAACAGCGATGCTTTTGTTTGTCCCAAATCATTTAGTGAGGCTCGTTTTGTGGCAGGAAGCCTTTCGGGCTAAGAATGCTACTTGGTTAGCAGGCGTCACCCTGGGGCTTGATTTTTGTCTCGTCATGTGACGAGTGTTGAGGCCACCGCTTGTTCTTGCAAGTGTTGTGGCACGTCACGTGTCGGGGGTCGAGTGTTGCCCACGCTTGAGGACACGAGAAAAGTGGCCATTTTGTGGCCATCTTAATGTCGACGTTCCGTATCAGCTGCTTGTGCGTACAATTTCCCACCGGTCCTGTCCGGCAGCATGCCGATTGCGCTTGCCGCCTCTCTGGCATTTCCAGCGCGGCGGTGTCAGGTTCACCAATGCGGCACACTTGCATGTCACGCACCAACAAATATCACGACTGCCCGGTGAATCCGTTTGATTGATTCAAGTTTATTGCTTTTGATTACTTATTTGTTTGGCTTCTGTCATTCAAAGTGCGCCTTCGCTGATGTCCTCAGTGAAAGCAGACTGATTAGCGCAATGTTTTTTTTTCTTTTTCAAAAACGCACACAGTGTTTTTATTGGTGGGGCGGCACACACTCAATTCTTGCCGATTGATAGCGTGAGTGACGGGACTTAAAGGTAGCTTGTTGCCCTCATTAGCGGGATTACACGTTGCCTTCCGATTAAAACGACACACACCATCTGTCGCCTTCAAAGTCTCATGCGCACACACCAGCAGCGCCTTTTGGGAAGTGCAAGAAAGCAACAGACAGTTGATCACTTCAACAGGTGGAGATGTGTGAACTTTGAATTTACACGTGCAGTTGTGTCGTGGGACAGTTGAAGACGGCATTATATTCGGTCAACAGCGACGACGATTACCTCAACATTTTCAAGACTCACTCAAGGTTCTGTCAGCCAATCAGGGGCTGACCTCCTGATTGGCAGCAAATAGCATGAGGCGGCTATGCAAACCAGGGCGGGGCCAAGGCAAGCCAATCATTGTAAAAAAAAAAAAGAATTTAAAAAAAACAAGCGACGAGGGGATCAGTTCAATAAAACTGCAAAGAAGAAAAAAGGGGGGTGCCTCAACTCCAAAAATATGCTGATCTGCCAATATGTGGGGGGGGGGGGTTGACAGTATCTAAATTTGGGGACATTTTTGTTAGGTGATGTGCTGTGGAATGTTGACAAAAACTATATTTTGGCATACTTGACGGCATAACCGTTTTTCTTTTCTCTGTTAAAAATCAAATGAGCACCAAAATGTGACATTCCTTCATGTGAAGCGGAGCAGCTGGCTGCAAATTGACACTTTTGCCCGTTTTGTTATTGTTGATGTTTTTTTCCTGGCAGGCAAAGCGGGCGAGCCGGTCCTCTCTCCCGGTCACAGCGGCTCACTGACGACATCGCCCGTCACGCTGCCGCCTCTGCGCAACAGCAACCTCAACCCACTGGCAGTACGTTGACAAACAAGCTCCGGTTAGCGTGTTTGCGAGCTTTAGCCACGCATGCACGCACACACACGCAGGTGCATGCTGTTATCTAAGAGGACCCAGGTGTGCGGTCACCATGGCAACAAGGAGGTGACTCACAGACACCCAGTGAACACGCCAGTGATGCGTTTGTGCACACGTTTGGCGGCTTTCCTCATCCACTCGTCCAACTAACCACATGACAACTGCACATTCAAGTTCAGTTGGTTCCGTGACCACCATTGTCATGCAAAGCACTCCCATCTCAAATCTCATTGGCACAAATGGAAATTCCATTCATTCATTCTAGTTCCCCCCCAAACAAAAACAAACCAGAATTGTAATGAGGAAAACTGTGAGAACAAAATACAACCGAAATAAAAAGAACTAAGCTATTTTTGTCACCCTGGGGTTGGCATGGCTCAGTGGTAGTGTGGAGGGAGGGGGGGCAGTCGAATGGTATTTGAATTAATTTCAACGGGGGAACCAGTAAGTCAAGGAGCCGTAGTCCTATTCAAAGTGTGTCCCCTTCAGGGTGGCGCTAAAGCAGCCATGTCGGAGGGCGTGCACATCACACAGCTGTTCGACGACAGCGGCGTCAAGCGTGCGCATCCAAGCGGGCCGCAACTCAACGGCCTGGCGCCGCTCGCCCCGTCACGGCCAGAGCGGCACGCCAGCGCCAGTGCCGCCGCCGTCGACCCGGCCCACCACGGCCGCCTGGGCGCCACCTCGCACAAGACTGCCGACGGTAAAGCCAAGTCGTCCGCCTCCACGCCGGAGCAGGCCATGAAGCAGTTCATGTCCAAGATGTCGTCCTTCGAACACCACGAGGTCTTCAGCTACCCCGAGAGTGCGCGCTCGCCGCCGCCTGATCTGTCGGCGTCTCACGACCGCCGTCTTTCAAGCTCGCCGTCTTTTCTGTCTAGTTTACTTTGTAGGTCCCAGTGCTAAGAAGAGGACGGGCGTCCTGGGGGGCGCCAACAACTGCGGCTACGATGACGAGCAGGGTTCCTACATCCAGGTCCCGCACGACCAAATCGCCTATCGCTACGAAGTCCTCAAGGTGATTGGCAAGGGCAGCTTTGGACAGGTACGAATAAGCAACAATTAAGCCACACCAAGAACATGGAGTTCATCAACAGTTATTTTGAGAACTGATTGTTCCGTTGAACTTCAACTTGTCAGTTACACTAAATATTCTCCCATTTCTGGAATCCTCCATGAAAGTTTTCTCAATCATCATCAGTTTATACGTTTGAGCATTTTCTGCAATTCAAAATACATCAAAAACTATAATTAATTGTAAAAAATAATGTCCAGATGAAATCATTTATTCAAATAATTCTTAGTTGTAGTCCTAATCGCGAGGATGTGATGCCGTCACACTGCTCACATCAAGCTATGATGTCACACTCTGCCGCTGTGCTATGACATCACACGCTATTTCACGAGGCGATCCTGCCACGTTACATCATCGTGCTATGACTCCCAGCTTTCATGGTCACATTAGGAAGGCAGCCTACAAGGCGCAGTTACTGCGGCACCGACGTCACACTACGCACGACTAACGCCACGTCGGCACGCAGGTGGTGAAGGCGTTCGACCACAAGACGCAGACGCACGTGGCGCTGAAGATGGTGCGGAATGAGAAGCGTTTCCACCGGCAGGCGGCCGAGGAGATCCGCATCCTGGAGCATCTGAGGAAGCAGGACAAGGATTCCAGCATGAACGTCATCCACATGCTGGAGAACTTCACCTTCCGCAACCACATCTGCATGACCTTTGAGCTGCTCAGCATGAACCTGTACGAGCTCATCAAGAAGAACAAGTTCCAGGGCTTCAGTTTGCCCCTGGTGCGCAAGTTTGCGCACTCCATCCTGCAGTGTCTCGACTCGCTGCACAAGAATCGCATCATCCACTGCGACCTCAAGCCCGAGAACATCCTGCTCAAGCAGCAGGGACGCAGCGGCATCAAGGTGAGCGGCGTGAAGCGCACGTTCCATTCGTGACTTTGTGACGTGCCCAACAAAACTCCAGCAAGAGCTGTCGTTGACGTTTGCGAGTCTCAAACTGCCTGGGAGTCCGTTTGTGTGTGTTCGAGAAGCAGTTGCACAAAGTCCGTTAGCCAGTCTCTGGTGTTTTGCAGTAAGATGACGGTCGTCGGAACATTTTGGTGCTTGAATATCTTAACGTTAAATTAACAATGTGACAAGATTTGCCAGAAATGACACTGCGATCAAATGGTAAGTCTGGATGGAATATGACACCGTAGCAAGAATTTTGAAAATTGCATGACGGGCTCCCGAGAAACTGAGTTCGGTTGCGTGAACGTCGTCGCCGCCAATGATAGATTGGCCGTGCACAAGAGGGCGACTGAGCAAGCGCTTTGGCGTTTTTCCAGGTGATCGATTTTGGCTCCAGCTGTTACGAACATCAGAGAGTTTACACGTACATCCAGTCCAGGTTCTACCGAGCGCCAGAAGTCATCCTAGGTAAGCTGTCCAAATTGTCTAGAGACAAGTTGAAAAGATGCGTGGCTGACACGCCGCGTTGTGGCCTTTCCAGGTTCCAGGTACGGGATGCCCATCGACATGTGGTCCCTGGGCTGCATCTTGGCCGAGCTCCTGACGGGTTGTCCGCTGCTTCCGGGCGAGGACGAAGGCGACCAGCTGGCCTGCATCATGGAGCTTCTGGGCATGCCCAGCCAGAAGCTCCTGGATGCCTCCAAGCGCGCCAAAAATTTTGTGTCGTCCAAAGGGTACCCACGCTACTGCACCGTCACCACGCTGCCCGATGGCACCACGGTGCTCAACGGCGGGCGCTCGCGGCGCGGGAAGCTGCGAGGGCCACCATGCAGCAAGGACTGGAGCGTGGCGCTGAAGGGCTGCGACGACGCACTCTTCCTGGACTTCCTCAAACAGTGTCTAGAGTGGGACCCGGTCGTCAGGATGACGCCCAGCCAGGCGCTGCGCCACGCCTGGCTGAGGCGGCGACTCCCCAAACCGCCCACCGCCACCGCCGCGGACAAAACCGCCTCATCCAAACGAGCCACCCCGGCCGACGGAGCCATCACCTCCATCTCCAAGCTCTCGGCCACCTCGGCCAAAACCAGGACTAACCTGGCGCCCATCACCGACGCCAACGGGAACCTCCAACCACGGACGGTCCTGCCCAAACTAGTAAGCTGAGAGTGAGCGCACCCCCGCCCCAACATGGAAGCGTTCACAAGCTCGCAGATGCCGAGTCACAGACGGCATCGTCGGTTCAATTGAGGCTAGCTGGGGTGCGTTCAGGACGGATGGGAAAACGCAGCGTCCCCAGTGGTGCGTTCAGGCTCCTCCGCAAGTGACACAGACAATCGACAAACGGTGCTGTCCGAGGGAACAAGGTTCTTTTCATCTTTTAGCACATTATTTATCAACTATTAGACACCAAAAAAATGTTTTTATCTGGAGCATGGCACTCCCAAAATTAGCCGTGCGCCGAGTTACCAACCGGCACGTTAATCCGCGTTGGAACGGACTAACCTAGCCGAAAAGTCTTACGTTCAACAACTTATGTGCTTTGTTTTGAGGTAGCGCCTATTTTAGCATCGTCCTAAAACGGGCTTCTTGTTTGTGTGCGATTAGCATCATGAGATGCCACCATGCTCCGACCAGAGGCTAATTCAGGACAGACGCTACGCACATAAAACGCATACAATGGCGTCATTTTGCTAATACTGCCAATTAACTCCAGCTGTTTACAGTCCTCCCCCCCTCCCAAAAAGAAAAAGATGATGATAATGAAGAGTCCGTGTCAACACCATGTGTTGCACTGTGAGGGCGTCAGCCATTTTAAGCCATTTTCTATCCTCGGGTGCGTGTGTGTCCACATGAAATGTCTCACAGCAAGCGAACGCCTCACAAAGACGTGCAGGCGAGCTGTTATTTATGAATATTTATTGTTTTGTTTTGTTTTTTACCAGGATGTGCAGCAAATACTTGAATGTGTGTGTGTGCGTGTGCCTGCCTGTTGTTTGAAAACAAAAAACGCAAGTGGCAGTGACACAATGACGATCATGATGATGTTAGCGACGTAGCACACGGGTGAGCTGGCAAGAACAAACTAGCAGCTTTGTAATTTTATTTTTTTTTTCTCCTTTTCTAAGCGAGACGACTCAACTTTTTGTGCCTTCAAAGTTCGACAGCAAGCCACGATGCGTTCATTTCTGCTGGAACTTTTTACAAACAAAAATCGTACTCGTGAGAGGCGGGGCTTGGCACGGACACGTAATCAGCCAGACGATGTCAACCGGTCGCCAACGCCAAACACGGCAGGGCGACATTAACACTACCCAGTCCATCGCTAGCATCCGAACGCTAGCCGATATGCTGCACTGATGTTTGCTTTTTTTTTTTACAGTGACAGTAGAATCACTGCTAACAGAATGCTAGTAGCAACTTTTTTTGTTTGTTTTTTTTAACCGCGAGTGTCCGAATGCTAACCGCTGCTCTGTGCTGGAGGTTTCTCTAAAGCCCTTTTCACACTGCATTTGGTAGTTTTCAAACCCTTGATTGTGCACAGTATGCGATGAGGGACGGGCAACTATACACGGCAAGAGGACTTAAATTGGAAAATTCTCTTCAAGCGAGGCGGAGCGATTTCGTTCGCAGATAACGCCATGATGAAACTATTCAAGTTGTATCGAGCCACAAGATTTTCTCTGCTGCAAAGTCATGTTTTAGTTTTTTTTTTCTTGCAACAACGGAAGATAGATCTTGTCAACGTGCGGTCTCACAAACGTCAAAATCTCCAATTTTATTTCCTGTTACGCTGCTAAGTTAAGACTTCCAAAAATGAACAAGCTGGCTAGCAATCATTTTGCGTCGATGTGCGACAGCTTCATATTGAGCGAATGCAGTGTAAAAAGGACTTTGGTGATGCTAGCACCAATGCTCTAGTAGCACTAGTAGCACTGTGATAAGCACTCAAGCAGAGTTGTTTTGGTGGGGCTAATCTAACAGGTGAAATAACTACTGGCGTCCAGAATTCTAGGTGATTAGTGATGCTTAAGGCACTCTTTCCTGCTGCTAACTGCTAACAGAACTAGTAGCAGGTTGTGATGAGCAATTGAGCTAGCTGCTAGCATTAACATTGTTGTTTTGGTACTTCAAACACAGCTTGTTTGTGACGACCAGGCCATTTGCTTGATTCTACCAAAGTGCATTCCTCTACAAGGCTAGCGCAGCTAGCTGCTCAAAAAGATGACACGGCTAAATTAGCACCAGCTAGTCGACTGCTCGCGGCAAAATGCTGGCCCGCAAACTGCGCTGACGTTTCTTTTCTAATAGTGAGACACCCCCATTGTGTTATTTTAATTGTATATTTGAAAGGGACAATGCACATTAATGAAGAATGGTCCAACACGTGCATAGCTGTGCAAAGTTAGCAATAGCTCATTTCCATTTGTAGTCCTTTTGCTGGTAACAAAACAAGAGAAGAGACATCAACAATCAAGACGCCCTTCAATAATTTACATTTTCAGAATAAATTGAAAGTGCCCGAGTGCAAGTACTAAAATTCAGATGCCGCTTGGGGACGACCAAGACCAAAGGAACAAAAAAAAAAAGTCATTCGTTGAATTATAACATGCTTGCAAACATACAGAAATGTATGCATGCATTGCCAAGTAGAAACATGTACAGGTGCTCTGACAATCATGGCACGAGCTACATACACATATGTGTCATGTGACGTCAAGTCCCAACAACTAATGCATCAAGTATGAAGCCAGTTTTCAGATCATGTGGGGAATCTGGTGATTCGCTGGAGGATTTGATTCCAGATGTCCCTATTATAGGCTAGCGTTTTGAGCTAGCTGTTAGCGTTGGGATTCTTGTTTTTTTTTTTGGGGGGGGGCTAAGAAAACGCTGGCCAATCAACCCCTAGCATCAGAATTACAGCAACTGGTGTCATTAGCCAAATGCTAACAAACTGCTGGTTAGGATGCACCATTTTGGTCGGGCTAATCTAAGAGCAGCCGTCAGTCGCAAACATCCAAAGTTGTAGCTGCTGCGCTCATTTTCCATTAGTGATGGTAGTGTCGCTCGGACCCACTGCTAACAGAGCGCTAGTAGCACGTTCTGTCAAGTGTTCAAGCTAGCTGTTAACTTTTGCAGTATTCTTTTAGTGAGGATCAACCAACACTAGCATCCAAATGCTAGCCTCTGCACTGCCACTGACGTTTGTTTTCTATTCGAGACCCCCTGACTAGCACAGGCGTGGGCAAACTACGGTCCGGGGGCCACATGCGGCCGGTTAAACGTTTTAATCCGGCCCGCCGAACTTGAAAAAAATTTAAAGGAATAAACTTTGTTAATGTTTTATTTTCCATATACTGTGGTTTTTCAAAGACATACATATTGTTGTAATGCTTTTGTTCACTTTCATTTCAAATTAAATGTATTTTTTTTTTCTCTGATGAGGTGAGGTTACCAAAACACTCAATCCATCTGGTCCTGGTTCGGCCCTTCTGTCAAATGTTAGAACCCAATCAAAAAGTTTGCCCACACCTGGACTAGCATAAGCAACGGAGCTAGCTGTTAGCATTTGCCTTTTCGGTACCTCAGACTAAACTCAGCTTGATGACAACAAGGTGACAAACACACAAGGCATTTGGTTGATTGTACCAAAGTGCATTCCTTGACGAGAGCCGAGGCAAGTCAGCGGTGAGCTAGTTGCTCAAAGAGACAATAGGACAAGTAAACGAGGACAAAAACAAGTCTAGTTTTGTGAAAGGCTGCAGCACACATGGCTGACCTTGCGTGGAAAATGTTATGCGACGACTGCAGCTAGTCTGCTAGCGGATAACGCTAGCTTGTTTTGGACAGATGCTACTGTTAGCTGTGCTGCATTTTTGTAGCGTTTTGACTTGTGTGGATTGCTGATTGGATGTATGGATTAATGAATGCTGCGGTCAGTTTTACTACGTACTGTATCAACCGTACACTACAGTATACACACACACACACACGAACAGACGCACCCCCACACACGCACTCTTGATTCTAGTGAGCCTCTGTTACTTTTTATTGTGGTGTGAATATGAATATTAATAAAACTCTGATTGACCACATTGCATCATGTGAGCACTGAATGTGCAGTCAAACAAATGACTGTCTAGTTGCCTTGACGACATTTCGCAGCCAATGACGATGGTGTTGCCGGGCAGGAAACTCAAGGTAACCAGCTAACAGACCTGCCATTTGTTGCATTGACAATTGTTATTTAAAATCTTTTCATTATTATTATTATTCGGTTATATATGATCCAATGAACCAAGTTAGTTTTTAGTTTGTAAATAATACAATTAATTCCAATTTAATGAAGATTAAATTTGCAGTCATTATTATTATTACATATTTTTACACAGAATACAGACATTTAAAAAAAATTACTTTATTAAGTCATTGGTTCATTAATTCTAAGTTAATGCAATTTAAAATGAGCCTTATTAATTCATCATTGAATTAACGTAC
This sequence comes from Idiotropiscis lumnitzeri, assembly GCF_059441095.1. Lineage (NCBI taxonomy): Eukaryota > Metazoa > Chordata > Actinopteri > Syngnathiformes > Syngnathidae > Idiotropiscis > Idiotropiscis lumnitzeri. The sequence goes on from NC_142392.1 coordinate 393,125, forward strand.
TCTACAAAGACATTAAATGTTTAAAATATGTCATTACATGTTTAAATAATTCTAACTAAATTCATTACAATTTTAAATGAGCATAAATTATGAATGGTCAGCATGAAATGTAAATCAATGATTACAGAAAAAAATTAAATAGAATAATTACAATTTTCCACATGAACTGATTAATAATTACTAATAAGGTGTGATGACATCACGTGACCAACAGACGCTGATAAGACCAGGTCGTAGCCGCCATTTTGCTCGCATTGCCATAGTGACCAACAAACAAATCACACTACACTAACATGTTTTATTGACAACATTGATTATAAATTTAACTGTCTGCACTCGGAAGTGCTTTTGACTCGTGCGGTGTGGGAATTCTTTTCAGCACTCCTAAAAATAATTCAACACTGCCTCGCTCAAGCCAACGTGCTGCGTGCCTGTGTGTGTGTGAGGGTCTCCGAGTTCGTCGCAGTGGAAAAGTGTGTGTGTATGCGGTGTCAGATTTGTGAGAGGCCAGAGTTCAATTTATTTCCAGCAAGTGTCTTCACACCACACACACATGCACATATACGTGTGAACGACCGTCTTCTCAAGCATGTTTAAAGTGCGTATTGACCTAAGACGTAAAATATTAAATCCTCTCTCAATACCACTTTGACACTCGAAAACAGTCAAACTATTTTTATGAATATATTCATTACTTGGTTCGATTTTTGTGTTTCTGGAAGAAATGACAAATTGTGACTTGACTTCATTTCAGGAAGGCAACAATCAAAATGTTCATTCATAGTAAAATTGAGTACATTTTTGCTTTAACAGCATTTCTAGAAATAAACTTACTTCATTAATTTTTTTCTACTTAATCACTGCTTTTGATTCCATGGGCAGTGTTCATTCATATTTTTCAAATTAAACTATAAATCATCATCTATCAATGAAAGAACGCAATCAAGCAAATAATGAGATGGTTCCTGTTCAGTCATTAAAAAAAAAAAAACAAAAAAAAAAAAACACTTCACAACTTTGCCAGGGTGTGCAAACTTATGAGTACTAAATACCAACAGTCCAGTGAAGTACATATACTGCAACTTCACTTCTGTGTTACTTAATATTAAAGATGCCAACAGATTTATGAATTGAACGGAATTAATTTCAATGTGGAACTGATTAAATGTGGATTCAACAACTAAGCTAATTGAAAATATGGCACAATAAATAGTTTGTCATTATGATGTGCCAGGCCTTTTGTGTCGTTGTTTTCAGACTATTTGAGTTGAATACATTTTGACGGACAGCATTTGAGGACATAAATGCAAGTACTTCAAAGATTTTGCTCTTACCAGAAAAGAGGGGAGAGTGGCGTGCACCGGAAGTGACGTCCTCGTTGGAGCAAATCGACAGGAGCAAGCAAATGCAGTTAATCGGGTGCTGCCCTCTAGAGGACAAACGCGTCACCTCAGCACCCTGTCAGCACAATATTTGACATTTGAGCATTCTTCATATGACTTGTTCACGCAATGTTACTTACTTTACTTCTCATTAGATTTGTGGCATCAGCGTTGTTATTTTCTCCAAAATAGAATTGATATAAGGAGGTGACTGGTGTTCACTTACACTTGCTTGCAGTCAAGTCTGTTTGCGGCACGACTGGTTAAATTTTCTCCTCAAATTCGTCCAGTCGTCAAACTTAGCACGTTTGTTATTCAAAAACAACATGAAAAAGGACAACTTGTTTGTGGGAGGCTATAAGTTGATGAGTTGGGAAGCTGGTGAAGATGGCGGCTTCGTTCCTTCTCAATTTGCCGCCTAAAGTTCGTTTGAGAGGCACTTCCGGGTCGTCGTCTTCTTCTTCATCATTTTCTTGTTCTTCAGGAGAATTTTTTTACTTTTAATTTCAAGAATACCTAACAGTAAAAAACGCCAATGATATAACAATTGGAGCTCGATGCGTGGCATTATGCGTCGACTATAAATTGACTGCCGTTTTTAATCACAGTTGCGCTTGTGCAGTGGTTGAATTGTGTCCACTAGATGTCAGCAAAACACAATCTGACTTCGGATTCACACAATGCACGCGACGCGACACAGGGAATATAACACAACGCACAACCAACACAACACAAACTATATAAAAAAAAACCCACGAAGCTTCAACATCAAACACACAGATAACACAACAAATACAATGCAACCAGAGCCGTCCCCGAGGGTGGGTCGTTGGGACCCGCGGCCGTACATCACGATGCTTGAGGCACCAATCTACCAAAATAAACATTTTTCTATTAAATATCATTTGTCTTTTATAATAGTCGCTATTTTTGTGTTATGAGATGCTCATGCGGAGTTGTTGGTCACTCAAGAAACAACAGTGTGATTTTGTTGGCCACACTTATCTGCATGTTAGACGCACAAGCCTAAATGCAACCAACTCGTCAACGTTGGCGTGCGCGAGTCTGACTCAAAATGGAAACGACAAGCACACTTAACATCTTGTGATGAAGCTGTCAATCAAAAGTGAAAGACAACACAACGTGTCACAAACGACAATAACACACAAACAACATGTGACAAGGTCCATTTAAAAAATGTCACTTCTAAATGCACACACACGCGGAAAACAATCAAACACAGCGGACAACGTACAGAAAAATCCAAATGCTATCATCAATTTGATGCTTTTGAAAAGTCAACAAGTGCATAAATGGCGATGATGATATTGTCAGTGATGTTTGTGGGGGTCCCCCTTGGCGCTGTGCCGGACCTCTTTTACTTTTCCCTTAATTGTACTCAGTGAAAAGGGTAAGAAAGGAATGTGCATCGTGATGTCTTGCCGAGTTTTCTGGTTGCAAACATCATCTTCATGTCATGGAAACATTGACGCTCAAATTTCCATTTCTGAATGCCACTCCATTTTTTAGGTTGAGATGGCACCCCAAAAAAGTGGGCGTGAATATTTCCATTTGCTGTCAAATATGTTGCGCAATAAAATAAATATTCCACATCGTCTCAATGTCTGACACATTTTTAGAAATGCGACAAGTTGTTTCCTTTTCCTGCTGACTCACACTGAAACACACGCACACGCACACATAATGACAAAGGTGAACATTAACTCTTAGTTTCTTTCTCCATGTTGTCATATGTTCCTTTATCGTGGGTGCAGCCGCCCCACCACTGTGCTGCGCGCGCGCACACGCACACGCACACACAACAAGCCCCCTGTACCCACAACAATACACAGCTGCGGTTAAAGTATTTTTTTTTGGTTTCTTTTGTGGACTTTTCTTGACAAAACATTCCCCCTCTTCAGTAGATCTAAAAGTAAAACTTAACGCCGTCTTTTGAAGCACAGCTAAGCAAACGTTTTGTGTCGGCATTTCGCTTGCTTTGTAAAATCTTCTCCAGGCATGAACTTGTCAAGGCTTCACGTTTGACATCAATTCATTTTTTCTTTTATCATGTTGCTTGAACGAAATTACGCCTTTTTGTCTTGCACAGTATTCAGATTTTTTTTTTTTTTGTGGCGTGCTCATCACTTGTTCTTCAGACCCGAGCGCGCCGACTTTGATGCGACTTCCTGCAAAGCTTCTTCTGGTAAGTCGAGGAAGCCGACGCCTCACGCAAAATGCCGTGGAAGTTTTGTTGTTGCTCTTCGGAGAAGTGCGAGTGCGTGATTCCCCTCAACCTTGCTTACTTTCGGTTTTTTTTTTATTTGGGATGCGGTCAAAGAAAAGACGGCAGCAGCCAATAGAATTGCAGCATCTTTATTACGTGCCAATCAATAAATACCTCATAAATAATCACCAATAACTCTTAAATAGCATCATAAATATCCAGGTGCGTTGTATGCGTGCGTGTGCGTGTGAGTGTCGTCATAAATAAAGTCAAATGTGATTGGTTGAGCTCAGCGTGCGTGTGTGTGCGTGTGTGTGTGTGTGTCGCCTGCGGCGCGACTTTCCCGCGCGGTCGCTGTCGGCCAATGAGCTGGCCTCGTCGTACAGCCAGGGCAGCTCCCACAATGCTTTGCTCTGCACCACCGGGTTGTCCGTCTTTAGGGGGCGGGGCGTTTGTGCAGAAGCGAGCGGGACAGAGTTACATCACAGCAGAGGAGAAGAAGATCAAAGGTCACATGTGCTTTTGTTTGGGCTCAAGGGCAACTTTTGACTTCTAAAACGGCTCAGCTCGGGGAAAAATTGACCGTTGTTCGAATTACTTCAAAATGCTCAATGACGTATTTTAAAAAGGTAATCAATAGTGTCATATGAATATTTTATTATTTATTTCATTGTTAGGAATATAGTTTGAATTCATTCTTAAGAAGTATGGGCCCGGAGCCTGTCGTCGTCATCGCGGGGCACACCTGAACTGGTTGCCGGCCTGTCGCAGGGCACACAAAGTTAAACTGACGCTCACACCTCAGGACAATTTTGTGTGTCCAAGCGCATTTTCCGAATGTGGGAGGCAACCAAAGCGGGAACGGCGACGACGTGCAAACGCAACGCAGGAAGATCGGCCGGATTCGAACCCGCGACCTCTGCACTGTGGGGCGCACGCGCGAATCGGCCAAAATACTTCACCAATGATTAAAAATCCGTCCGGATAATAAGATCAATAATGTGCAAATGTGCTTATGAATTCCACAATTATGTAGCTAAGGTTGAAAAATGTTTTTTTTGTAATCTATGTCACACGAGTTCATTCGAATCATGAAACCATCTTTTTAAAAAAGGGCGGCTTTGTACCTGAACATGGCGGAGCTTGCGTAAGCCGTCGAGAAGTTTGTCCTGCTCCTGAAATCGGTACTTCCTCAGATCCCGCACGCGCCTCAGCAGGTAGTCGAGCCCGACTCGGGCGTCGCCGCTGGCTTCGGGTGCGGAGGTGGTGCCCGATGTGGGTGCGGGCAGTCGCTTCAACATGTCCCCCAAAAGCTCCTCGTACGTCCGCAGCACCGCCGATATCAGCATGTCCTTGGCCTGAAACACGCAAAAGTCACGGCTGGGAAAAAAAAAAAAAAAGGGGCCTCGATTTCTGCCCGACTGCGATTGCAATTCATCGGAATCACTAAAAGCAACGTGACTTTGATTAGTGTGCAGAAATGTTCGGCTCATGTTCAAATAAAGACAAATGAGCGACACTTCCACGCTATTGCGCAACGTCAACCGAGCGGCAAGACGAGTCAGCAGCGTTTGTTCGTGACGACTTCACAATCGCCGACAAGACAAAAACCAGAACATGTTCGCAGCGACCGCGATACCAACTCATCAGCAGGCGCAGCCGCGACGTGACAAATCAACTCATTTGCGCGACAGAAGCAGCAAGAAATGTCCGTGGCACTTTTTCGCTTTGTCACGCTAGCCGCCACGCGATGCTAAGCGATGCTAAGCTAAGCTAAGCTAAGCTAAGCTAAGCATCTGTTTTTACCTTCATCTTGGTGCTCAGGAGTTCTCTGGAAAAGACGGGTTGGCCGTTAAAACGTTCTTTGGGCGAAATCTTCTGCAAACACAAACACACCCGCAGCCGCACGATCAAAAGAGGAGTCCGACGAGCACGTTGGTGCGTGCGCTCGTGTACTCACATAACGCTGCAGTAGGTTCTGAACGGTTCGGTTCATCTTTGGGGGCACGTGAGACGCCCGAACTTGACACAAGCACAAGTACACGCACACTCCAAGCATCGCCTTCACCATGGCAACCATCCTCAACTTAACTTAACTCAACTCAAGTCAACTCTCGAACGTGCGCGCGATCCAAACGCGCTTGCCGAGCCGGGCCTCGACTCGGTGTCGGTAGCGACGGCGAAGTGAAGAAGTGCCGACTTGCCGGCGACGTCTCGCATTTAAAAGATGAGACGCGAGCATGGGGACGATTTAAGTGTGAAAATGTGGTTGACAATTTCCTTTAAATCAGCAAAGTTCACAGAAGGACAAGGTGGAGGGGTCTCCCACACGCGCACACCCGCAACCACACGCAATGCACAACAGATGCGCACGCAGGTGTGTGCGTGTTGGACTTGAAAGAAAAAGGAAGCGAGGAGCTTTAGAAGAACTTCTCTCGAATTTGGAGTCTCCACGCTAATGGCAACGCAAAGTGGAAAATGTTGCTCAGCATGCTATCGCTAACACGCAACATCTGAAAAGAAAGTGGACGGCGCGTGGCCTCTCGCCATCTTCCGTTGCCTTTTTCATGGAGCGAATGCCGACGCCGACGGCATTCAAAGGACATTGGGGACTTTGCGGACGTTCCCTTTCAATGTCACTGCGACGGATGGGTTCCGCTTTCATTTCTGACGCTTTGCTCATCAACAGTCCACATGAAGCTTAGCATGCCGGCTAATCGCTAAGCTAAACCACGGCCGCCAGAAAATGACCCCGACCCGCAACGCTGCCTCTACGCCGGCGGCCATCTTGCTGAGTGATTTTAGTTCGCGTGTGCTTCAAAAGGAGGATCGGAGTTCCTTTGATGTCTCCATCTCATTTTTTTTCCAGGCTTCCAAGATGATTTTGACCTGAAACTTCATTTCAAATAAAGTAGACGGAAGATACAAGAAGTCCTTGGCTGGGAAGGGGAAACTCCTCCAAGGTGAAAGTGCGCATGACGACATCGCTGAGTCAAAGAGAAAGTGCCAGAAATGGAGAAATATGCAAAGAAGGGAAGTTGGTCACTTTCGAGGAAACTTCAGGGACACATTAACACGTTCACTTTGGACGAATGCTTTTATTACGAGGATTTCAATGAAAACAAAAAAAATTTAATAAATAAAACGATGACGAGAGAACCGATCTAAAATGTTTCTGCTCTTTCCGCTAGTGAGAATAAATTAAAGTACAGGAGGGAATTAAATAAATGAATAAATTAGAAGGATTCCAAAAAACAGCTGAAAAACATTCACGGAGAGGCCTTGGTGGGTGGGGCCAAAGCACGAGCACCAATCACAGTTGCCATGTTGTAAACCTCCAGGAACTGAGAGAGCGCCCTCTTTTGGAACGTTATGTCGTCCACCTGCATGAGACAAAAGAAAAAAAAAAAAGCCTTGAATTGGAAAGGAAAAAAAAGAGGACAATTTCTTTTCTGATAGGCTCATTTTTTTTTTTAAATGGATTGTGCGTCATACGTTCCTATTTAATTAGTTTTTAGCATAAAATGAATCAAAAAATTTTAATATATATAATTATATTTTTGGAAGCAATTCATTTTATAGCTCTGATTTTGTCGTATTTTTGGATTACCCATTTGTCAAATTATATTGATTTGACCTTTAAATTAGATCATTTCTTTTTTTTAAATGATATATTTTAACCATTAAAATGTGTACATGCATTATTGTTCCTTTTAATGAGCTCAGGAAGCAGTGCATTCCATTTGCAATGATTTCAAAATCGGAAGCAAGAATTTGCCGGTTGGCACTCACCTCGAGCTGCTCGAGCTGATGGAGGACATTTTTGGTGTCGGGGCAATGTTGAGCCGCGAGGTTGGCGTTGAGGTGGCGCATCTTGTTTGTCAGGTGGACGACGTTGCGCCTGAGCCGCTCCCGCCTGGCGTGGTCGGGCACGGCCTTCAGCAGGGTGGCGTTGCGCAGGATGCTCTCCAAGAGGCGCGTGTACACGTGCGAGGCGGCCTTCACCATCCTCACCTCCTCTCGGTTCTGCGGGGAGCGCACCAAAGGCGTCGGCGCCACCCGGGGGCCTCGGGTTCCCGTCAATCTGAAATGTCCTACCTGACACGCGTTGATGCTCCTGATGACGCCGTTGAACGGAGGACGAGTGCTGACGTTGACACTTTTCAGATCCTGCAACACACGCACGTCACACCAACACATTGCAACACACTCCGGATTCCGATCTTGGTGCCGGAGCACCCGAAACAAACTGAAACCCGCGTTCGCATGCGGACCCAAACAACGTGAACGCGCCGAAATTGTGAGACGCGACGAGTCACGTGGCTCTCAGGACGATTCGTGCGGGACGCCGGCAGCTCACCACATCTTTGGAGATGTCCTCCAGGATCGTCCTGAGTTCGGGATGCGGGTCCATGTGACGGGCCCGGACCAGCAGCGCGCCCAGCAGGACCAGCAGACAAAAGCGGCTCGGCGGCGGCGACATGACGGACCAAAGACGAGAGACGCGTGCTGTGAGACGAGCGTGACGAATGCTGAGACACGGCGACGCTTTTTCAGGTTCTTTGCTTTGCGCCGCTCGCATCTTTTATATGCGCCTTTTGCTTCATTGTGGTCTGTGGCCACTCGGCAGCAAACACCAGAATCTTCCTCTGAAGCATGCCATTGCTCAGAAACACGCGCGTGCGCACAAACACGCACACACGAAGGGCCTTCCTTGAAGGCATTTCCACTCACCTCCATCTTGGTGAGGACACTCCCGGGTTACCGTGGTTGTCGGCGGTTTTCGTAGAAGCCGCAAGCCCAAGATGACGTGCGCACGCTTGGTTGCTCGTTGAGTGCGAGCGGTTCCAAAAGTTTGGTCAAGCTCGCCAGGACCCACGAAAAGGGGAAAAAAAAAACACTCTGAGACAGTGTTGTGCATTTTTATATGTACGCATGCACATGTGTGTGCGTGTGCGGCCATATGTTTGCGTATGCAAGTTCATGTGTACGGACATGTTGACACGTGGATGTGGACCAAGGACAGGCGAAATTCTGCTTTCTGTCTGAGTCATGTGCGCACTTATATTTATTCGTGGAACAAGTCAAGCTAAAGGCGAAGCTACGAGTTGGTTAGTTGTGAACGCGTATGTCGCTGCGACATGCTAAAGGCGAAGGAGGCCGCCATGCGGACAGCTGAACCACTTTCGGTGGCTGAAACGGCAACTTTGTTTCCACGGAAAGTCCGAAAAAGTCGTCACGAATCGCTTGTTTTTCTTCACACTTTCATGTTTTGCTTTGTTCCACTTCCATCACCTCGTTGCTCTCAGTAGGCCATCAACGTTACAAGAATGACAGTGACACACGCGCACGTGCACGCACACACTCTAGCGCACGGCCCGCCAACCTTCTCGAAACTGAGCGCTACTCGTCCCATCCAAATGAACGCAAAAGGTTTGACACGCACTTCGGAAATAACAAATTTTAATTTAAATGTTATTTTTACCAAGGGTGACCCTGCCGTCGTCTAACCTGAAGACTTTGTTTGAAATACTTTTATTTCAACTTTCATGACCTCAAAGTAGAACACAACTCTGACGTTTCTATCCAACAAAATAACGGGCTTGATTTGCAGTTCACGCGAATGCCGGAGGCCTTTTTCACTCTTTTAACGCAAAGTTAGTCGCCACACAACGACGCTGCCCTTCGCTGAGATTTTATTACAAAGGACAATAAAAGGAGTCGTTTGAAGATATTTTGGATTGAAAACGAAGCCACGCGCCAAGCTCACCCTTGAAGCGAAACAAACGGCTTTGTTTTTTTTTGCCCAAATTATGTTAGAATGTGAAATGGATATGATGGAAGCAAACAGAGCCAAGAATTATTATTATTATTTTTTTTTTGTTTCTGCAGCTTAAAAGAAATGTTCTCCGCCTTTGAGAACGAAGCCGAGCAGCTTCAATCAGTCGGACAATAGGACAAAAGTTTCTTTTACTGACAGGTTTCTAACTTATTATTATTTCTTCCTTCTTGGTTGACAAGATGAAAAAAATAAATCATAATTGAACAGAAATTAATTTCAAGACCGAAATAATGACATCAACTTCAACTCAACGATTACTTCAATGCAAATGACTTTTTTTGGGAGGTGTGCAATTCAAAATGATTTTTTTTCCGTTCGATGAGCGTAGGAGTCCAAATGTCGGCGACATCAACGTTATGTCGCGCCAGTTTCAAACGGCGGTTTGCGGTGGGGCCTGAAGCGTGCGTGCGCGTGCGCGTGTGTTATTTGCGATCGTTAAAGCAGCAGCAGCGGCATCAAGTAGAAGTGATCCCGCCTTTGCACCTCACCTGAAATGGTCATGAAACTAAATGGCATTTCTCACAAAATAAACGTCAGCAAAAACTGACCTATGGAAATTAAAACGGAAAAACAAAAGTTTTTTGTCTTCGTGTAGCGACCAATCCGTTTGTCAAAAACCATCCGTTATTTCATTCATTGAAGCTAGTGACCAGCAGAGGGCGATGTTGCGCGCGCATGAAATTCGCCTGACCCGCGACCAGAATTTCCCAAATGAATCCGATTGCAATCACCACAGCCTCGCTCAAGTGCACACGAAGCAGAAGTGCACGAAGTGTTGCAGCAAAGATTACAAGCGCGCAAAAGAAAAAAAAATGGCACAATTGCGACATTGCGGGTGACGTCATCGTGTTGGATGTGCGGCATCAAACCTGGCGGCATTTTGCTCAATAAAATGCGATTCAAACTTCAGTGAAGTAAAAATTGGTGCTCGGGCAAATGACAGCAAAGGCTCCACACCTGCATTTGCGAAGCACTTTCTGGGGCACATGCGCAGAAATTCGCTAGGTACAGCAACTACACTAGGACAAAATACTCACAGCTGGAAGAAGTCGATAATATGCACTGGAAAAAAAATGTGCTCGCGCCGAACGTTTTGGTTTTGGATGGGAAAGAAGTAGAAAGACGCAATGACGGAACACTTTTGTGTACAGGTGTCAAACTCGGTCCTGGAGGGCCGCTTGCCTGCATGTTTTCCATCTCTCCCCGCTGCCACACGCCTGATTCTAATGAGCAGGATACTTCTCAGGCTTGTTCAGAGCTCGCTGATGATCATTTGAATCAGGTGTGTTGGAAAACATGCAGGCAAGCGGCCCTCCAGGACCGGAGTTTGACACCAACGCTTGAGTTTCGACCAATCCGACAGCTTTCGCCAGGCACGTCCGGCTGCGGTCCTCGAGGGCCGCCGTCCTGCCTGTTTCGCTTCACTTTCTGCTGCGTCACACCTGTGTTACCTTCCGGATCAGATATGCGTCAGCCTTTTCAGCTCCCAACCGTGGTGAGGGCGAACTGACAGGAACCAGCGTGGGAAACATAGACGACGATCACTTCGCTTAGCACAACGGGGTTTATTTTTTTGATCATTCATCCTCTCATCTCATACAAGCAAGCACACATCCGGGTCCTTCCTCCCGCCTCCCAATGCACGTCACATGCCACCTTGCTGTCCCAGGCTGAGCCTGTAACACCTGATTCAAATGAGCAATTTACAGCACGCAGAGAAAACTAGCAGGACATTGGCGAGAAAGATGACGGCGGAAAGCGCCAGCGCTCCGATCCACGAGAGGACAATTGGGAACGACGTGATGGCCTTTAACACGTTTTGCCTCCTGCTCTCCACACACAAGAGCTTCATTAAGATTAGCTTAGCGTGAGCATTCTCATTAGCATTATGACAAGCAATCGTGTCTGTAATTTAGCACCAGCTTTATCGTTAGCTTTGGCATTCGCTTCAGCTTTCTTTTCATTTGCATGAGGATTAAAAGCCAAGTCTTCAAGTGTGTGTGCTTGTAGTTGCACGCACGCACGCACGCACGCACGCACGTGTCGGTGGACTGCCCCTTAAGGGGGCAACCTGCCTGCTAGGCTGTTCTCGGCTCCTGATTCGCTGACAAAAGACAGGAGTGTTTTTTTGTTGTTGTTGAAAGAAGCAAAGTTTATTTGTTTATTATCTCAATACTGTAACACGTGTGTCTCCATGGTAACAGCCTTATAAATAGTAAGATTAAATAAGGCAATAAATAAAGTCGTCGTCGTTGTTTGCGCTCATCAGAGGATGGCGCTCACGCAGCTGTCGTGCAGATACGTGAAGAGAATGTTCACCTCGGACAGCGCCTTGTTCAGGCCACGCCCACTCTCCATCTACAAAAGACAAAAATGGAAACTTAGTCCGTCCCACTGTGACGTCAGCTCCAGAACTTGCACGGACGACGTGAAGTTTACCTTGGCCAGCTTGTTGCGGAACTGCACGGCGTGCTGGTGGTCTCGGTAGTGCGTCACATTCTGGAAAAGGTCAAAAGGTGAACGATACGCAAACAAAGGACAAAAAAACAACCCCAAAAAAATAAAGAGAGAAAGGAAAGGAAAGACGTCAGTGGCCGCCACTCACACATCCGCGTTCTTTGAGGTCGTCGCTGGCTCTGCTGAGGTCCGAGTGCAGCTGGTGTATTCTGGGATGCTGGTTGTCAAGGTGATTGAGGACGTTGTTGACGTAGAAGTCCAGGATGTTGGCGTGCAGGCAGCAGACGCTCACGTGGTCCTTTCGGGAAGGGAAGGAGAGGAGAAGCTCGGCTCAGCTCGGCTAAAACGCCTTGACCGGTCGCCTACCTCGTCGTCGACGACCTCAACGTTGAGCCTGATGGCGGACTCCTCCTGCGTCTCGGAGCGCTGAGCCTGAACGGCGACGACAAATTCAAACCGGCACGTGAACACGTTTCAGTCAGGAATTCCAAACCAATATGACAAAATACGGTGATGACCATTTTCAAAACTGCAGCGCCAGAAAACCAAAGCCAACAGGGAAAACGCAGAATAAAAAATCTAGAAAAGTCGACTCATTTGTGATGATGAAATGGAGTCAACATTTGCTGAGCAAGCTTTCAGTCCAAGTGCTTTCTTTTCTTTTTTTTTTTTTGTACACAAAGCGCAGAGGTGCCGCGCAGTTTGCATGTTCTCCTGCGTGGCTTTTCTGCGGGTACTCTGGTTTCCTCCCACATTCCGAAAACATACGTGTTCGGTGGATGGAGCGACCCAAGTCGGCCGGCGACCGGTTCCGAAGACGGCCGAAAGAAGCTCCAGCGCGCCGACGAGCGGCTTGCGTACAAAAGCGGCCTCGCGTTACGACTTACGTGGAGCGCCACTTCCTCTGCGGCCCGGTACGTGATTGGACTCCTCAGAACTTTGCTGAGCGGCTGATAGACGGGCCCCGCCTCCCCCCGCCGCACGCAGCCAATCAGGAGCAGCGCCAGCACGCCGGCGCCAAGATGGCGCAGGGAGACAAGCGGCGTGGTGCCGACGACTTTCATCATGATGAAGATGAAGAAAATAAAAGAAAGAGCCGGCGAGGTGACGGGTGAACGTGCTAACGATGTGACCCGAGAGCACGCCACGCATTTTATACACGCAAAGCCTCCGCCCCCCCGCCAGAAAATAGGACAAGCAAAAAACCCCAACGCGCGCGCACGTACGCACGCGGAGGTCAACGCGTGTCCTGTCACCTGGAGGAAATTAAGTGTCAGTCAAAAAGTATGACGACAAATGTTTGCTCGTCATTTGTGACATCACTTCCTTGTTGCCAGTGCGGCGATGTTTTGCGTGTTTGTGCGAGCGAGTCCGTTTGTGACGTGTGCGTGTTTGGGAGTGAGACAGTTTGCGTGCGAAATGTTTGTCGAGCCATTTTATTGACACGCGCGCGCGACTGTCCGTGATCACAGAAATGCGACACGACATGAAGCGTAAAACCTAAATCAACGCACCTCCCGCTGGACTTTGACTTCATCTCGTCACAGGACAGGAAGCGACATCCGCAGCTGGCCGCAAGAAAGCAAAGTTAGTTTCCGAGGCAAGCGGCGAGTGACGTCACGGAGTGGACGTTGGCCTCACCCGCACGCGCGTCGGCAAAGACGAAACGATCCGAGTGCAACCAATGACAATTCGCGAAGGATTGAATTGGAGAAAAGACGCAATTCAGAATTGGCCAAATGCTGGAAATGAAAGCGCAAATACGAACGAAAGCGGCAATTCAAATCTAAGGGAGGAAGAATTCCCGCGCAAACCATTCCGTCATTTCGCGAAGAAGGTACACGTGCAAATCGTTTGGGCTCAAAATAAAAAAGAGAGACCAACAAAAATGGATACCATTTCGAGTTCCAATCATGACGATTCGTGGCAATAATTGAAAATAATAACGTAGAAAAGCTCAAGTGAACAATGGCGGAAAGCGAAGGACAACGATGAAAGACAAGAAAGACAAAATAAGCGTGAAAGAACGACAAGTGAGTTTATTCGTGGCGGCGGATTGGAGGTTGGTCTCCGTGACGACGGCTCAGCTCCTCCCCCAGAATTGCCGCCGCCTCCTCCGGGCTCGCTCCAGCACGTCCGCCGCCAGCGAGCACGACGCCAGCGAGCGGCTCGACATCACCGACAGACGCTCATCTAGGCCGGAAAGGAGCGGACGCCACACTTGGTCACAAACGACAAACTTTTTGGCAACACCACCGGCTCAAGTTTCATATCGCCACTCCAAATGGAGTGCAAGGACGCCAAGTGGCCCCCTATTTTTTTTTTTTTTTGACTTCAATGGACATTGTGCTGCTCCCTGCACGACGAATTTACCGGAGCAAATTCTGTGGCGACAAGCACTCGTATGGCCAAACAAAGAAAAAGAAGCAAACGCGTGGAAAGCGAGCAGAAGATCAAAAGGAAGGCGAATCACCTTCATCAGGACAAAAGTTGCTCCCGGGACTTGGACGCGACCGGAACTTCAGACCCAGCTCACCTGACCACACGCACACAAAAATCATCCCGTCCATCCGTCCATCCGTCGACTGACTGACGGGCCTCACCGTTGTGTTGGAATTCAGCGTGCCTCAGGCGTCCTCGGATGACGTGCATCGGGGGCGGGGCCGGGCCGGGCTCGGACGCCGTCGGGCGACACTTCGCAGCCGAGGCGAGCCGGTGGAAGGGGGCGGGGCAACGAGCTCGCACGCCATTTGCCTTGCCCGGCGCCGTGGAAACACGAGCGGCGGGCATCTGCGCACGCAAAGAGCAGATCGCCAATTATTCCATCAAGCGGTCAATTTATTGAAAATTAAAAATCAATCACCTGAGACGCTTCTGGGCTGAACCCGCCCACGAGGGTGGCGCCCCCTGCTGGAAACAATTCTACTTGTTTAGCTTTCATCAAGAATTTGGGATTTTTCTGGGGTTTTTTTTATTAGTCATGTATTTATTACTTATATAATATATGAAATGTGAAGTACACGATTTAAAAATCAAATAATAAAGGTCGCAAAGTACCCCAGAGTGGGAAGCGTTTGCATTTTCATTCCATGAACAAAAATGTTTTTTTCAAGTTGAGTTTGGTGAACGCTTCTGACGGACGTTGGTGCGTGCGCGCGTACCACGGGCAGGTGCGGTGACATCGAGATGCGTCCTGAGAAGCCGTCTGCTGTCCATCTCCGGAGTGGGCGAGCGGCCCGCACGTTCACCGTCCTCCTCGTCCTCCTCGTCTTTTGCCACCTGGGCCGTCTCGCAACCTGTAGGCGGAGTCATTGGCCTGCTGCGGGCGAGGCTGGCCGGCCCAGAGGAGCAAGTGGAGCAGCTGCCGAGACAAAGTGACAGAAGCGCCGATGGGACGATGAGGTCACGTGGTGCCGAAGGTCACGGCTCACCTGGCGAGGTCCAGAGCATCCACGTAAGCGGCACCGCGGCTGCCTGAGGCGGGGCTGCCGGGATCCGGGGACGGGGGCGGGGCCGAGCGCCGGCCGTCGCTGCTGGGCTCCCACAGGAAGTTGTGTTGGGACTCGAGCTGGCTGAGGTGCTGCCTGGAGAAGTTGGTCCCCCAGGCCCGCCTCCGGTACCACGAGGCCTTCTGCCGCAACAGTGTCACCTGCACGAAACGGCGCACTTCACAGGGCGGCCAAGGCTTCCCACATCCACGCACACACACACACACACACACAAGACGTGTACACACAAGACAATTCTACTGACATTCAAACACGCAAGCGCAATAAGAAAACAGAGGACGCAAGCAGCAAATGTGTGACGAGATGAATATTCCAGTGTGCAGGTGTGCCTCGTCAAAATAGTCTTGACAAGAAATGATGTGTGTTGACTTCCTGTTGCTGTGCAGCATCGGGGTCACCGAGGTCACGCTTGCTTTTTACCAAAACTCTTTGGGAGCCTTCAACGCGCTGACTCACTTCTCAGAACCGCTTCTTCTTCATTTGGGTCACATCCGCCACACGCTGGCAGTGACACACGTACGCACTGGCGCGCACACTTACACACACACACACACACACACACACTGTGTGTGTGTGTAAGTATGGTATGCTTTTATGTGTGTTGTATGCGTGTATCAGAACCAAAACCGAAGAATATTTACATATTTATTAATTTATTACAGAATGGAGCAAACAGGCAGCACTTTGTTACAGCTCTGGGTTTTTTTTTGCATGCGTGTGTGTGTGTATTAGTGCGCAGTTTCCCCGAAATGAACTGTTGCGGTTTGGTGGTTTCCGCACACGCTACTTTTGAAGTTCTTGTGCTGACTCATCAAGTCACACAAGCTCAGCTCATCAAATGAGGCTAAGCAAGTTAGCTAAACTGGTTAGCTGTGGAGTCATGTGACCGCAACTCACCTGAGGGGTCTCGCCTGCCGCTCCATGTAAGGGGCAAGGAAAGTTGGCTTGATATTCGGTCAACTTCCTGTCACACACACACGCATCAATGTTTAATAGTTTATGGAACACACGCGCCGATATCATGTACGCTCACACAATACACACACGTGCGCACGCACAAACATGCACACACCTGCGTCGTCGCCGAACCTGCGGAGGGGCCGTGTCTTCCCTCTGGTGGGCGGGGCCAGGATGTTGTGGGTGGGAGATATTGTCAGACTCCTCCCACGTCTTCTGCTTCCGCTGATCAAACGAAAGCAACGACATCAT
Organism: Idiotropiscis lumnitzeri; assembly: GCF_059441095.1. NCBI lineage: Eukaryota > Metazoa > Chordata > Actinopteri > Syngnathiformes > Syngnathidae > Idiotropiscis > Idiotropiscis lumnitzeri. Next base: position 409,751 of record NC_142392.1, read on the forward strand.
CATCATGGTCGTCAACAACAACGCCGGCAATTTGTGCGTGCGTGCGTGAGAGCATACGGCGCGCGTGTGCGAGAGCGGAACACTCTGCCGTTGGTCCAGATGTTTCCGCAGGCGGGGGCCACAAGGTAGAGACACACCCTGGAAGCTGCGGCGGTACTCAGTTTCCATAGTGACGGGATGGCGCTGCGTTTCCACGGCAACAGTGGGCATCTGCGTCTCCATGATAGCAGGGTGTGAATTGGTTTCCGTGGCAACGGTCTGCATTTGAAAGGGAGAGGCCTCTCTTCTGCAGGGGCGCAGCATCTAGAACACAAATGATGACAAATCAACAACAATTAAATGGCTTTAGAAAATAGTTGATTTCAAATAAGAAATGAATTAGACACACAATTCATTTTTTTTGTGCATCTTGAAATAAAATAAAAAATAATGAATAAATAAAAGAATAGTTCCTTTGTGCGTGGAGTTTGCATCTTGTGTCTTTTCTCCGGTTGCCTCCCACATTCCAAGTCACACACGTGTTAGGTTGATTGAACACAAAATGGTCCTCAAGTGTCATCGTGAGCTCGTGTGGTCGTTTGTCTTTGTGTGCCCTGCCGTTGGCTGGCAACCAAGTGAGGGTGTGACCCCGCCTACTGCTCAAAGACGGACGGCGCCAACATGTCCGCCACCCTCCTGAGGAGAAGCAGCTTAGATAACGGATGGATGGATTATTTAGGATTCAATTGAACAAAAACTTGTGAATTTCTTTCATTTCAGACATTTTAAAAAGTTTTTTTTTTTTAAATAGTGACATGATTTTGTTCTTTTAACGTTATTTACGAATAATGTCATTAGAATTAGCCAATTATTTATTGCAGATGTATATGCAAACTTTTTTTCTTTGATTCACAAAACAATTCATTATTGATTCCTATTATAAGATTCAAATTAATTTATTAATAATGAACCACTGATTAAGAAAGTATAGTATTTAGTACCAATAATTTACAACTTACATGATTGGATTGAAAATGAGAGAAAAACTTGAACAAAAATGTATTCTTGTTTTTATTAATTATAATTACAACTCAACAGTTATTTAATACAATAAACAGACTGATCTTAATATGAAAGGTCTTATGTTTTAATCATAAAATAATTCATTCGGATTTTTCCTTGTATTGCTTAGAATGTATTCACTCATAATTAACCAGTTATTGATTGACCGAAAAAAATAAATCCATTCAACGTATATGTGAAATTGTCTTAATTATTCACAATCATAATATCAAGCACCAAATAGTTGCCAAAAAGCCGTCAAGGGCGAGACAAAGGTTGACTTTCGTGAGCCACAAGTGATCACGTGACCAGTGAACATGTTGCGTGTAGCCCTAGCAAGTGGTCACGTGGTGTAGTGCGCCTCACCTGTTGTGCTTTCAGGAGAGGAGAACTCGCGTCCGCCGTGTTCCTCACCAACTCTTGGTGGTCCTCTGCTTTCTTGGCTCGTGAATTTTCAGATGGTGGTTCTGATTCTTGGCGTCTGGGCCTTGCCGGAGGATCTGACCCAGCAGGACCTGTGCTCCGTTTGCGGGTGCGGTTCTCGTGCTTGCTGCGAGCAGGTGGAAGATGTTCAGCATCATTAGCATCACGAGCCTCAGCTGATTGACGTCCAAATTTGCGGGCGTTTGGGCCTGCAGGGGGCGCTGCACTGTGAGCCCGCGGGCGAGCAGGACGCGATCTGTTCTCATGGTCAGAGTTGTCTTCTCTGCTCCAAGCTACTTGGACACAAAAGAAAAATGGTGAAAAAACAAACAGATCATCAAACACGCATTGTCTTCAATCCTGCGCTTACCTTGGTGATGACAGCGGCGTCCGGCCAATGAGATGCCTCGCTGTGGAGAATTAGAAGCGCTCCGAGAACGTCCGGAACACCTTTCGTGTTCACGCTGACAAACGAAAACGAGTAAAAAACATCGGACATGCAGGAAGACTGGTCGCCCAAATCACAGACAACAGCAACGCGGCCGGTGACGTCACTTCCACCAGTGCGTGCTCTTGACGCAGCAAGGACGCAAATAGCGAGCTGCCAATCATCTCGAACATCAATTTAAAAAAAACAACAACACTCAGCACTTACATTGTCTTAACTCGTCTTAACTGAGCCGGCTAACATGCTAACGAGTTAAGCTAATCTTACCGTGACCGTCATGACGTTTCCGGGTGTCGGTGGCCTCGTCCGTCACCTCGGCAACCAAAAGTTGTTGCTTGACGTGTTGGAAACGAAAAGAAGTAACTAGAATGAAAAAGACGACAAGACAAGAAGCGGTCGCGGCGGCCTCGAATTGACGGCTACAGCTAACCTGCTCCGCAAAAAGACGCCGCCGTCGCCGTTGCCAAGGCAGCAGACGGATGCGCGCATGCGCAGAGACTCCAGGAATAGACGCGCTTTTAATCCGCTTTGAAGAAAAACTACAATGCCCCAAAACAACAACAATGCCACCAATGTGTGTTGTACAAATACAATAAAGTGTCCAGCAGCTGTCTTGTCCTCCATTCGTGAAGTGTGTGTTGTCCATTTGTGTTTATCTCTTCTTCTCTATTTGTACTCCATCTGTTTTGGGTTGGAAGAACTTTAATTCGTGTACTACGTCATTGTTTATTACGACACACAAACTGTCTCGCGCTGGTGTCCTTCAACTTTGTTGTACTCGATGAATACTACACTTACGCTGTGTTGTACAGTAGTGTGTGGTCGTTGTATACTTACATGCATGTGAAACAGTCAGAGTCACAATGTCAGCTTTCTGTTAGAAAATGGCACCACTTTTATTTAAGGCTTGTGAAGTTTTGACTTTACATTTGGCTTCAACCCCACCCCGAACCCCAGTAAAACACGCACACGCGCAACCACGCAAGCAACACAACAGGATGCAGAAGAAAACCAAAAGCACTTTTGTGAGCTCCATTGGTCAACATCGTCAACGTGCATGCAGGAAACAACGAACGAAAGTGCATCAATGTTTTTCTTAGCTTCGCTAAGCTTAGCATTGTATTGCATGCCGACACAAGTACTTCATCCTCGCGCGGGGGGGGGGGGGGGGGGGGGGCTGGGGGGCATCGGACTATGTCGCGCGGGGGGGGGGGGGGGGCATCGGACTACGTCCCTCTTGTCAGGTTTCTTATACGTAACAACAGAGTGGCGTATGAAGTAGATACACTCTGCTTGACACGCCTCGGTGGCGCCCCTTGTGGCCACATGACGGCTGTTGCGCGCATGCTGATACGGCGCCACCTGGAGGCCAATCGGACAAATGCTATCATGCAACGTGACCAACACGAATAATACACGATCACTCCACCACACAAAACCTCAATTCTCAGCAAACAACTTCTTCACAAACACATACTCGCAGAAACAAACGTCTCAAACACACAAAAACCTGACATGACCTCAAAAGAAGATCCCAGATACAAACTCACACAAACACGTCCACATACAAAAAACACACAACCTCCATACGCACACACAATTTTATTCAGGAACACACACACACTCTCTTGCAAACTATCCATACACAAGCACACAAACTTGACAAATGCAAATAAACACACACAACCACCATACACACACACACACACACACACACACAACCTCCACATGCAAAGGCGCATAAGCTCCATACACAAATGCACACTAATACACACATTTGAAGACTTGAAAGGCTTTTAGTGGCTTCAACAATCTCCTCTTCCATCAACACTGAGGTTAAGCGTCAAACACAAAAAAACACAAAAGGCCAAAGAGTAAAAGCAGCACAACAATTGCACCACTACACAATCTCATCCTCATCAACACAGGAGCAACACAAGCTCGGTACTCTTAATGTCCATAAACATGTCATGACATGTTAATAATACAATCTGGACTCACACACTGACACACACACACACACACACACGCACACAGAGTTGTGGACCAGTGTGAGTCTGCTGTCCAAAGGCAACGAGTCCGCCACAGGAGCAGCAGCAGCAGCAGCAGCAGCAGCAGATCTGGGCTCAAACTCACAGCTAACGGCTAACAGGTAGCCACCAGCTAACCTGCTGATGGCCGACAGAATAAGTGTGTGGCCAAAATAATTGTTTGGGTGGCACTGTTAGTTGTCGCTAAAAGGCAGAGGGAAAAAAATAACGGCTAGCAGCACCACATGCAGCAAACAGCTCATTTCACCCTAAATGAAGAGGAAAATTATTTTGGGGGGGGATGCGTTCACTGTTGGCACTGTTTGAAAACAGGAAGCCCAAACCACGTCGCTAACAGCAACACATGCAGCAATGCCGAACGCTACAAACACAAAACCACGCCACTAACGGCCACATGCGTCCATGTTATATGCGAGCTAACCCGCTAGATGCTAATAGCAGTGTGCCCGAGCAACTTTGGCACTGTTAGTTAGCGGTATAAAACAGAGCTAAAAATACGCCGCAAACTGCTAACGGAGCTGCTCAAGTGAGGGTTAGTCACATGCTAGAGCGGCGAGTTCATGGCAAAAACTGATACTGCTGCTGCACCCCCTCCCTCCCCCCCCCCAAAAAAAAAAATTTTAAAAAAAAATCAGATAATGAGCAAAATAGTCAAAATTTCACAAATGATGTACAACCAAAGAGACACACACACACGCGCGCGCACACGCACACTGTCAGCCATGTTAGCAGTGACATCATCACGTCATGCCTCTGGTCTGAAGGATTAAAAAGAAGAGGAAAAAGAAAAGCAAGAAGCAGAGAGCATGATGGGAAAAATCCTGGGAGTCCATCTTCATCATCATGACAGTCTTTTGACGTTTGGTTACCAAGGCAACAGAGAGGGACGAGGAAGCATGGCAGAGGTGGTTGTCGTGGTGACAGACTTCCAACTTAATGATGATCATGTAGTTGGGGGCGGGGCTAGTTGGAAGAAGTCCTCTGATTGGTTGCTTGGTTGATGTTGGTCAGGTGAGCAAAGCTGCAAATATGATACAGTGAGTGAGGATGTGCGTGCGTGCGGGCGCGACATTAACACGTACCTGCAGTCATTACAGGAGCTGACAAGTGGACTTTTTGCGAGTTCTCCCGGGAACTGGACTCTTCCTGTTGATCTGTCTCACCAGATCATAGAAAATCTGGACACAAGCGCGCGCACGTGACAATGTCGATAAGCCGCCGAAGATGTGCGACGGATGCACGAAGACGTGTGCGTTTGCATGCGGGCGTTTCTGAGCACACACCTCATTGACGTTGATCTTGCTCTTGGCGGACGTCTCGAGGAAAGCGCACGAGTTCCACTGGCGAGCCAGGCCCACGCCCGACTCTTTGGCCACCACACGCTCCACCTCCAGGTCACACTTGTTGCCCACCAGGATCATCGGAACCTGAATACATGCACGCACACGCGCGAGGACTCAAGTTAGCGTGCAATCAAAATGATGTTCCAAAATAGGGTTTGATATCCTTCCAATACAACAACTAACAAAGCCTGAGTGCGTGTGTTTGCGTGTGACTGCGTGTGTGCACATGGAAGACGACGAGTAACAAAGTGAAACTGGGTGTAGGTGTGACTTGCTGTTTGAGCTCTTGTGTCCACATGTGTGTGCGTGAGTGTGTCCATGTCTGACTGCCGACGTGTACAACTTTGAAGATTGTGTGGTGAGCGTGTTTGAAATGCGTGTACTTCATCTGTGTCCTTGACGCGTAGGATTTGCTCCCGGAGGTCCTGAAGGTCATTGAAGGTCGACTGAGCCGTGATGGAGTAAACCAAAGCGAATCCTTGACCGTTTTTCATGTAGAGATCACGCATGGCCGTGAACTGCTCCTGAAACACGCATGCCGCACGCACGCGTCACCTCCTGTTTCCACGGCAACCGTCACCGCAATGTTTGTGACGTCATACAACACACTTACTGTGCCTGCCGTGTCCAAGATCTCCAACATACACTGTTGGCAATCCACCTCCACTTGCTGCAAACACACATTCATAAATGCACACGCACAAACACATGCACCAATTCGTGTGTTATTACACACACACACACACACACATCAGTGAATGTGTTGTTCCAGTACTCTGGTTGTCTTACCTTCCGGTAGGAATCTTCTATCGTAGGATCGTACTTCTCAACAAAGATTCCCTGAACAAACTGGACCGTCTACACACACGCACACAAAATCAGATACAAGGAAGTAGGCCAACAGTGTGGAAATGAAAATAACGTGTTGTAATACTTATTCTACAAGTATATATATATATATATATATATATATATATATATATATATATATATATACACACACAAGATAGAATAAAATGTTTCTTACCAGAGCAGACTTTCCAACGCCACCGGATCCTAAAACCACCAACTTGTATTCACGCATCTTGACCTAATCTCTGCATGGACACACACACACACACCCACACACACACACCCCGCACACGCACACACAAACACCCAACACACAATTATGTTAATAAGCAGGTCACGTGGTCACACAGCTGGTGATGATGTCAGAAGTGTGGAATCCAACTGTTGCCATAGAATCGTGCATGAACATATACGTGTGTTCATGCGAGTGTGTTTCTGAGTGTGTGCATGTCGGTGTGAGTGTGTGTTTGTATGTCTGTATGTGTGAGTGCGTGTATTCGCATGCATCTGAGTGCATGTGTGCGAGTTTGTCAGTGTTTGTGCGCATGTGCATACCAGTCATACCTGGTGTTGCGTTTGCTGTGACAAGATGCAACAAGACAATGCACGCACAAGCGCGCACACACAAACACAATGCGTCAATGAAGATTGCTGTGCTGACGAATGCATGAGTACATGTAAGCACATAACACGGTCGTGAATGATGATGATGATGATTTGTTGTGTTGCGGGAGACAAAAATTACAAATTAAACGAGTTGTGACACGTGTGGTAGTGTTGACACATGCTAACGCTAATGTTGCTTCGATTGAACAACAAATCGGCGTAGGGACAGGTTGTTGGACTCCGAACACCTGAGATACACAAGCACACAAAAGAAGACAAAAAACATACATTTTTCCGACTGTTGATGAAGGCATCACCGCAGGAAAGTTGTTGTACCCTGAACGCCTCACGTCATACGCGCTCACACACACGCGCACACGCACGCACACAACTAGGTGGGGTCTGTCAATACTAATAGAACGCGCGTGCGCGCTTGCGTGCGTGTGTGGCAGTCAGCACGGGGTGAAGCTAGAGTACCGACAGACAGACAAACAGACTGAAGTTGTCGTTAATACACCGCAAGTTCCTGTCTTTCCGTGGCCCGCCAGCTTTCGGCCAGGCCCGGCCGAGTGAGTGGAGCCAACCGGGGGGTGGGGCAGACGTGAGGGCCGCCATCACGTCAAGAAAAAGCACAAGCTTGAAGCACGGCGACAACCTGTCTGTCTGTCTTTCCGCCTGTCTGTCGCGACTTGTTTCCGCAAACCGGCCCCAGCCCGCCTCGGCCTGCCCCCCCCACAATCCTCCCCGGCAAACCCCCCCGAGCCCAGCCCAGCCCAGCCCGGCTGCCTGTCACAAGTGGTCGCGGTGCGCCGTCGAGTCTCAAGTAGCACGCCGACGACAAAAAAAAGTCGAACAAGTAACGAGAGGAGGAAAATGAGTGAAATGAAGGCTCACCGTCATCCAGCCGTGGCCTGTGCTGCTTGCTCTCTCTCTCCTGTTCTGTGCGAACCTCACTCGACCACGAGCCGCTCCCTCCTGAGCCCACGTCCAGCCAACGACAGGAAGGCACACGCTGACATCCGGTTTCACATTTCAAAATAAATCGTGTGGCGGAAATGGATCTAATCTCTGGTCAGCAAGGTCCATTTGCCACCGAGGCAGATTTTTGTAATATTTTTAATCTATGAAATAGATTCGAGATGCACATGGATTCTTATAGGATAATCCCATCCGGTACTTGTAAATATACACGCCAAACACTCAAAACAGCAGTAACACGCACACGCGTTGTGGAGCCACACCCAAACAGGAAGGAGTCACCTAAAATAGCGACTTCCCCTTAACGCGTACACACACTTCCTGATTGTGAATTACTGCCGATCAGTGGAAACTTCTTTCAAAAATATGTACATTCAAATTTGTTCTTGTATTTTATTTTCTCACGTGACAACATGAACTTTGATTTTCCCGCATCTCTTCCTCTTGGAAATTGCACTTTTCATAAATGGGCAGCAATGATGTGGTTCTTAGTTTGAATCTTGGCTTGTGTGTATTTTTTCTCCCACATCATCCATGAATGTTGTTTGGAAAGTGAAAGTTGCCAAAAAAAAAACAAGCTACAATTCAAACTCATAACTGTGAGGCAGACATGCAAACCACTGGTTCAACATGCTGCCTAATTTCAATCATGTAGAAATAGGACTCGTGTGCAAGTATGAAGGCAGGCAGAAATGGACCTTTAATTCTTTCTTTTGGGATATAAACAAGAGCAGTCCAGTTCTAACAAGACAGAACCACTTGCAAACGTTACCATGGTGACCACAAGCATCTCGTCGGGTCTGTGAACACGCTCCAACATTTACTTCCTCTCTTCCTTCCTTCTTCAGGAGATGGCGTCGAGGGCAAGTTTGTGTGTTAAGGAGAGGAAACGAAGAAGCCGAGTGGTCCGAAATGGGGAACAACCCGCCTCAACAGCATCCAACTGGTCGCCACCGCCATCTCGTAAGAACAAAAAATACAAAGCTAGTAAACTCCCACGGCTCAGCGGGCCTCAGGCAGGAAGTGCCGCTCGCCCTGTTTGTAACGCAACGGCGGCCAATCAGGTCATGATACCCGTTCTCCACTTGGCAAACAAGCAAACAAACAAAAAGAGAACAGAAAAGAAGCCACGATGGAAAACGGGAGGAGCTTCCAATCTTGTCAATGAACGTGTTTGGTTTTGTCCGTGTGGCCGCACAACTTTTCCAAGCGCCGATTTCAGTGCAATGCATCATGGGAACGACCAATCACCTGGAGAGGGTAGAACTATGTGTGTGTATGGGGGTGTGTGTGTGTGTTGTCATGGAAATATGCTGCGGGGGTGTCGCTCTGGCAGCAGGGTGCCCTGTCGCATAGTGCGTCCGTCCGTGCGTGCGTGCATGTGCGCGTGTACGGGCCAGCCGGCCTAGCTGGTGTCCATGGACTCCATGTTGGCTGAGCTGGAGTCCCGCTGGATGGAGTCAAAGATGGCCGCCAGCTCCTGATTGGACGAGATCTGCGACTGGAACTCTGACATGAGAGGCGACTTCTCAGCCTCGGGGATGGTCAGCAGCGCCACGACCGCCCGCATCGCAGAACGCTTCAGCTCGTCCTGCTTCTCAAACTCCTGCTTCACTGAGTTGGCCTTCACCTGAAACATGCGTGCGCGCGCACACACGCGCACGCGCACACACACACACACACACACACACACACACACACACACACACACTCTTTTTGGTCAACTCTACCAAATTTGGGGATTCCAAGTATGAACTTGGGCTCTCCCTGCAGGTAACCTACGGTACTGCAATTGCAATGTGTGTGCGCCCAGAGTGGCACCTTGGTGGTGCAGGTGGCCCTGAGAGGCTCGACCAGTCGGTCCAACCTTTGCAGGACGGCGCTGGGACAGAGTGAAGACAGGCGGGCCAGCATGAGGAAGGTGAGCATCTGCGAGGGCGACACACAGGAGAGCGCGTCAGTCGGTCGGTCGGGCGTATGGAGCGAAGGACGCCAGCGGGCGGTTGCCACCTTGATGTCGTAGTGGTCCTTGAGGCCGTCCTCCACGTGGTTGAGGAAGGTGAAGATGTCGATGCGGTCCAGGCAGCTGTCCAGCAGCGTGTACATGCACTCGAAGGCCGCCTTGCGCAGGTCCAGCCCGTCGTCCACCGTGTGTTTAAACGGACCCATCTCCACCTGCACACCAATCAAACATCTGCCATTGAGAGGGTGGCCCATTTGGCTTTCAAACAAAAACAGATTTTTTTCCCATCAAAATTGACATTGCTTTGTTGTTTCCCTTGACCTAAAAAAAATGCAAAGAAGGAACCGTTTGAACTTTGGGAGCAAATGAAAAAAAATTAAATAAAAGATCCCGGCATCATCGTCATCGTTTACCTCTCGAATGAGCTCCTTGCGCACTTTGGTCTCGTTGTAGAGCTGCGGCAGGACCGAGTCGAGCAACTCCCGAATCAGGCTGGGCTTATTGTGGGCCGCAGAGTTGAAGGTCACCAAGGCCACGCGGCGCACGTTCAGGTCAGGGTCCTCCAGCGTCTTTAAGAAGTCACCTGACGCACGCAAACACGTCACAACCGGCGGGCGCCCGACGGGCGGGTAACCGTGGCAACGCACCTATGCAGTTCTTCAGCAGCGGGTCGATGGGCTGCGGCTGGTCGGAAATGGTGAACTTGACGGCCGTCACCACCGAGCTTCGGGCGTACGACGAGCCTGCAAGTGCGCGCACGGCAGTCAAAGACGGGGAAGCGCGCAGGCGCAGGCGCAGGCGCAGGCGCAGGCGCAGGCGCAGGCGCAGGCGCAGGCGCAGGCGCAGGCGCAGGCGCAGGCGCAGGCGCAGGCGCAGGCGCAGGCGCAGGCGCAGGCGCAGGCGCAGGCGCAGGCGCAGGCACGCTTTCTGTACCTGAGAGCAGGTATCCTTTGAGTCGCGGCAGCAACGTTTCGGGATTGATGAGCGTGAGTTTCCCCAAGCACTCGGCCACCACGTTGCGCGTTCCTTCTTCCTGACACTCGCAGTGCTTGAGCAGCAGCGTCCACACCGACTCCACGTACGGCTTCAAGCCCGACACCGATGCCGAGCCTGAAAGCGTCGCTCTCAGTAAATACACGCCCGCAAGCGACACGCGCCCACATACTCACTGATGATCTCCTTGAGCGAGTGCAGCAGCAAGTACTGCCGCTTGGACGAGGAAATCTCCTGCAGGACGAAGGGCAGATATTCCGGAAGGTTCCCCACCGCAATGCTGCCGAGTGCATACGACGCCGCCGACTTCACCTGAGACGGACGGACGCAGCGGCACAAAAGCGGTTAGCGGCCACATCCAATTTCAAGTCATCGTTCGTTTAAACAACTTGATTTGTATGGCGCATTTCACATCCGCAGCTGCAACAAAGCGCTTAACGTGGAGCGAGAATTGACAAACAAAGACATCGAAAGCAGTACTTTCACAAGCGCACACACGTAAGCCAAAAACTTTGTCATCCTTTCTCATTGGACTCCCTCACAGGATGAAGAAAGTCCATCATCATCTTGTATTCTCAGCGCCGTTTTTGTGGCGGTCCAAAAATGGAGAACAGACTTTTGGGCGAGGACGTCACCTCTTCGCTGGCGGACGAGAAGGCGTCCAGGATGACGGTCTTGAGCTCCGGTTGGCCGCTCAGGTCCACGTGATGGCCGACCTCGCCCAAGGAGAGCAGCGCCAGCAGCCGGATGGAGTCGGTGGAGCGGCTGTTCTTCACGTCCTGGTGGCGCACGAGCACACGCGTGAGCCACGTCGCCGGCCCCCAAAGCACACGCGCGAGCGCCGTTACCGACCTGTATGAACTGGCCGACCACGGCGGGCCCCTCGGCCGGACACGCCCTGGTGAGCGCCGCCACGCATTTGGCGATGGAGCAGTAGGCTTGCTTATGAGGCAGCGCCGCGCTCTGCGAGTAAACCGGACCCGTCAACATCCGCAGCAGGTCCATGTAGCCCAGACCCGCCGTGTCGGTGGACACCAGCGCCTGAACGGGCGCAACGAGGAAGCTTTTAGCTGGACACGTCTTCCTCGGCTGGCGTACTTTGACACCTTCAACTAACATTGTGTTGCCGTGGCGGCGCACCTGGTAGAAGTCCAACATGGCGGCGAGGGCGCCGCCCTGCAGCAGCGGCGACCTGACGAGCGTGATGAGCTGCGTGAGGATGTTGCCGCCGCTCAGCTGGCCCAGCAGCGACGGGTGCGTCACAGCCAGCGTGGACAGGAAGCTCAGCGCCATCTGCGACACGTGCATGTCGCTCTCCGAGATGAGCGGCGGGAGCTCCGCCAGCACCGCGTCCACCATCACCGGCGTCACCGCCGAGCTGACGGCGACAACAAATTGATGCAAAAGCGCAATCGACGCTCTAATTCGAGTTGAAGTTGGCACCTGTAGTTCCTGAGCAGGATGTCGAGTGCGGCGAGCGTGCAGAGCTTGAGCGCTCGCTGGTTCTTGCGCAGGAAGGAGGCCAGGATGGGGATGGCGTCGGGAAGGACGGGCCGCAAGTCGATTTTCAGCGGGGAGCCGGCGATCAGCGTCAGAGCTTTATTTAAATTTTTTTTTTAAAAAAACACAAAGAGTGAACGTAAGTGCTGCCCCCCCCCCTCGCCAAAAGCTCCGGGCCTCAGTGAACATTGATGACGGAGGATGTTGACCTTTGACCGTGGTGAGGCGTGTGATCTCATTCTTTAGACGTTCCAAAAAGATCAAGAGCGTTCCGTGGAGTTCAGAGGGGAGGCGGTCGCCTAGGAGATGGAAAAAGCATCAAGAAGTTGACGCCAAAACGGCCCAACGTCCAGATGGCGCCCGGGCCTTGCTTACCAAGGTTGCAGATAATCTGCCCCATACAGGAAATGGCGCGCTCTTTGACTTCCTGGTCAATGTCGGCGGCTTTGAGGCGTTTGATTGTACAGCTGAACAGGTCGTTGATGTAGGGGGAGGGGTCAAAGCTTTCCAAGCCTTCCGATTGGCCGTCGAGGGGTCTTATGACCTGTCGGAGCGCAGCAGCGGAGCGGGTGAGATTGGGACACGCGGCAAAACGCGGGCCGGCGGGCGCCGTTTACCTTGACGAGCTGCTGCGTGACCAGGAGCGCCTCCGAGGTGATCTTGTAGAAGGGGTCGCCCACGCACGCCACCACGGGGGGGACCAGGGCGGGGACGTGCGTGTGGAAGGCGTGGGCCGGGTGCGTGACCATGACCACGTGGAGGCACGCCAGCGCGTCGATCTTCAGGTTGGAGCTGCTCGACTTGTCGTTGAGGGAGAAGATGATCCCTGGAAGCGAACGGGCTCATTTGCGGCTGCGACGTGTTGATTTGAGGCCGCCAAAGTGTGGCGGGGCGGCGCTACCTGGGATGAGCACGGGGATGTGCTGCGTCAGCGCTCCCGGCAGCACGTTGACGAGCTCCGTCAGCATGTTGAAGCAACACTGGCGCGTCTTCACGCTCTTCTCCTTCAGCTGCTTGTGCAGAGCCTTCACGATCATGGCCACCTAGGAGGCATTCAGGCAGCGCACGCACCACATGACAACCGGCCCCAACGTGACTCGACTAAATTGGCTTAACTTCCAGTGGCTCAAGTTTTTGCTTTCCGACATCGGAACCGATCCGTCCGTCCTTCCTTCTTGCTTTAACATCTCACTATTGCGCCAGGACGGTGTTGTGTATTATTTCAAAGGTCACCTGACTCTGCAGCATGGTGAGGGGCGTGTCCCCCTGCTCCATGGCATCCGGGTCGGCGAGCCAGCTCTGAGCGGGCCGCGTTTGCTTGAGCAGCGACAGGTAGGCGTGGAACACGTCCGCCTTCACGTTCTCCTCCCTTTCCTAGAGGCGAGGCGAGGCGAGGCGAAGCGTAAGCGCGCAAGGTCGGCCCAAGAAGGCGACTGCGTTACCTTGAAGCGGCAGACGAGCGCGGGGGACACGGAGCGATAGAACTCGGGCAGCATCTCGTGCCGCGTGGAGACCACGGCGTCCAGGCACTTGGCCGCCGCCCGCCGGACCTTCCAGCTCATGTCGTCGTCGTCACTGTACTCGTCGTCGCTGCCTGAAAGAGAGAGTTGCGTTTGCCAAACAGACTAAACGATTGTTGGAGGGGTTTTTTAATACGCACTAAACTAAATATATAATCCAACTCAATGAATTATACTTAAAAAAACATTTTTGCAGCGCCAGAAAAAAAAATAGTTGCAAGCGACCTTGGTAGTCTTCGTCGTTCTGCTCGGCGTCCATGGCGTTGTCATCCTCGTCTTCGTCGTCAAAGTTGTAGTTTGGGTCGTAGGTCAGATAGCGCAGGCAGAGGGCGATGACGGTGGGGACGTGGGCGTACACCTCTTTCGGACACCTGAGCGCACACACGACAACATTTTCACAGGTGACCGTCGCTTCCATGCGTCCGGCCGACATTTCATTGGCGTGCCGACGACACTTTGGCAATTTTCACGTTGACAATTGCGAATGTCCAACAATTAATGGCCTTCAAATCTTATTTTATTTTCTCTCTCATGTCATTTGTCTTTTTTTTTTTTATTCACATCATCCATATATTTGTGACAAATTGAACGTGTTGATCCTTTTTTTCTTACCAGACACTTATGACAATGAACGTAAAGAAAACTTCCGGTCATAAAAGTAAAAACACAAAATATGTGGTGCATTTTGTGCACGTGAGAGACCTCCTGACGAAGGACTCAAAGGCCTGGATGCAGTACTCTCTCAGCTCGTCGTCATCCACGTTGCAGAACTTGACCACCAGTGGGATGATCTTCTCCAAGTATTCTCCTGAGTGGACGCACAAAACCTCACGTGAGCGTGGCGTGGCGCTTCGATGGCGCTCGCTCACACGTGCGCGTGCTGACCGATCCGGTGTCCGGCCTGCCTGCTGATGGCGGCGGTGCACTGGATGTACGTCCTGGTGGTGGACATGTTGTCGTTGCGGCCCAGCTCGCTCAGCAGGTGCTCGATGAGGTCGATGAAGACCAGGTTGCCGCACGACATGACCAAGTGTCCCAGCGCCATGATGGTCCGCTGGAGGGCGAGAGCGCGGCGCGGTGAGCGCGGCGACACGCCTGTCGGGACGACGCCTTACCTTCCGGACGGCCAGTCTGGGCGAGGTGAGTTGAGGCAGCAGGCAGCTGAGGATGGACGGGTGGAAGTTGACCAGCAGCCCGCCCTGCCTGAAGCACACGTGACGGCAGCGCAATTAATCCAGATCATCAACCGAGACGCGCAAAAAGTCACGAGCCACGTTACAAAAGTTTCAAATGTTTGGGGGAAAACGAAATTCCTCCAAGCTGAACGCTCGGGCCTTGCGTGTTAACTTGGGAAATATATTTTTATGGAAACACCAACGGTGATCGCTTTCTCATCGTTGAAACAAAAGTTTTTGTTTATTACGGAGCCAGCGCACACATGTGGTCACGCACACGCACACAAAAAAAACAAACAAACATGAAATTGTCCCTGAGCGATGGCAAACTTTCGGAACTTCATCACTCATTTTCACATGATCTGGAAAGAATTCATTTCATTGATTTGAGTCAATACTGGGAGCAAAGCAAGTTTTGTTGTGGGGGGGGGGGGGGATTCTTTTCTTTGCAGCAAATACAGCAATCAAATAATTGCATTGTGGTTTTGCGAGGGGGCGACTCCGGTACCTGCACAGCATGTCGGCCATGATGTCGAGCGCCTCCAGCTGCACCGACACGTCTTCCTGCTTGGCGATGGCGCTGGTCAGTCGACCCGTGATTTTCTTGCACACGCTGGCGGCCAGGGCTGAGCCTGCGAGGGGGGGCGGGCGGGCGCCACACGCGACGTCATGATGATGACAACGACGAGGACGGCGGCGGCGGCGGCGGCGGGCTCACCACTGGACGCGGGCGGCAGCTCCCCGATGACCGTCTTGAGGCCGATGGACGAGATGTCTCGCAGCTGCTCTTTGTCGGACAGCATGTTGGTGCACAACGTGTCCACGATGGTCTCCACTTGGTACTCCTTCACCTTGCTCACCAGCGGGCCCAGGCTGCCGTCATTGCACACATTTATATATTTAGCATCCAAACTGGGGGCGGCATGTGAACGCGGAAGAAGAGCTCACGTTGAATTAACTCAGATGTGCTAAAGTCAGCCTGTTTCGAGGAAGGAGGAGGTTGTCGTTAAAAATGTCTTCATTTAGGAACATGCAAAATACAGGCCCACATGTGCAACGTCTTGAATGAGAATTTTGGAAGTTTGGTTGGATCGAGGTCGGTTCAAAATGAAGAATAATTCTTGGCCATTCTACAATTTTACCATTTGACGGCCAAGTTCTGAACTTCTCCGTTCTTGTCCTCCAGCAGCTTCAGAATCATCCTCACCACCTGTCAATCACAGCGTCAGCACGGCAACGCTGATCGGGATCGTTCCGAAATCAATCATCATGTCAAAACATGCCAGTGTCAACTTTGAACTCGCCTTCCTCTCGCTGTCGTCGTCCAGTTTGATGGAATCTTTCTGCAGTTCGGTCATCAAGTCGTTTGTGGCCATGAACCTGCGCACGGCCACATGAGTGGAAAAAGATTTGAATCGGAAGAAAAAATATTTTAACACCACTGCATCGGCGGTTGGCCGTGGTGATGGCTGGCAGCTGAGACTAAACCAACTTTTAGTGAAGCAAAAAGTCCCAAAACCACAACCAGTCGCCACCGGGGTTCTTCGCGTGTGCAAGTGCAGAAGCGACTAGTGTCGTGTTTTGAGTTTGTGCAAGCGATCATATGAGCTCAACCTGGATGTCAAAATGTGTGCCGATTGACAATGCAAGCAATATTACAACGCTGGCCTCCCAGCTGAGACTGGACAAAAAACAAAAAAAAACAGGCCGAGCTCCAGATTCATCTAAAAAAAAAAAAAAAAAAAAGGGGGGGGCTGAATTTTCAAGCTGATGTCATTTTGATACGCAAACCTTTATAGAAGTGCCAATGTTAAGCTCAATCAAAATGATTTGCCATTTTTGCAGCAGTGATCCATCCATATTCTGGATCTGAACCGTTTCTCTTTGCAAAGCTTGCGGACATGCTCAAGCCTTCCCCAGCTGGCTTTGGACAGTAGGCAGAGTCCACCCTGAACTGGTTGCCAGACAGTTGCAGGCTTTTGTAAATTGGCTGTCATTTAAAGGAATAAAAAATGATTTGTTTTCGGTATTTGTTCATTTGCATTCACGATAACCTTTGGTGTAAACTACACGTCACATCACAGAACAATATTCGAACTTGCAGTCGGACACAAATTATGACTCCAAAACAATAAGGGGCTAACTGCTAACTAGCAGCTTATAAGCACTGCAACGTTGACTTCAACGTTTGGTCCTCTTTACGAATTCATTTGTCAAGGAATAATAATTCTAACGCGTGCTTTTGTTAAGGATGATTGTCAGGCGCCAACTATAACGTTACTACGGCTTTGAGGCTTCTTATGTGACGTCACGGCGCGCACGCGTGCGTGCAAAGTGCAGCTGATAGCATATTCCCATGCTAGCATGACACAAGTTGCGATGGGTAGCGAGAAAGCTAAATGCTAACAAGCCCCGGTTGTGTGCGTTTAGAGTCACAGTGTTGCATCGTCACGACACCGAGGCGCCATTGCGCGCCCCAAACAGCCCAAACCATACAATGACGTCATCAAATGCTTTTCTTTTTTTCCGAAGGCGGCCTGACAACGATCAGACAGGTGGCATGCTAAATGCTAACATGCTCAAAGGCCTGCTACACAGAACACGGGTCGCCTCTCTGCCTCTCTTTCGCGTTTATTCTGAGCTCAGACAACTGATTCAACGAGCAAAAGTGTGACGAGTGCGCGGCCATCTTACCTGAAATCTTTGTCGCTTGAGGTCATTTTCTCCAGCAGGTTGGAGATGTGATACGAGGCGCTCGCCATGTCGTTAGCTTAGCTGCTAGCGCGGTGCTCGCTCTTCAGTGAGTGTGTATGTCTGTTCCGGTTCCGACCCTTTTCACTTTGATTCTGGTTCTGGTTCCTGTTCCTGATGCCTTCGCGCTGGTCTTTGACTTCTTCCGTTGTTTCTTTTCTTTCTTGTTTGCGCTACAGCAGCGGCGGCGATGGACTGGTGGGCATGGGTGCGTTTTGAATGTTTCAATGGAGCTCCCGTTCTCGCTGGAGAGGGGCGGGGTTTGCGCGACTGGATGTTGCCGGGGTCAAAGGGGACACTGGCGCTCGCACACACACACACATGCACACACACACCGAGTGTTCAATAAATACAGAAACATCTGACCCAACATTGCTCGATATTTCAAAGGGGGTGTGGTGGCTTATAAAGTCAGTTTAAGTGCGTTGGGTTCCATTCCCGCTTTACTGACCCATCCATCCATTATCTGTTCCGCTTGTCCTCATGAAGGTCACGGGCGATGGACATGATTGCCAAAGAGACTTTTGGTCGTATTTGTCAAGTAACCGATGTGAGTGCGGCAAAGAGTGCTCAAATACCTCGTCACGGGAGCCGGAGTCCAGAACATTTTGGCCACCTCACCCAAAGAGTCTTGCGACCCACGAACTGGAGATGTCCGTAGGCCAAAGCCGATTGCAAAGCGAAGCCGCCAAGTGCGATTTGATATCGACTCAGTTGCAATCGACAGAAAGTGGAGACTGCAAATTTCCAAGCTGAACATGAAGTCAAATTTCCCATTCACCTCAGGGGCCATTTTGGAAATGATTTCTTCTCATTGATTTCAACGAAAAAGGATTTTTAATGACTTGATATTTGCTTTGTTTTTCTTCCCCACCTCGGGGGAGACGTGACGGCTGTGTCGATACAAAGAGAAGTGAGAGTACACCCATCTTGAATCAGACGGGAACTTGTTGATCAGTGATCAGACTCGAATGACCTCAAAAGAGTGCGACTGGCTGAGTCGCTGTCCACGCAAGAAGTGATTTTTCGAGGGCACTCTTCCACGCTTGTTGTCTCGACATGCATGCACATTAAACAAAAAGCATTGGCGAGTTCATTTTTCTTCTATGTCACTTTAGGGCCTTTACAGTGTTGCTGCTGCTTCTTCTGCTTTCAAGTAATGGCAGATTGCAAGCAACATTTCGGTGCATACTGCCACCTGTTGGATGACAGGATGTCCCGCACCTTCACAATTCCTCAGATATTTCAGAAGTGCTTCCCTCACACTTGTGGTCTTCCTTGTTCTTAGAGGTCTTATCCCCTTCCTTGTTCTGGGATGGCCATCTGGAATTTTGGCAAAAAAATGTTCATATTCCCGAGCGACCGGTCCTGTCCATCATGGAAATTGTTTTATTCATGTCATGTCATTATCCACACCGCTTATCCTGTACAGGGTCGCGGGAGCGTGCCGGAGCCTATCCCAGTTGACTACGGGCGAAAGGCGCACTACACCCTGAACTGGTCGCCAGCCAGTCACAGGGCAGACATAGACACCCACGCTGCCCGCACACAACTCGGGCCAGTGTACCGCTATACCGTCAGTGACCTTATTTTGTTCATTAAAATTGTATCCAAATAAATGTTTCAAAAATTCTAATAGATGACGCGACTGCATAGCACCTTCAATTGAAATGTCACTGAACTGAACAAATGAAGTCCAAGGCACTTTGGACATTTCAGAGTGATTCTTTCATGCACCACTAGGGGGAGGCCACAACACATGATCTGAATGTGTTGCCAGTTTCAAAATGCAGCAAGTGAAAATCCAAGACTAGCGACCACTGATGATCACAGTGTGGACGTTGTGGATAATTTTTTGAAAGCTTGAAAAAAAAAAAATCAATAAAAAGTGTGGTGAACTGCCGGCCATCCACACCAATCACAACGAGTCAGCCACAGGGGAGCAGGCTTCAGCCAGTTTTTGTTGGTGCCAAGACATCAGAGAAACAACTGTTGCAATTTGCACTTCAACTTTGTTTATTAATCAAAATGATCCAAATGCACATGTGCAATTAGTCTTTGGAGGAATGTCAAACGGAAACAGCAACACAGCGAAAAGAGTGTCACCAACGCATGTCGTGTTTACGCAAAACAGTAAGTAGTCCACTAACAGTGTTGACCAAAAAAAAACGCGCAGACTGCAAGTCGTCTGAGTCAAGATAAGAGCATTTTCAAGACAAACGCGAATGAAAAAACAAAACGAAACATGGCATCTAAGTTACATTGCAAATGTAGTGACGCTGTCAGACAAAAACCAAAGATTATTAGCCGTCACAAATGATATTTGTGTTTCTAATCAACGACAAAAGACGAGGCTGGCCTCATGGTACAGTACTCACAGTATATTACAACAAAAAAGCAAAACGATTGCACTTCAGTTAATCAGGGGTCAACACGTCATACTTAAATAAGAACAGAATAAAAAAAAATGGAGCTGCATGAAAAGGTCAATGCTATCCAGTGAGTGGTGGCGGACTTGAGTTCCTTCCTCAGCTTGCAAGTGTCAGAGTTAACTCGTACTAGTAACAAAAATAAAGAAGGACGCTCACGTTTCATCTCTCAAGTAAAGGGTATTAACAAAAACTGTACATATCCATCTCGAAAAAAAAATATATATATATATTTATACATATATATTTATAGTCTCGCCTGTTGTTAAGATTTACATTCAAAAATAAAATTAATTCTTCAGCCTTTGTAAGTTTTCAATTCCCTGTTGAAAGTAAAATGGTGAGCGGCTGGCATGCCTCTGACTCGCCGCTTGAGCATTTTCACTCAAGTCAGTAGTGAAAAAAGGAGACTAGTAGGAAAGAGTTGTGCACTGAATTGCACACGAGCGGCCTCCCGTGCGACCGCCGCCGCAGTCAGAGCAGCATGGACTCCTGCAGGGCGAAGGCCTCCTGCGCGTGCTTGTAGTGCGCTCCTCCGAACAGCCGGGGGAGCTGTTGCTGCACGACTGCCCGCCGCGGCCCGCCACCGCTGTCGTCCGGGAATTCAAATACCTCCACGGGAGACATCTGGGCTCTCTGGAAGCTGGGCGAGCGAGGCATCCCGCCCGGGGACTGCGGCGGTCCCTCCGAGGGCGCTTGGCCTTCCGGGAGGAACCTGACGCGGCCCTCCAGTCTGTAGTCCAAAGCGGCATGCACCTGTGCGGTGGAGGTGAGCTTTTGCAGGTAGAGTGGGGTGGCGCTCCCCTGGGCCTCCAGGTGCAAGGGGGACGGTCGAGGACTGCGCCGGGTGGGCGGCGGCTCCCTGCGGTGGGTTGCCAAGTAGTTCATGAGGGCTCGCTCCGGAGAGATGTTGTTGGCCGCTCGCCTGGCGGCGGTGTAGGTGTGCTCCCCGTCGGCCGTGTCGTAGTGTCTCAACCCCGGGTGAAAGATGGGGACCTCAGTAGGGGCTGGGTAATGGTTGTGGTTTGCGGGGAAGCGGTTGTGGTGAGGATGTTGGTGAGCAAACGACAGCGGGGGCACGTGCGAGGGCATCCTGGTCTCTGACTGTGGCGGCAACACATTCCCGCCGGAGGACGCGGGAGCTCCGGCCACCACGCCGTAGGAGGGTGTCTCACTATGAGGAGTGCGCATCCTGGTCGGGGGTCTCTCCAGCTCCAGGATCTCAAACTCCGGCTCCAGTAGTCCGGGCACATTGTCGTACTGGGAGGCGTTGGAACCGCGGTTGGCGCCGGGAACCGAGCCCTTGGTTGGCTGCTGGGCGTCATCCTGGCAGGAGGGGGCGGGGGATGTCGCCGCCGCCCGGTTCTGCGGATTCTCCCGGGCCGCCATGGCCTTGGCCGCTTCCAGCTTGGTTTCGGACGGTTTGAACCAGCGTGGCCCGACGTCTCGGATGTTGGTGTGGTGGTGGGCAACACCGTGTCTCTGTGGCCTGGGGGTGGGCGTGGCCCCTCGTTCTGGCAAGTGCTGCCCATTGGAGGCCACCTTATGGTGAGCTTCCCTGCCGTCGGCGGCCTTACGCCGGTGGACGGACTTGTCCAGAGAGTCTCGGCGCAAGCGACTCGGGGGGCGACTGCCCGGTACCGGAGTGGGCGGCTTCGGGGGCTCGGCCGGCTCCGTGTGGCTCTGGCCGTTGCCCAAATGGTTGAGCGCCAGCTCAGGAAGCTGCCCGAGAGGTCGCTTGGGGAACTCCTCATCTTGACCTGAGAGACAACAAACAGAGCAAGTGAATGGAAAGTCCAACCGGGAATGAAACGGAAAGCAAAGTCATTGGTGGAGGCGGCGGTGCGCAGTGACATCACATCACATCACAACAGGGACATGGAGTCATGCAAGTCCACTGCCAACGAAACGACAGTTCCATTCAGGACGACACATCAATGACACAAAACTCAAAGACACGCAAGTCTTAGGACGGGAATTGTTTGGAAAGTTGCCTGGGGGGGGGGGGGGGGGGGGGGGCTTCGGCACGGAACGGGACCGACGGAGTCTGACGAGGAGGCGGTCGCTGCAGGAAGGCCTCTCGTTAAATACGAAAGAAAACAACCTCGCGGACCAAACTGTCAACAACAATTCGATGGGGCAATCATCCCTGGAAAGGACTTCTTGGTGGGTCGACTCCAAAAATTCTGTGGTGCTCCAAAGTGTTCATTTTAAGTGCGCACGACCATTTGTCTTCCTTCAGCCATGGAGCATTTTCTTTTTTTTTTTTGGTGCATCATTTAAAAAAAGGAGAGCGACAAAAGAGAAGCAGCGTCAGCCAATGGAGGGGCTCCACATAAATGCAAGGCGTCTCAACGGAAAGGTCGTGGCGAGGAAGACTCGCGCTGGACAGACAAGCCACAGACAGGACGGACGGACGGACAGACAGGCGGACTGCCAGACGAATGGACATGAGCGTGAGAGAGTGAAAGAAAGAAAGAAAGAAAGAAAGGGAGAGAGTCAAAAAATCCCACCGGTTGGTGTCGTAGGTGCGAATGTGGCCCCCGCTCATGGCCACCTTTTTGTAGTGCTTGACTAACATTTGTTCAGAAGAAGAGCAAGAAGAGAGGAAGGTTAAGCAGAAGACAAAAGAAAAATGCGACAGTAAACCCCCCGACAAATTGCACTTGATAAGTCGCCGCCAACTTGTCATGCTTTCTCAGAGGATGGCGGCAAAGCTGCAGTACCACGTCGGGCCACAACATGCCAGGCAGCACTGAGCTCAACTACAAGACGGACAATTCTTCTTTCTTGTAAGCGTTGCTGCTCCACACGCGTTGGAGTTGCATTTTTATTTTTCAAACGAGCGCGACAGCGATAAACGTACTCCAACTTGTCAACGGCGGCAAAAAGCAGTACCTGGCGCCGGCAGCTCCAGCTTGGCTCTCCGCAGCTCGGCCATGGAGGCTTGCAGCTGCTCCACCACAAAGTCGTCATGGAAAAAGAAATTTTTGGACAAGGTCACCTGCAGGAAGTCCACCAGCTCCTCCATGGACAACTTCAGCAGGTGCTCTGGGGACAGCGTAGCGGAGCGTGGCTTACAAAATTGGGTGGGACTTGCTGACAGTGACCACAACACAGCGGACTCACTCTTGTGCAGTTTGAGGACAGTGTAGGACATAGCAGGAAGAATTCTCTCGCCCTCCAGGATGTAGATGTCCCAGATCCTGAGAGTGAGAGTGAAGGGAGTCTGGGAGGACAAAACCAAAGCGCAGACAGATATTTACACTTTGTTTGCGCTTCCCTATCTTCAGGAGGTCAGCTCTTTTGTTTGTCAAGCGCTCACTCTGTCCAGGAAGCACTGGAAGAACCACTTCATGGTGTACAGGCTGCTCAGGACCTCTTGGCTGTCCTAGAGGAGACACAAAGCACGCATGACATTCGAGGATTCCGAGGCCGCTTCAAGGCGAGACGGTTTGACGTCATGTGGCCGAGTCAAAGCGGCTTCTCACCAGGTGACGCTTGAGCTTGGGCATCATCTTCTTCAGGATGCGGTCGTGATGCTCCTGGAAGCGCAGCAGCTTGGGGAAGCCGGGGACGAAAAACCCTACGGAAGATGCGCGGGCGGCGCCACATTAGAATGATCCGAGCAGCCACGCGGGCGGCGATGTGGGCGGCGCCCCACCGTGCATGGCGTGCTTGTGTCCCGACAGCAGCCTGACCAATGCCCAGAAGGCGTCCTCTTCGTTCATGTAGATGAGCAGCAGCGCCGTGATCTGACTCATGCCTTGACAGTAGCCAACCTCCTGCCGACACGCACACGCCGGATGAGGAACGCCGCTCGCGCCAGCGACCTTCCCGCAAGACTCACCATGTTGTACACGGAGTAGGCCGTCAGTACGTGGAACAAAGCCTGCTGCCTGCAAAGCACAAACAAAGCGACACACGGCTGAGTCTCATTCGACTGGACGGGAGTCGTGATTTGCCCGAAAGACGACGCGTTTGCATTTTGTGAGGAACGCACTTGAGGTCGTAGCGATGCATGAACATGATGTGGTCCCTGTAGGTTCGGTTGACGTCCAGGTCGATTTGGCGGATGTCCGGAGACGAGCCCTTGGCTCTGGCCTTCAACTTCTGGAGAGCAGCCCAAAGCAACACCAAAGTCACGACGCACTCGCAGAAACATCATCATCATCATCATCACTTGACCCTTTTTTGCCAGTCAGTCCCCTGCCTTACGGACGCAATCTCGGTACCCTTCCGGCCTCGACACGCCGGCCGTATTTTGATAAATGGTCGGCCGGATTGTTCCGCCCCTGGGACAAACTGCCCAGCTCTGATCATCTTCATCTTCATCATCAACAACACGTGGCAGGCAGTGAGCACCTCATAGAAGTCCTTCTTCTCCTCCTTGATTTTGGGAACGTCCAGCAGGAGGCACCAAACTTCTCCCCGGAGCTGCAGCGGGATTCCCTTGTAGATCCTCCGCACCAGCTGCGTGGGAGCGAAAATCAACTTGAGACTTTTGTAGGCCTCTTGCATGACAACAGAGGAGAACGGACCTTTTCGCTGTTCTTGTATTTGTCCCAACTCTTCAGCATCTTCAGCCACTTGGTGGTCCTCTCCAATTCTGTGTGCTTGTGCTGCGCAAAGCAGGTCGGTCATCAGCCAAGAAATAGACAACGGAAGCTTTTTCAAGGGAAGACGGACAACCTTTTCCTCCAGCGAGTCGTAGGACGGAAGCTCGTTCTCGCTTCAAACAAGAAAGATGAAAGACATTCAGCCAGATGTGGACATCTGGCGGGTTACAGCACATGCGCAACGTGTGTGTCCTTACTGCACGAAGCCAAAGCGGTCAATGACCTTGTACAGGTTGAAGTCGGCGTCCTCCCACGGCTCCACGCTGGCCTCTTTTCCCTGAAACCAAAACACAAGGCGGCGCTGCGGAAACGTTGGAGTGCACAAGTTCAGCTGGCGTCCAAGCGTCTGCCGCACGTTTGTCGCGAGTCAACCGGCTCACTCAAGCGACCAACACAATCGAGCAGTCGCATGACGGCGTGTGTGTGTGTGTGTGTGTGTGTCTCCAGAAAAGCGTGCCAACCTTTTCATATTTGGCCACAATCTCAGCCCGTTCCTGCTCCAGTTTCACGGCGGCATCTGGATCGCTGTCAGACGCTGAGACACGCACACGCACAACACAAGAAGACAAAGGTGAACAAAACATGCAAAGAAAAAAACAGAAGCGCTCGAGAGTTTAGTGCTGAGGAAACATGTTGAAGAAATTCTCCTGTTTTTGGGCCTCGGCGGAGGTCTGTTGGAAGTTTCCCGGGTAAAAGCGGAACCGGCACAAATATTTGGACACCTTAGTCGTCAAGATGCAGATTTTTTTTTTTCGTTTTTTGTTAGTGTCGCTAAACAACAAGACAACTTGGCAAACTCGATCACAGTTCCATTGTGACCGCCACAGGAATTCCGCCTGACCTTTTTGGACACTTGAATCCTGTTAGAACACTACAGTGCTCATGTCATAAAAAAAAAATAAAAAAAAACAAAAAAAAAAAACCAGAATCAGAAATGTCAGTTGCAAACTACGCATCTTCAAAAAAGTACAACACAGTAGGAGAGTCACAGGACATTTGCAAGAAGTCGTGTTCTAATGCTTGATGTGTGGATTCTTCCTTCGCTTCAATTCAAAATAAAATCACTCGGACAAACACACGTTTCAAAAAAGAGCCAACAAATAAGGCTTTAAAAAAACTAAAACAATGCTTCAAAAATAAATGCTTGAACGTTTTTAAAATATTTCAAAAACATACGCTTGAAGAAATGATGCCAAAAACACTGCTTCCCCAAAAAAAAAAAAAAGAATGCTGAAGGAAAACTTGCGGGCGTTTGCGAACTTCTGATTGTCATGCCAACCAACAATGAGCATCATTAGCATAACAACACGCTTGAGAGCCTTGACGAGTGCGCACGTGACCTCCAGCTGCACTCCATAACAACGGTTACCAGCAAAAGAGAAAAAGCCAAAGTGACGGCAGTGCGGGCGCCAGTCGGGATCTCATTTGTTTGCAGCCGCCTCAGATGTTGTCTGCGCGAGCGGAGACAAAATCCAAGTGGCGTGCAACAACACAAGTCCTCTGGTTTCGGCACCACATTAACGTTTCGCGCGTGACAAACTCCAATTTTCGCATTTCCTCAACTATTCAAACTGTCCCAACATTTTTTTTATGTTCAAAATAAAAAAAGAGCCGACAATTTGGAAACGTTGTAGCGTATATTCACACGTTTCCTTTGATTTGCGAGCGCTTCAAAGCATTCCGCTGATGACGACAGCGCGCCGTTTGACATCCTCATCATCTGTCTGTCAGCACACAAACGAGCGCAACGCGTGCAAGTGCGCCACATCATCGGCGATGGCGTGTCATGATCCACACGCTCGTGTGAGGCCACGTCACACTTAAGACGGACGGACACGGGTTCCACGGCGTGCCTCCTCACAACATCCGGCCGTTACGTCACACGCGTTGTTGTCAAAAATAAAAGCCAACGGGCAATTCGGCATTGCTTGAATTCATTTAGCGAAAAAACAAAACAAAACTAAAATAATCAGGCCGTTATTTGCTGAAAGCGATGACAGCACAGAACATCCCTGCATTGAAGGAGACGTCTTATTTTGCAGAGCGATCGATGACGTCACCGATTGATCGGTAAATGAGAGCTTTTTGCTCCGTTCGAGCCCCGGTGGCCGTCGCCGTGCCTGACCTTTGCACCCCACCTGCATTGGCAAAGGTGTCGTTATTACCTTTTGTGGGGTCTTCCGGCGGGGGCGTCATCCCTGAACCGCGAGCGACGACGAGCACCGAGCGACCTCTCCCATCGCCACGAGTGACGGCGACCGGCGTGAGCGCTCACAATGCGCGCCTTCTCATTCCCACTCGCGACATTCCGACGACCGCAACAAGGCCGGTTCTGTTGGACGGCCGAGCGGCGCCACAGACGACGGGCCCCCGCAAACGGCACATTCCTTTACTTGTCGCTCTTCGCCCCAACATGAAAAATGTGACACGGCGCGATGATGGAGGGCGGCCATTAAACGCCCGTTAGGACGGCACGCGCCGGCCGAGAGCACCGACTTGCGCCAAACACGAGCAAAACGGGACGTGACACCTTCACACATTGAAAAGCACAACAGTTTGCTAAGGTGATGCTATAGCTAACAACAAACACTTTTGCAACACCAGAGCTAGCCAAACCAGCTTAACTGCTCGCCACAGAAAAGACCTTTTATTTTTGGGCTTCCAAAGCCGTCAATGGCAGTGAATGAGTTAACAGAGAGCAGAGCTAATAAAACATGCTAAGGTTCGCCTCGGGTGGGATGAAAAAAAAAAAAAAAACACGCTGAACTTAATGCGACAGAAGAGTAACACACTAAAGTGAGACTTGCAGTACCAAAATGAGCAACAGGGACACTAAAGCTCATGAAAGACGCCAACTCGAGAGTGGAGCGAAGAAAACACGCTAAAGTGACTAACAAAATGTCACAAAAGACGCTTAAGTGACACGAGTGCCAACAAAACACGAGCAGGGCCCAACTGGTTAAAGTTACAAGAGAGCTCACGAAAGTAGCCAGCTGTGTGTCTCGAAAATAAGTGAAAGAAAGACAGAGAGAGAAAAGAAAAGAAAAGAAAAGAGTACTGAGGACCAAGCCCAGCCATGAATTGCGAGATCGGCAAGTCATTTATGTTCCTCCCTCCTGCCTCTTGATGCCAGAAGGCAGCAGCGGAGCACTACTTTTGTCTTAGGCTAAATTGACGAACAAAATGAAGCTCCTGGCCTTGCTTCAACTTCGCTCCGAGCAGCAAGTTGCCACAGGGAGACGTATTCCACGTTTGGTCAAATGAAATTCCACAAAGGCACTCGAGTCGCGTCGCTTGAAGCGCGCTTGCCGTGCTTGCGCTTTCACTGCGCGTCAAGTCAGTTGGTCTTTGCGGGCCGACGCAGACGACAAAGCGCAAACCATTGAGGCATCGCCACCATCATCAACCCTGCACACACAAGCGACCAATCAGGACACGGAACACACAAGTCCGGGCAGGGAGTGCCGACGTCTTACATGAGTGTGAGAGGCGTGCTTTCATTATTCCTTGCGCGGCACGCACGCACGCACTCCCGTTGCAATTGCGAAGAATTGAACAGTTTAAAGTTGAGCAAGTTGTCGAAATGCAGACCGGTGATAGCAAATGCAAGTTGAAAGCTAACTTGCGGCGAAGGCGCACACACACACACACACACACCTCCAAGGGCAGCGGCGGCCCGGCGCTTCGACGGCGATACCAGCTCCTTAACCATCTGCAGCACCTGCATGCCCGCTCAGAGCCGCACGCCGCCGGGGGGGTCCCGGGGTGGGGGGCTTCGTCGTCTCTCCTCGGTTGGAATCATTCTGGCTCCTGTCGTGGTTGTCTTGCCGCCGCCGGTCGCATGCCGCCGGCACATCCTCACAAGCTCTCGTCATGAATAAGAGAGAAGCGGCGACGCGGTGGCGAGGTGCTTCTAAGTGGCAGGACACCGCCTCCTCCTCCTCCTGCTCCTCCTGCCACCGCACGTGTTCTCAACGGAAATGAATGTGCGCCCTCACCCCAGCTTTCGCTTTCCCTCGCCGTCCTCCTGAGGACGGCCGCAAGAAGGGAGGGTGGCAGGAAGCACGTGCTCGCACTTTTTAACAAGCTCATTTAAAAAAAAAAAAACAGCACAACGGACAACTGATTAGGTACAACGACGCCAACAATAGCGACGCAATTTGTTGGCTTTGAAAGATTGAAACAACTTCAAATTTTCTCAGCATCAACGTGTTATTTGATTCAAAACCAAAATTTGTAAAAGGATTACTTTATAGCACAGATTCTAACTATTATTTTGATAAGACAATGTGATTATTCTATTTAATGCCTCATCTAACTTAATTGTATTTTGTGTTTTATTTTAACTGCACTTTTTTCCAAAACATTTTTATATAAACGTAGTTTGAAATGTTACTTTTTTTTAAAAGTGTTCTGTTTTCAAAGTACGATTTTAGTTTTTGAAATCCCAATTTTTCTCAAAAGCATATGATGAAACATGTCTTTTATTTTAATTTTGTGAATTTTTGCTCGCAAAAACTATTTCCCAGCATCCTCGGCGACACGTGTCTTAAAGAGACGGACGCGGGCGTCAATCACGTGTGCGGCGCGGTGCGACACGGGTGACAGCGTGTCCTGGCGCCATGAGCCGCAAGGTCTAATTAGCCACGTTGCCATGCCTCCCGCTCCCAGTTGCGAGGCCGCGGCGGACATTTTGTACAAAAAAACTCAGACGCGCTTCGAGCGGTGTCGAAAATCCCTCCGGCATATCTGAGCACGTAGAAAGAGAGATGGGCCTTTTGTTGCGATGTGGAGCGAGGAGCGATTTGGTGCCCTCATCTTGAAGCAAAACACACGTTCAAAAGAAGAGCAAACACACCTCATGATGTTTGGCTCTCCATCGTTGGCGAGGTATTTGATTTTGGGCTTCGTGATGACAAGAACATTTGCGGTTTTTGGCTGGGGAGCGTCATTGCTCGACAATTCACATTTCCATGCTAAACTTGGCGAGTTGAGTGCGTAGTCGGTGTGCGAGTGTTCAGTGATGTCAACAGTGTGTGTACTGTGAAACGCGGTCATTAAAGCACTCAAGCCCCCCCAGATTTCATTTCCTCTTGCTGCCCTCTTTGCCTCCAGATGTAATCATACTCCAGCAAAGCTTTCTTCCTGTCTTGCGCCTCCGCCCGCATCCCAGCTCAGACAACGCACGCACACACACGTGATCAGATCACGTCTTTCATCAAGACATAAAACGGTCAACTGCAAGGAGGGTGGACGAAGCGCATTTTGCCGGGTGCGAACGAGACGCGAGGTTGAGAAAGGCCGTTAAAAGCGTGCAAAAGGTGGCCGCGAGCGCAACGTTTGCTTTCATTGGGGAGGCTGGGCAGCCTTTTCTCACAGCGGGAACTTCGGATGTGGGGGGGGGCTTACCCCTCATTCCGGAATCGCCCTCGGCTTTCAAGCGGAGGAAGCTGCGCGACGCGGGAGGCGACGACAACGACAAGGACATTTATTTCTTTTCATGTCACCGAGAAGACAAAACTGCTGTTACACAGTCCAAATTATCAGTTCAGTTTTAGGTTTGTAAAGTTACAAAAATGGACTGATTGCAGATGTTCAAGTAAAATCATCTTTGGGTTTAAAATAAGTCAATTATTCTGTTAAGAAAAGATTTGTAAAAAAGAAAAGAAACAAAGAGCTCATTCTTATTCACATTCCGTAAGACAAAGTTTCCATAAAACCAACTTTAATCCAAGAGGTCAACTTTGGAGCGCAAAATGTTTTCATGTTTTGACAAGACTGACATTTCATTCTCTTCACATTCCCTGGACCGAAACGCTAACCGTCGCTCAGCCCAGCCGCCATATCTGCCGCTCCTTGCCAAGGCTCGGCACCAGATCCCAACATTTGCCGAGAACTGCCCCGAAAATATGACTCGGCAAAAAGCAAACTAAGCCGCGAATAAGAAGAGGAGCCGGAGCTCCATCGTGGAATATTGGAGGATTCCAAGACATTTTCATCCAATTGCTGCGTGACATCAAGGGACCCGCCCCTGCGCTTCGAGCACTTTTATGTGCAGCG
This sequence comes from Idiotropiscis lumnitzeri, assembly GCF_059441095.1. Taxonomy (NCBI): domain Eukaryota; kingdom Metazoa; phylum Chordata; class Actinopteri; order Syngnathiformes; family Syngnathidae; genus Idiotropiscis; species Idiotropiscis lumnitzeri. Next base: position 440,503 of record NC_142392.1, read on the forward strand.
GCGGCGGGGGGGGATTAATTAGCCTAACGAGCTCCGGATATCGACATTGCGAGCGAGCTCAGACTGAGACTTCATCAATTAATTATTCAGGGGAGAATTTCTTTTCATTTTTGGCTGGCACGCGGTTTGTGTTAAGACACAAACGTCTCTTTGGTCAGGCCTCATTTTGATCAACTAAAAGCAGCTTCAATGCTTCTGTTGCATGAGTCTTTCGATGTCTTAAGCGCAGGCGCAAACACACACACGCACTAAAAAGGAGGAGGAGCTTAGATGGCCACCAAAATGCTGACAGGTGTGGTTCCACTTTTGCTCACCCGCCAGCTCATCGCACGTGCATTTTGGCGGTAACGATGTTGAAGGTGTCCAGCAGCACTTTACTTCAACAGCGCTCGCTTAATGTCACCGGCCAACGGTCCACGTAGGTTGCCCTGGCAACAATGCAACCCTCCGTGACCTCGCGGCCCCCGAAAAGGATTAAGACTCCCGCCGGCTACCTCCGTTTGAGATGATGAGGCTTCTTCAATTAAATTCGTCTTGCTTTTTTTCTCCGTGCCGCTTTCGATCCGAGTCAAAGCGGCGATCATCCCGCGTTCGGTTTTGGCTCAGAGGCGAACCTCGGCTCAGCAGACAAAGCCGCCGCATGACGTGACGGACGAGCGCCGAGCAGAGCAGGCCAACAACGCGCGGTAGTCGGGGTAGCTGCTGACGCCGGCGAGATGCCAGCCGGCCGGCCAGCGAGCAGAACTTCCTGGCACGGCCGCGGCTCACTTCATCCGCTTGCTTGTCCAAAGAGCAAAGGTTCGGCTCCTTTTTTATTTTCTATCGAGCAGGGTTGGCACATCATTGAGCACAGTGCCAATTTCGCCACAATAAAATTGTCAAATGAAGGGCGACGTTACATTTTGACCTCGTCAGGCATCGACTGGCCCACTTGTCATTGAGGCACCGTCGATACTCCGAGTTGTGCTCCGTCCTATCGGAGCATGCCGGTCATGTCTTTATCAATTTCCAAGGAATGTCAAGTTTTGGAATGCCGACTAATGAAATCAAGTAAACAAAATCTTCAACCTACTCATGGCGGCAGCCCGGGGGCAGGTCTGGCCAGGCCGGGCGAATCTCGGGACGGGTACGCTCGTTGTCCACTTTTTCCTCCTTCAAGGCACTCATGACCTGCACACACAAAAAAATGACTTGTCACACACTCTGAGGTCAGAGACACCGGAAAACTCGCACCACACACTAATTTGGACTTTGCTAAGCCGCTGCCCGGCTAATAAAAGAAGGCAAATGTCACCACTTTGTCCCAAATTTCGCCGGCAGGAAGAAAATGACTGCAAAGACATTTTGCACTCCTTGACCCCACGACCTTTTTCATCTTCTGTTCGGTCCTGGACCAGCCAAGACCTTGCGCAAGGACACTTTGGCTGGCAAGCAAACCCACAAAATCTACAAAATGTTTCTTTTAACAACTCGGAACCACAACGACGTATTTTTTATGCTGTTTTTTTTCTTAATGACAGACCATTGGAATTGCCTTTTTTTTTTTTTTTGCATGAACGTTGCTTTGTTAGTGACAGGGGTGCAAGCTGATCCCTTCAACGGCGACGGACACAATATTTCGAGTAAAAGCTGACGAGGCAAATAGTCCCGTCGCAGCCTGACACATCCTGCTGCTGTCATCACACACCGGGAAGGCAGCGGAGAGCTGAAGATGACCAGAGCCTGCCAGTCGGATGACGTTTGTCCCAGCTAGTTCTCGTTTACTGGGTCACACTCCCAAGAGCACGCACGCATGCACGCACACACACACACACACCTTTCGCAAGTGTAAATCTCCCAACTGCAGCTAAGCCGCATTATCCTGAAGCAGGACAGGAGGGATGGAAAGACGCATTGCTGTCAAGCAAATGACATCACTTCCTGTCACCCTTATCAAAATGAGCCTGAGGAGGACTGCATAGTTAACTATTATATCATGCTTCCTCACACAGTTCATGACTGTTTTAAGGAACGTGAATGATGGAAATTAGAAGGGGGCAAGAATTTGTTTCACGTATGCACCACGACATGACAACACAATCTGCTTAAAACAATGATATGCAGTGAATGTTGTTATGAATTAACACTAGTGCAGTAATAACTTGACCTCAAATGACCAACTTATTTTAACATACACATTTCTGCTTTTTATTGTGAAAATTAATTCACCTGAGCTTCGTCAACGAAATTGTCTCTTGACTATCCGAACAGTAACGCCGTCGTTTCTGTCCACAGACCAAGCTTTGTCAAAAACGCAAGAACCACCAATCAATAACATTTCACCTTTCATAGTTTTTTGTTCAAATTAAAAGTGCGTAAAATAAGTCACGTGCCAGATTGTGTAGACGTTAGCATAGCAGCGCATCTGTGAGCAAGTCACATTGACTGACAGCTCCTCTTGGCCAATGAGCAGTCTGGGGACTGACGCGAGAGCCAATGAGAAGCCGCGAATGGAAGGAGTGCGTCAACTGCCACATTCTAAATGAATCTCAACCGGAACCGCACTGGATCACTTTTCAAATTAAAACGATAAGCCTGTCTTTTGACGAGTTTTACATGAGCATCAATATTTCCAATGATTTGGCCCAATGCTAAAAACACGTTTATAAATTCGCGACGCGTTCGACACGGTTCTCAAGTAATGACATTCGTAGACAACGTTTATTTTGAAGCAGGACACCGGAAATCGACTCATGCTAGTCGGCTAGCCCCGCACTGGTGGGTTTGCTCGGTAGGCCTCGGCGAATATAAATAAACACAAAGTTTACCAACACAAAACAGACCGCGAACTCTTGATCAAAATGAAAATACGACGACGAATTCAAGAAGACTCCCAATAAAGTCGAATAAAGTCATGTTGAGTGGACTTTACCAAGCTAGAACGGAGCTCCGCCGTCAGTCAATTGAGCCCGTGGTGTCCCTCCCGTTCCCGGACAGATGTCCCCATAGCACGGACGACAACTTGCAACTCGCCCCCCGACTCCGTCGGCGACCACCGAGACTCACCTTGCGTTCAACTCGACGCCGGCACGACTCCTGCCCTGGCCGGCCGTGTACCAGAAAGTCCGGACCACTTCTCAAACTCTGCCGCGGAGGAGGACGTCTGGCAGCCAGGTGGCGATGCGCCGCCCGTACGACCCCTCCGCGAGCCACTTCCGGGTTCACCTCCAGCCGCCAAGACCATTGGACGCCAACGTTCTCGTTTATTATTGTTTTTATTTTTGGCCCTAACATATTCACACTTAAACCACTTCACGAAACTATCATTTACCCCAGAAATCTCAACCGATAAAAATACATTCAACAACAAAGGCTGCACATCTTTCCCTTAAAAAACAAAAAACAAACAACAAAAAAAAACCCAGCTGATTTGTAACGTCAACATTCAAAATGTTACTGTCGCAGAATATGATTGCTGTTGTACCTGTGGGTCTAATAAGACACAGGTATCAACCGGTGGCCCTTAGTCGTTTTACAAGTGTGCTGAATTGTTTTACCAGTAAAGACAGAGTGCACTAGTGTATGTTATTTGACGTGGTTAATCAGAAGAATGGCGAATAAATGCTGCAATTCTTTCATTTATTGGCATGTTGATAGAAGTACCCAAAGTGGCCACAAGATGACAGCAAAGCGCAGTTAAAACACATCGGGGTTTTTTTGCATTCAGAACCCACAGGGATGATGTCACTTTTTCAATAAAAGGAAGGAAAACTAAAAAAAAAAGCCCTTTTAATTAACACTTCATTTTAATTACCTGCTGAATGTCGGCGAGACATGAGTCCGCAAAAGGTGAAGGAGGGCCTTTGAAAAGCTTCCCCCCCCAAAAAATTAAACACTTTGTCAGGCTACTTTGAAAGCATTTTGTTGATTTTTATCAAAAAACAAAAAAGTGCCGTTAGAGAATGAAAAAACTCACCTGCTGTTTGAACTTGTGCATATTTTTCTGTGCAAATCCTTCCTGCTCGTCCGTTTTCTTTCGGTATTTCAGCATCGTGACCTGAATTTCTTCATCCTCGTCATCTGACATGACTCTGATGATGCTTTCATGTCTTCCATTGATCTGCTTTTCGAAAAATAAAAAATTGTCTGCCAAGTGTGAGGTCTTCTCGCTCTTCAGATCTTCAGCCTTCTTCTTCATCATCATGTTGGAGGGGGAAAAAAAAGAAGGCACTTTTTTTGTTGTGCATTTCAAACAAAGAGGTCAAGCAAATGGACTTCCTGTTCAGAGTTCATTTGGAGCTTACCTTAAATGTGGGAATTCTTCTTGTCAGGCCAGAAAAACATTTTTTTTGCTCAGGTGTTTCTGGACGGCTTGGAAAAATTCCAAATTTGGGAGACATGTTTGTCTCGAGAAGACCCTCCAAAAAGTCACAACCGAAAAAGACGAAGAAAAGCATGCCTGACATGCAACTTTAAAGCGGTGGTTTGAGCGCAATTCGAGGCCTCTGGAATTATTTTTGAAATTTGAAAGCGCTCAACCACTTTAACTTCACCAGATGACATTTGGTAAACCCGGACAACCACACGTAGAACGATCCATCATCCATCCATTATCTGTATCGTTTTCTCCTCACGAGGTTCGTGGGTGTGCTGGAGCCTATCCCAGCTGACTTCAGGCAGTCGGCGGGGTCACACCCCAAATTGGTCGCCAGCCAATCGCAGGGCACGCACAAAGACAAACAAGCATGAGGGACAATTTAGTGAATGAATGTGGGAGAAAACCAGAGTACCCGCAGAAAAGCCACGCAGGAAAGAACATGCAAACTGCACAGAGCAAGGCCGGAGCCGGAATTGATCCTACGACCTTTGCACTGTGAGGCCGTCGTGTCGCACGACCTGCAGAAAGAAAAAAAAAATCCCAAGAAGCCATTCCCCGAGAGAAAAGTCTGCCATTGAATGTCGCCATTTTCTGGTCGGGAGAATTTGTTTTCACAAATCCAGTTCGACTGAGCCACGTGAAATTTGGAACCTTTCAGACTTGCTGCATTGGCGAAGGCACCAAAGTACAAGCCGAGGCCACGTGAGGCTCCACAAGGTTTGGCCCGCCGTAGGGAAAAAAATGCTATTAATATAAGAGACAGAAGCAAAAAAGCGCAGCACACCGCAACGAACGTTGACGAAAAAACGCTGACGCACATTTATTGTTTCACGCGTGTGGCAGACAGAGAAAAAGGGCAGAAATCCAAACAGCCAAAAAGCAAACCCGGCAACTCCACAAACTTGGATTCGACCCAAAAACCTAATCGACACGAGAAGGAGCCAGTCAAGGGCGACCACACGATGAACGGTCGCCACCTTTGCAGAGGTGACAAAGCAAAAATTGCGGCAAACAAAGCCAAACTTTGACGGCGTCGGGCCACACGGACAGCGCTTTGTTCGTCTTGCTTTTCTTTGTGTCGTTCAACGTCCAGTAGAAAAGTAGCGGCACCGGTACAAAATGATACAATCAGTTGGAAAGGAGGAATGGAAAGCCTGCATCAGCATCGTGTTGTTGTTGTTGTTCCCCGTCATCATCATCATCATCGTCATCATCAGCGGCGGCGGCGGCGGCAAACAAACACACAAAAGTTTGCTCCACAAAAAACACAACCAAGAAAAACACGTTTTTTTGTTGTTTTTTTTTTTACTCTTAGTTTTGGAGAAAACAAAAAAAAGAACACAACAACAAGCGGCATTGAGCAAAGAAACACACACACAAACATTTTCTAGATGCTCCAAAACACTCGACAAGTCAAAATGCAAAGAAATCACAAGCTTGGGATTTTTTTTCCATTTTGTTTCCATAAATAGCACTTAATTGAGGATGTGATTAATTAAGAAAGGTCGACAGAGAAGTGACAAGATCCAAAATTACAAGCAGCGTGAGAGCCCCCCAGGTGAAACCAACGCCCCCCCCCCAAAAAAAAACCCCAAACAAAAACAAAACAAAACACTTAGGAACCACGCTTGTGCTTGTCAAGTGAACGCCTCGTTTTACTTCCTGTGTGTCAGCCAATCGCACGCCTGCTTTGGAAACAAACTAGTCGCACACGAGTGACGTTGCAAAATGCGCATCACTCGCGATTGTGGGCAGCTCAAGCAAAATCTGTAAAAAAAAACAAAAAAAACGATTGATGTGTATACTGCATATGTATCTACGCGCACGATTGTTTTGAGCCGCCCAAAAGCTCACTTTAGTTTCGATGTCAAACTTGCTGATCAGTCACAAAAGTGGGCAGCTATAAAAAAAAAAAAAAAGGTTGCTTGATTTGATAAACACGAGTCCAGGTGTGCTTTAAAAAACATCTTTGAGTTGGCTGTCAACTGGACAATCTTTTTTTTGGCTCTGCGTTGAAGTCGCAGCTCACTGCAATGACGGAAGAAAAAAAATAAAGATGACGAAAAGTCCGAGCGCGGTCGAGTACGGATCCAGAGGATGCGTCAAACGCGCTCACGGTTTTGTTTTTTTTTGTTTTTTGGTCTAGCTGTCATGACGCATGACGCACGCGATCCTGCCTGCTTAAGGCCAATGGTGAGCTTGTCGTGTAGAAAAAAAAATGCTGCCTTTGTTTGTGTTGTTGTTGTTTTTTTTTGCAGTCCCTCAAATAGGCGTGGAGGGAGGTTTTGTGGTCGACTGACGATGCTGTGCCGCGTAAACGAGCGTCACCGACACACTTTGGCTTGACGAGGGCGCGGTCGGCGTCACCTGCCGCGGACGAGGAGCGAGCGAGGCTGCGTCGCAACTGCGCAACCGCGCAGTTGCGCAACTGCTCCGCGCTTGAAAGCAACGCGCCCGAGTCGGGCACCAAACCGCAACGGGTCTACATGGTGGTGTGCTAAGGCTTGCGCGTGCGCGCGCGTACATACAATTGTAGGTACGTACGTTTGTGAGTGTACGTGTTCGGAAAGTGTGTTTGCGGTGTGCGTGTCTGTCTATGCGCGTACATGTCGTGACGTGTACTTGTGTTTGTGTCAGGTTTGCAAATGTTCGTATGCGTGCGTTCATCAAGTTTGTGCGCGTGCGTCGTAGGTGTGTGCGTGGTTCCCGTGGAAGTGTTCACACTCGGGGGCTCACCCGCACAAGAAGAAGAAGAAGAACAACAACTACAACAATTCCAACAACAACAACAACAAAGTGAGGTCTTGCACAAGAGTGTGCGTGCGTGTGCGTGTGCACATGTCTATAGATATATATAGATTTATATTTATATATATATGACACATGGGCACTTCATTTTTTTGTACATTTTTACAAAGAGAACAAAAATCCCAACTAAAAAGCAAACATGACATTTTTCTCAGGCAACAAGACCACAAGTGAACAAACTTTTCTTTTTTCTTTTCAAATCGAGAACGTCTTAAATATGAAAACACTGAGAAGAAAATACGCGTGTTAGCAAATCATCATCATGTCACAAAGAAGAAGAAGAAGAAGAAGACGACAACGGACGCACGCACGTGCGCGCGCGGCTAGGCAGGAAGTAGCGTCTTCCCAATTTGGCACTAAACTCCACTATTAGTTTTTTTAAAAAAAAATTTAAATCTCGGTTATAAGACAAAAACACAACAAAACACACGTCTAAATATTTGGTTGCCATCACGTAGACAAATCAAATCATGACATTGATGCTCCACAAGCTGACATTAGAGATATATAGATTTATAGATTGATTTTCATTGATATAGATTGGACTCATTTGAATCGAGCTAATTAAACGACAACGAGTTAAGCAAGAAAAGAAAACAACAACAAATTCCTAAGAAAGGCTTTGCCTATTGTTCAAGTAAACTCTTTTTTAAGTCTTCTCTTGAAAAAAACAAACCCCCCCCAAAAAAAGAAACGAAAACATGAGACAATTAAGAGCGTCTTGGACTTGATGATGGACTAAAACTCCCGAGAAGCACCGACGTTTGTTTTCCTTGTGTGTGTGTGTGTGTGTGTGTTCTTTTTTCTTTTGTTTAGTTTTTTTTTTTTGTCTTTTTTTTAGTTGTTGTACTTCTATACAATGAAAGAGTAGAAAATATAAGTCATCTCATCATGTGCATTGAAACCACGGATTGTCTGTCTGGGAGTCAGTTCAGCAAAAGGTCACACAAGTAGGTAGCATTTCAACCCCCCCAACCCAAATGTCTTTTTCTTTTATTTCCTTTTTTTCTTTTCCCCTTGAAACTACTCTAGAAAAAGTGGTTCTATATATAGACTTTAATGAGAAACTCCTTATCAAAAAACTTTACACGGCCTGAAAAATGTAAAAACAGCTTCAGAGTCCAAACTGTGCGGAAGTAGTCTTAAGTTGGGCCACACGGGGGCGCCACCCTTCTCTTGGCAGGATAGTTTTGTTTTTTCTTGTTGTCAAAAGTCACGCAAAAGAAGAAGTGGCGCAGGAACGGACGCAAGGTGAGAAAAAAAAACCGAAAGAAAACAAAACGCCTCACCCCCAAAAAAGACAAATTCAATGTTTTTCGTACAAATGAGTGCAGCTTTTTCACATTGATTTGTGGTTGTTACCTCACTAAAACATCCACATGAGGTCACATGCAAAAAACAAAACAAAACAAAGAAATAAAAATAAAAATTCAAAGATGAAAATCCAAAGAAAAAGTTCAGTAGGTGTCAGCGTGGGGTGGGGATGGGGGGGGGGTGAGCTCGGCTCAGCTCAGGGAAGAAAAAAAAACAAACATACAAAAAAAACACCAACCTTGAGACACTTTTGTTTTAGTTTGGTGGTCCTGCGGCATGGTGAACATTTTTGTTTCTTTTTTCAGGGAAGGAGGGGGGGGGGGGTGTTGGCATGGAGAAAATGTCCTGGAAGAGAACACAAGAGAAAAGCGAAAAAAAAAAGAAAGTTAGGCACAACATGACAAGAAACAACACAAACTTCTTTCAACTTTGTTTTGGTCACACGCGTGCGTGCGTGTTGACTTACGCAAGCAGCGCTCGGGGGGCTGTTAGCGTTAGCCACGTAGGCTAACATCAGTAAGGCTTGCTGTCGTTTTTGGAGCGCTTGAGCTGCACCTTGAGACGCTTCATGCCGATCTGGAAGCCGTTCATGGCCTGGATGGCCGCCTGCGCCGACACCGGATTGTCGTAGCTCACAAAGCCTGAGGGACAAAAAGATTACAAATGAAAGAGAACGAGACGGACGGACGGACGGCAAGGTGGACTTGGCTGCAAAAAGTGTCTGCTGACCGAAGCATTTGCTGAGGTTGGTCTGTTTGTCGATGAAGACTTTGGCGGAGACGACGTTCCCGAAAGGCATGAACATCTGCAGGATGTCCTGGTCGCCGAACTCCTGCGGCAGGTGGTAGATGAAGAGGTTGGCGCCCTCGGGACCTGCGGCGGGCGGGCGCAGCGGTCGGTCGGTCGTCACGGCAACGCACGCGACACCACGGCACGGGACATGCACTAACATCAGTCGTAGTGCCGCCAAATTGAAACGAACGTGACGACGCGTGACGTACCTTCCTTCTGGCTGCCGGCGGCGCCCTGCTGCTGGAGCAGCGACTGGCTGTAGAGCGTGGGCAGTGCGGCGGCGGCGTACTGCTGTATCCCTGAGTAGGCCTGCGTCAGCGCGTCCATGGTGCCCGCCGCCGCCACCGCCGCCGCCCCATTGGCCAGCCCGGCGCCGCCCAGGCCGCCGTTGAGCGCCGCCATACCTGAGAGCATTTGAGCAACTTTACATCAAAGAGAAAAGTGAGCTCAAACCATTCACACACGCAAAACATCTTCATCATCTTCATCATCTTCATCGTCACGAGGGGGGACAAATTCCAGTTGCCTTATTTGAAATCTAAATTTACCGTTTCAACGTAATTGAGTCATTTAATCCCTCGATTTATTTTTTAAACATTTCCATCGACCGCGAGCTGGGAGGGAGGGGTGCCGTGCTGGTTTGAGGTCACATGGCACGTGTTGCCTGGCAGGGGGGGCAGTAGAGTGCCTGAGCCAAAGGCGGCGGCGACGCTCATTAGTGGCATGTCACAGCTTCATTTCAGCACCCTGTGCAACTCGACCCGGGTGGGGGTTGGGGGGGGGGGGGGGGGCGAGCTGCGTCCTGTCGTCTCGCCGTCAGACACGAGCAAATAAATGATCACTGCAGCACTCGGGATTATAGGTCACTCATTTATTCTGGGATAATTGCACCGCTGACCTTTGCAATTCAATTAAGGCTTAGATGTGTTTAAATGAGGGCGAGTTGGGGGGGGGCGGTTGAAGTCTGTGCGTGTGTGTGTGTGTGGGGGGGGGGGACATTACTGCTGCGGATGCGCTAAAGGTCAGCAGAGAATAATGTGGCGGAATCTCGCCTCTCACAACAGCCACTGAAGACTCCAGAAAGGGGTTGGGGGGGGAGGGGGGGCTTATTCAGGGTGGGTGTGTTATTGTTAATTTACATCACAGAAAAAGCAGAACAAAAAAGAATTTGGGGTTTGGGAGAAATTTGCAGAAAATTCCAAATTCAAACTTTCACTGATGAGTTGATGAAGCAGCCTCAGGTGGGGGGGGGGGATGCCACTTGAGTGCAATCAGCAAAACTGGCCAAAGGCAGGTAGGCCAAAGCGCGAGTCTGGAATCGCTCCGCAATTTTTATTTGACGAAAAACTCAAGCAAAAAAGAATATTTTTGCAGATTTGAATTTAGGTGTCCACACGAGAGGAAGTTGACGATGACGTCACAGGACACAAACAGGAAGTAGAAAGGTGACCACGGCAACGGAACAGGCATGCCACGGAAGCTTGCGAAACGGCAAGCGTGGCGCACGGAACGCCATTGGGGCGTTTCGTCCGCATTCTACGAGTGCAGCACATCGTTCGTAAAACGTGAAAAAAGTACGAGACGTCAGCGCACGAGGCAAAACGATCGCGTGTCACTTTTCAATTGTACTCGTCACCATCTCGACCTTTTGGAGTCGTATGCACGTCAACTCGTGCCGCTTTGCCTCACATGCGGTCGTTCGGCGAGCGCACAAAAAGTGCCGTGCGGTTTTGAACCCAAAAATAGGAAGAGTCGTGGCGCGCACGCCGGACATGGCCACGACGTGCACTAGTAGGACGCGGAGTAAACGTTGCGTGCACGTGCGCCAGATGGCACCAGCAATACTCCTTGTTGACGCTACCTGCGAGTGCGTTAATGTTGTTCAGGCCCACCGTGGCGCCCGCCAGGCCCTGCAGGGTGCCCAGCGACGTCAACGAGCTCATGGCGCCCGCGCTGGAGCCGGCCGGGGCGCCCCCTGCTGGGCACAAACAGGAAGAGCAACAGAGTAGATCAGGAACGTCACCACGTCGCCGGCCAAAAGCCAAAAGCGACGGCCCAAGTGTGCCGCACGCTGGCGGCGGCGTGCGATGGTGCCAAGCCAACCGGCGAAGGAAAAAAACAAAAAACAAAAACTAAAAGCAAAACACAAGAGCACCACAAATGCGCACACGCACAAAAAGGGCCTCCGAGCAGGTGTGTGAGGTGACGATGGGCTGGTGGTTCCATGCAGGCTGGCGTGCCCGCCGACGGCCAGCAGGTGGCGGTAGTGAGGCGCCACTTCCACCAAGAACAAGAAGAAGAAGACAAAGAGGCACGCGCTCGCGCACCAAATTTGGAAGCGGCGCTCGCAGACGCTCGTGCTGACCCAAAATGCAAATTCGACCCCTCCGCAAAAACAAAACACATTCCAATTACGCAATCAAATCATTTGTACCCAAAGTTTTTGTTCTTCAAATGAATGCTGAAAAATATTTGTCATTTTTCAAAATTTTGATTCATATTTTTGCATCCATGATAATTATTTCATTAAAAAAATGAATTCAATTATAGCAATGGTCATCATCATTTTGTTTTGCGTCATTTATGTTGTCGAAAATCACAACGTTTTGGTTGTCTACATTTTGAGGACAAATGCAAATTTGCGTCCATCGGCATTTTGGGTAACCACAGTGGCGAACGTCACGCCGACAAAGCGGCGAAGAGGAGGCTGGCCAAGTGAGCCGAAGGTGGCGCTGTTGAACCCGACAAAAACAAGACGCTCCCACCGACAAAAACAAAACCAAGTGGCACAAAAACAAGCGCACGCACGCACGCACGCGTCACACAAATGGTTGACGGGTGATCGGTGACATCGGGTGGCGATGACGGTGAAGGATGGCGAGGAGCCCCCGGCGGCCGCGTTTACCCGCGACGCCCACCGGCGTTACCTGGACTGGCCAGCGCTCCCAGGGAGGCGGCGCCGGAGGACAGGGCATTGGCGGTGGACGGGCTGGCGGAGTTTTGGGCCGCCGCCGCCGCCGCTGCCAAAGTGGCCAAGTTCTGCAACTGTAGTGCGCTCATACCTGCGGAGAGGGGGAGCCACAGAGTCTTCAGTCAAGTCTTCCTGGCGCCGGTGCCGGGCGCGCTTCTCGGGCCTCGACGACACATGAGCGGGTCGATGGGTCGTATATACAGGCCAGTGTATATACCGCTCCATGGGAATACAAACACGCACGCACGCACGCAAAACAAGACGGCACACAAAGATCCAGAAAGCCGGTGCCCCCTCCAAGAAAAGAACAAAAAGGAAAACAAACGGAAAAAGCTCAAGGACACTTTGCTTTGATCTCGCCACATCTTCATCCGGATTTCCAGAACGGTTTGGCCGGACGCCCCCGACCATTTTTAGGAATACGGACGGAGGCTCGACGGTCGGGAAGGGTACCGAGATCGCGGCCGGAGGGCAAAAAAGGGTCAAGTGGGCAGCTCGGCTCATTTCCTTTCCTCTTGCCGACCGGTTCGCGTTCCGTTTGCAAGCGCGAGAGGCAAAAGAGGCGACACGCGACACAAAAAAGTGAGCCCGAGCTGCTTTTCACCAGCTCAACGTGCCGCTTTTGAAGAGCAGATGCCGCACGCCGGCTCGCGCCAAACGCGAGCGCAGATGGAGCGGCCCAAACCAGAACCCCGGAGTGGTTTGCAAAAGAAAAAAGAGATGGAAAAATTCTGGCGCCGATGGCACCTTTTGCCACACAAAGCGGGCGGGTGCGACAATTGGGGGCGGACCAAAAGAAGCCGTCACACAAATAGCAACCAAAAAAAGTAACACGAACGAGGCCACGCAGGCGCCCTCTAGTGGTACGTCCCAAAAAACATGGAAACTGAAATGGCGACAATGTCGCGTGACGGACGCCCTTTTTCGGGCCAAACGACCGCCAAGTCCATTTCTGCGCGACGATGATCGAGCGAGATTGACGTTGAGCGACGGCAACTCAACAAATTCAGAGCTTTCCACCAATCAACATGCGGAGCCCCAAAAGTTGCCAAAGAGAAGATTTTCAAGGCGCTCTCCTGCCTGCGTCGCGGCTTTCTTTGATGGCTGGCGGCGTGACGCGGACTCTCGCGCCATCTCGCTTCCTGTTTACGACATCAAGACAAATCCGCGCAAGGCTTTCCAAACGTGAGATTTCATCAGCGATGCACTTTGCTCACAAAAAGGCAACGGGGAGCATCAGTGCACTCACCCGCCATCTGCTGGATGCCGCTGAAGGCGCCCAGGTTGCCGGAGGAAGTGGCCTGCTGGAGCAGCTGCACACAAAGACAAAAAAAAAACGTCAAGATGGTCACCCGAGAACGTTCGCAAAGACGTGATTTGAAGTGGACAAAAAAAGTTGCTTTTGGTTCTGGACGCGAGCGCGGCCAAAAGAGACTCGATTGTTTCCGAGCGGCCAAAAGACGGATGAGAGCGACCGCTGCAAATATTCAAACTTTAATGACGGCCCGCCAAGAGCTCCTAAAAATGACTCGCATTCATCTGCCGCCTTTCCTCGTTGCCTTTATGTCTAATTTGGGAATGCCTTGTGGTGGGGTTGTCATGGTAACCGAGATGAGCAGACCTTTAAAAGGGCTCATCCTTTTGTTTGCTCAATTTAGCTCCTCGCCTCCAAGAATAGCGGGATGGAGTTTTGACGAGCGCGAAGCGGCCGTCAAGATTTTTGCGTCGGCAAAACTTTTGATGGCAAATTTATTGGACACGCCCACCCAAAACATGGCAATGCGTTTTGCGACCCGCCAAAATGCGGTCCTCTAACGCGCGGCACGACATCTCAACGCGTCCTCGCCGCTCCTCCGGGCCACCAGGGGGCGTATTCATGCAGTCACGCGCACGCAAACCAAGACGACGTTCGCTCACTCGCGACTCAGTGAGCTGCGTGTCGGCGTTGTTACGTCATCAGAAGGAATTACTCGGCGATTTTCGCAATCAATTGCGCATTTCAAGAGCAAAGGACGGAACGCGGCGTCGTCCATTTCTTTCCGGTTATGAGCCGAGCGTCAAAGCGCTAAAGTGACGACGGCGAGTTGCCGTTTGCTTTCTCCGTTCGGCCTTACCGCCAAGTACTGCGGGGTGAGTCCGCCCAGTCCCGTCAGGCTCCCCCAGGTGGTGGCGCTGTTGAGCTGCTGCATTTGCTGGGCCAGCTGCTGCTGCAGACGTCGCTGCTCTTTGTCCTTTTGCGTGTCGGCAAACTTCACCACGATGGGGGACGAGCAGCCCTGCTTGCGTGATGAAAAGAAAAAAAAATGAAGGCAGAGAAGAATTTCAGATCTGTCCACTTTTGTTGCACGTTTTGACTTCCTCGTTGTGTCGCACGCGCTCGTTTCGTTTAGCGGCAGCGAAAAAGTCGTGCGTGCGCACAGGAAGCCCGACTCCAAAGCCAGCGGGCCAACAAGGGCTCAGTTATCTCCGAGTCCAGAAAGAGATTTCCTGACTTCTCCAACTATTTCATCATCATCTGTGTGTGTGTGTGTGTGTGTGTGTGACGGAGACCGATTGGACGCCAAAGATGACCGAGAGCGCCAGAACGAGAGGAAACTGGGCGACAAAAAGATTGAGAGATTTTTTAATTAAGTGCACGGCAGCGAGTTTTTTTTTTTTTTTGAGGAGTGCAAGCAAGCTTGGCAATTTGTTTAGCGTGTGTTTGGAGTCAACGGAAACCTTTTCTGAAATTTGGATCAGGATTGCATCAGAGGCTTTTTTTTTTCATTTCTTTGTGCGTCCAAGCATGTCTCGCAAATTTCATGTCGTCAAGTCAAAATGGCAGACGTCACAGCTTTTTTTTTTGGTGGGTCTCCTCAAGATGGACACGGTGACCAATCTAGAGACGGCGGAAGTTGACATTTCAAGAGCCATTCCTCCAGACAAGCGTTCCTGGAAAGGAGCCCAAAATGGTGGCTTTGCGAGACTTTTTTGTTGGCGGCGGCGGCAAGAGAGAAATGAAAAGTTGTCTTTGTACAAACGTGTCTGACTTTGGGTGTCTTTTCAGGCGTGGCTTGGAAGGAACGACTCCTTTTATGGCTCCGCTTACGCCACACACGCACCAAATTTAACGTTGCAAAAAAAAAGCATTAGAGTGCTGAATTTCCAAAAGATATTTTATGAAAGAAAGATTTATGCAAATGGTTGCGGCCAAACATCGAAAGCATGGCCGCTTTATTTGAATTTTTTGCGGGTCGAAACATGACGGACTTGACACGCCAAACGGGCTGCAACGACCCGACACGTTGTTGTTATCACGGCTCGTCTAGTTTGCATCAACGGCGGTCCCGTCGGCCATGCGGAACCCGACCGGTGCGCGCGCACCCTCCCAAGAACAGAACCGACATCCGACCCCCATCGAGGCGCGTCCTCCGAGTCGAAGGTTTTTGTTTTCACGGGCGTGGCTTTGCCGCATTTTCATGCGCTAAACTTGCATTTGGACTCGCACGTCTGTTGCTCGAAAAGGAGCCATTCTGGATTTATTTGGGCCGTTTCACCAAAAAAAAACAACACGAAATTGCTTGCGTTTCGAGTTTTCATTTTTCCGTGTGGTCGGAGCGTGACGGTGAACGTTGATGAGACGCCGTCAAATTCCCAAAAGCTTCACGAGGTCAGAGCGGATCGAACGACATAAAAAAAATAAAATAAAACAAAGCCCGTCGATCGTAACCAGAGCCACAAAAAAGTCTTCAGAAGCCACGCGTGTCTCCGACCGAGCGTCATCGGTGACCCGTCTGCAACAAAAATTGAGGACGAGATGAGCGGCGGGTACAGTACCTCCATGGTCTGAGACTGGTGCATGGCTTTGATTGCATTCTGTGCCATAGCTCGGGTGGAAAACGTGACAAAGGCACATCCTGTAGGGAGGGGGGAGGGGGGGAGGGGGCGGGGGCGGGGATGGGGGAGGGATGGTCGGACAGCGGGAGGAAGGAGGGCAGGAAAGACGAGAAAGAACAAAAACAAGACAAAAGGGTTGGACACATCGTCGTTATAAAAAAACCCACAAGAGACCCAAAAAAACAGAGAACGGGACGACGAGTGTTGTCGGTCGCTATAGCAACAACAGCAGGAAACAAGCACAGTGTCATGACAACCACAGCCCCGCCCTCTTTCCACGTGACTCCACCTCCCCGTCATCGCAAGCCAACTCCAAATTTAGTGGCTTTTTTTTTTGGAGGTGTCGTCGCGATCGAGGGGCCCGCCAAATTAAACCTTTGGAGGCACAGCCTCGGGGACTTTTTTTTCTTGCCTTTTTATTGTTTTGGTGCAAAATTCAGACTCAGCAACATGAAATTGGCCCATTTTGATTTGCAGGGATTGGAATCTCCTCCATTTTGTTATGAAAATGAAAACATTTGGTTTTGTCTGCCCACAAAAAAAAGAAGAGGAAGAAGTCCCGCATTCAAGTTGCTGCGCGATGTCGTCGACTTGAAAGGACAAGCAAAGAAAAAAAGAAAAAGTTTGGATTGGAGCCAAAGTGGCCGTGAAAGCAGAACTTTGCTTTCATTCGGGTCAAGGTGTCCCTCGCGATGAACGTCGGGCACGCCGGCGACGCCACGCGCGCTTCTCCAAGTCAACTTGAGCCGTTGGCCGCGTCAACCTGCTTATTTATTTGCGTTTCGCGGCCCTAAAAATAAAAAGCACCTCCCGGCGGCGGCCGAGCCGAGCAAAAAGTAGGCTAGCTCCCTCGGCCCGCCCGGCGCCGTCGTCCATATTTTATTAATAGCGCCACGGCTCGTGTGATTGATGCCGCAATTTTTAATAGCGGCTCAGCGGCGCCAAGAGGTGAGGCTCGCGGATGGCGGGACTTGCGGGGACGCTTTCCGAGCTGTTTATTTGCCAACCTGGTCGGGGGGGGGGGGGGGGCGGCGGCGCTTCCTCTTTTCACTCGCGTGAGCGCCGACACGTCTAAAATATCGATCGGGACAAAAAGAGCGGCGACAAATTGGTACAAAGGAGGACGTTTGGGCCGGGTCAGGCCGCCGCTTCTCGAATCGGGAGAGAGTGGAGCACGCTGAGAAAGTCAAAGCAACACTCAAACATTCACAACAACTACACGACGACGACAACACGACTGACAAGACGACACTGAAGCTGGCTTGACGGGAGGGGGGGGGGGGGGGAGGAGGACGAGGAGAACACACAGGAAGCACAGCTGGTGGATTTTCTCCACTGAGCTGCCAGCTTCTAGAAAAGGAATTGAGGTTGCAACGCATTCTTGCCGACATTTGTTGGCAAGTGGAGATGAAATTGGCGCCGGGCAACGACAATCGTGCGATTGATTTGACATTTGGGAGGCCACAAAGCCAATTTCATTGAGCAACATGAAATTTGGTTGGCATGTCCAGCATGAAAAAAAAAAAAAAAACGCCCACTTTGGGCTCAAAATGACCATTCAGGGGTCAACGTCTTTTCTGGAATGATATATACAGTGAACCCTCGCTACTTCGCGCTTCACCTTTCGCGGCTTCAGTGCTTCGCGGGTCTAAAAAATATTCGGGGGTATTGTAGTTTCGCCGAGCGGCACGAGGGGGCGCTGGAGCGGTTAGACGGCCGGCGTGCGCCGAAGAGGAGAGTGGGCGAAGAAGAGCAAGTTCCCCCGGGGCGACGTTTGGCGCGGTTCGGACCGTACCAGAGCTCCAGAGGAGGCCGGCGTGCGTGGCAGTTAAGGCGAAGAGGAACAACTTCCGCCCGGGCACGAGCGGAGCGCGAGGCTGTCAGTTATGAATGAATAAATAAATAAATGAAGAATGCCACCTTTCATTTCACAGGGCACACCGGACGGCGTACCAGCAGGTAAAAGTCCAAGTATTTAAATAAATACAAAAAGAGGTCATTGAATAAATACAAAAATAATAAGTTTTAATAATAATTTGTTTAGTTTTTTTGTTATAACATGAATTTTTTTAAGCATTTTTGAAGGTGCGCCGCTACTTCGCGGATTTTCAGTTTTCGCGGGTGGTCTCGGTCCCCATTAACCGCGATAACCGAGGGTTCACTGTATATTTATTTTTTTAATTGAGCTTATGAAATTTGATTGGCATGTCTAATAGAAGCAGACCCACAAAAAACGATCTGAAGCAAATGTGGACGCCAAAATGTTTTTGCCGCTTTGCCTTTTGGCGCCACGTGACCTCCAAAGTTTGCAAATGCAATTTGAAATTCAGCTCAGTGAGCGGCGCCATGACGACGGGACCACAGTGAGTTCAGGCTGGAAGGTGAAGCACACGTAGAGGAGCGATTTGGGGGGGCGGGCGGACGGGGGAGGGGTTGTGGTTTTGGGAGGAGGGGGTGGGGCAGGAAAAAGGGGGCGGGGAGAGAGGGAAAGATGCTATATCCAGCCAAAATATTCCAAGCAGCCACAACAGCCCCAAGATGTCGCTCAAAAGTCCCCATTGAACGGGACCGGAACCGGAACCGGAACCGGCAGGAGGGAGGACGTCACATGTCAGTCTCAAGTTTTAAACTTCCAGTCTCCCCAAAAACTTGAGTCGCAATCCTAAAAATGTTATTAGCGCAAAGAAAAGAAAATGTTGCAGTCGGAACGTCTTCTTAATTGCATCGACTGTTTGTTGTGCATTTCGTTTTCACACTTGGCAAGTCACGTCCACGAGTTGACGTCAGAGTCGAATTTCAAAATGGCCGACTGGCCCCACCTCCGAGCGGAACCTTTCGAGTTCGGCCGCGTTGCACTGGGGGCTGTTGTGGCCATTTTCCCGGCGCTGGATGGGAGCGAGCGCCGAGCGGCGAGCGCCGAGCGGCGAGCGCCGACCGCCAACGCACCTCTGCTCAGCCCGTCGGGGCCCCGCAGGATCCGACACTCCTCGATCTGGCCAAACGCCGAAAACATGACCCGGATGTCGTTCTCGTTGCATTTCTTGGACACCATGCCGATGAACAACTTCCTGTCTTCCACCGCTGCAGGGGGGAGAACAAAGACCAAGTTGAGTGTGAGCAACAAAAAGAAGCTGCCGTTGGCCCACCACGTCAACCAGCGAAAAAAAAAAAAAAGCGGCAAAAGCCCAACGTGACGCGACTTTGTGACGAGATTCCAACGCCAACGTGCGAATCACGGAAGCCATCGCGCCGCCACTCGGAGGAGCGCGAGAGAAACAACGACCGATCCGCTCGACCGCCCGCCGCAGGTGCGACGAGGCACTCTGGTGGTCTTCCATCCATCGAGCGCTAATCCAATTCATTTTTAATGAGGCGAAGCAGATAAGCGCTCTGTTGCACTCTGGGAAATCAATAGCACGCTTGTTTATTTTGCTCGGCGGATTGTTTGTGCGCTTAAAAAAAAAAGAAAGAAGAGAAGTGGCGCTACGTCATTGGTCGAGAGAAGATCATGTGACCGGCGAGACGCATCCCGGGGAGGCGGCAGGAAGACCGATTAGCACCTCGCTCACCGCTAACATCAAAAGGACGACGTCATTTGTCAACTTTTAGTTTGTTGCGTGAAACAACAAACTTGGCTTGCGGCGGCCCGTCGAGGCAGCAAACGTCCTCCATTCGCTTTGCAGCGAAGCAACTCGCCGGACGCTCGGCGCCAGTGTAAAAAAGCGTTTCGGCCTCGTTAACGTGAAGCGCAGAACTAAAAAAAAAAAAAAGGAAAGAAAAAAATACATGTACGGCGCAGCTGGCGGAAGCTCACGGCAGTCGGCGTGTCTCTCTTGGCGAAGACGCCGCGTCGGGCGGCGGCGAGGCCTAATCGAGCTCGCGGCGGCCATTCATCACGCTAACGCGGACTTTATTTCCAGGTCGTTATCGTTAAGTGGATGGATACGTGCGCCGTGCGCGCCGCTCCATATTTCACGCCGCCGCCTTCGGAGCTCGCTCGGGTCGCCGCCTTTATTAAGTCGCGCCGCCGTCGCCGGTCCAATTTGGCCGCAGTTCAGCGCCGAAGGCCCGCTGGCAAACTGCCACGTCGTCGTTTTCAGGGATGAGCGCATCCGCCGCCACCGCCGTGGAAACGCCAACAAAATGTCAATATTCCATTTCCAAAAAAAAAAAAAAGCCTTTGACTTTACAAAAGCGCAAACTTGAGCCGCCTGCGGAACGTCGCTCCATTCGCGCACTTCAGTCAGACAGAAGTGGCGCCGTTGTCATCGCTCAAAGGCAGCAGGAAAAGTTTCTGTTTGGATTTGGTGGAAGAAAAACAGGCAAGTTGCTTTGCGGATGAAAAGAGAGGACGGCGCAATCTTTAGAAAGCAGGTGTGCGAGTGTGCGCGGAGACGCGGGAGGGAGGGGAGGGGAGGGGGGGGGGGCGAGTGCGGTTCAGCGGCGGGCCAAAAGGCTTCAACTTTGATTGACCTCGCACAAGCGGCGAGAATTCAGCCCCTGCGTGCGCACGTTTGTGCACGTCTGCGGCAACGCAATTTGGTTCATGCAAATTCACTCGTGATTGACAAACGTGCGTGCGTGCGTTCGTGTTCGTGTTCGTGTGCGCTCACCGTTGGACTTCTCGCTGTCTGCCGGCTTCATCTGGATGGGATGATGCATCTGCAAGCACACAAAAAGACGCCGGTCACGTTTTGACACCACAGGGACTGAATTTGTTCAACTTTCCAGGGGGCGCCACTGAGTGACCCAAATGGAAACTTCCAAGTAAGTCAGCGCACAGGAAAGGAAAAAAAAAAACAAAATCAAAGAGCACGTTTGCTTTCGTGACCCGAAAAGGACCCGAGCGCGTTCGTGCATGTTTTCAGTGCAAAATGTTTCCCAGGTGCTGTGATTTGGGGGCCGCAATTAAGGGGGGGCTCGGATGTCCTGATTTTTTTTCCCTCCTTTTCTCCTTTTCTTAGTCTGGCTGTGTCTGCTTCCTTTATGGGGGATTATGTCGCCGTTTGATCTGCAGAGAGACGGATGACAGGGATTCTCCGAATCTACTGCCGAATCAATCACACTCAAACGCCATCCGGGTGTGTGTGTGTGTGTGTGTGTGTGTGTGTGTGCCCTTAGGCTCAGTCACACTGCCACACCAGACTTTGATCTTCCAATTCCATCACACACACACACACACACACACACACACGCCTTCATCCGAGTCTTCATCGTCCTCTCCGTGTGTCAGTTCCCAAGTCCGCCTGAAGGGGGCGAGCTAATGAACAGCAGGCAGCTTGCGTCGTCGTTGCAGCTCAACAAACAACACGAGGCTCACACGGCGAAGACAAAAATCCACGTCCGAAAATAGGACTGCATTCTCTTCAAAACTCATAAAAATCAAACTTTTCCCCCTCAACGAATACAACTTTTATATGGCCGAGTTCAACGTTGGAAATATCCTCCAAAATACTTTTGGGTTAAAAATATGACACTACCAGATTCTTATTTGTTTTGAGGCTATTCTTCTTGAAAAATATTACCTTCCTGAATAAAATAACATTTAGGAGAAATCAAATGTCACATTTTGGCGGCAAACTGGGACGATGCCGCCAAATGTTTTGGAGCTGAAAAAAAAAAAAGGGCCGGGACAACGTTTCGCTTGATGGCGCCCTCTAAAGGTCACTTTGTACCTTGGCCGTGATGACTGGTGCCTCCGCGGGAAACGCACACACGCACGCACACACGCACGGACGCCCACCACGCTGTCTGCGCGCGTGTGACGGCAAGCCGCCGGGTCAAAGTCACGCAGATGGTTGGCACAGTTGGTGCGCGAGCGAGCGCAACAAGCCAGTTTGCTCATGCAATAATGTCGAGAAATGCAACTTTTCTGTATTTGTCTTGAAATGTTTGTTTTTTGTTTTTTTTAAAGCGACTATCTGACATTTTTTTTCAAATCGCAGCTAAACATTTTTTTCTTTTTTAAATTTTGGTTTGTATTTGGCTTCCACTCCAACAATTCGCACCTCAAGTGAAATCCATTTGGCTAATGAGTCTGCGTGATGGACCACGGCGCGGAACGTGACGTGTGCGCGCGACGCTGTCACGGTCGCCCTTTCGCGACGTGGCGGAACGCAAAAGTGCGACGAGCCGACCGCGCTCTCGGCTTTTGCACCTCAAGCAACAAACGCGACCCGACCCGACCCGACGACCTCCGACACCACCACCGCAAACGCAGCCGACGAGGCAACACACAAAACGCGACTTTCGGCGCTGACGTCGGGTCGGATGAAGATGTCAATCGAAAACAGGAGTTCAGAACCCGCCAAATGGAGCATTGCAAAAAAAAAAAAAAAAACAGAATCACGTTTTCCTGCTGCGTGACTTGGATGAAAGCAGAAAAAGCATCACGAGAAAGACGCGCTTGCTGATTCTTTTTTCTTGTAAACTCCATGCCATTCATTGGCGAAGCAGCCGGCAACCTGCTCACCGTGAGTCCCCTGCACTCCGGCGGCCTCCAAACATCCTTGAGAGGAAGCCAATCAAAGGCCTTTCATCTAAAGACGGCAAAGCCAAACGCGCCGGGGCCAAGGACGCGTCCTACATTCCTCGCCGTCCTTCCCTTCATCCCTTCGGAGGGGGGGGGGGTGGCGGGTCCGCCGCCGTTTCGACATCTGTCACATGCTAATCAAAGCGTTCAATTTGCCGGAAAATCGCGAGCCACTCGGACGATCGATAATGTCGCGCCGCCGCCGCTTAGCGAGCCGTTGTGAAGATGCAACGTGCCTCGAACGCAAAGAACGGCGGCATCGAGTTGAAATGCACGCGGCGGCTCGGCGTCGCTTCGTAAGATTTTCGATGATGACAAAGCGTTGCTGAGGCCGCGCTCGCGAGGAACCGATCACAGACCAGTTTGTTTAAGCACACAGCCGCCACCGCTGTCGGCGCGTCCCCGAAAATAAATTGGACGCAAGAAAGATTCATAATTGAAAATAACGCACAACGTGACGTGACATTGCCGAGAATCGGACGTCGCTCCAAAGCGGAGAAAAATTGCCGAGATGCCGACAGCGGCAACCGAGCAGATAAAAAAGCCCACTAGAACGTCCGAACTTTAACTTGAAAGTAACGGCTTCGTCGTGAACACGACGAAGTTACCGCCTCGGGGGTGCGCCTTCTTTTTTTTCCAACCTCGCTTTTGAGTGCGCAGTTTATTTCTTACTCCCACTCGTCTTGAAAACAAAAACAACTTGCACATGTTCGCGGTCACATTAATGGGGGGGAATAAAAATTGTCTGGAAATGATTCATCGTGGCCTTCTCATTAGGGGGGGGGGGTGTGGAGACTTTTAAGAACGGCTGGATCGCTGGCGGTGCTTCTTTTTGAGCGAGGCGCGCTTATTGCTTTGCCCTCGGCCGCCGTCTGCACTTTGGCGTCGTCTGGGCCGTTCATTTGCGGCGTGGGCGTCTACTTTGAGCGGCTCCTCGCCTCACCTTTGACTTGCCCTTTTGTGCAACCGCGTCGACTCGACGGAAAGAAGAAAAAAAAAGATGTTGAGATTCAAACTCTCGGTCCGCATCTCCGCGCAACCGAAAAGAAACGCACGATGCTTCAAAACAAACAAACCCAAAAAATAAGCGATCATTTTTGAAAGAAAGACGCTCACAATAGTTTGATTTGATTTTCTTTAAAAACGTGACATTCAACTCGTTAGAGCAAAAACGTAAACTTTTTCCCCTCCCTCTGCCAAATGAATCCGCCCCCTCGCGATTTGAAACGAACCAACGCTGATGTTGTGAGGGCCGAAATCGTGCAAATATGGGAGGGAAAAAAAAATGCGCGTGACTGCGCGCGTCTCCCTCCCGCTGTCCGGATTATTTGTTGCTACCTGAAGTGAAAAGGCCAAAGGAGGAGCGGCCGCAGGGATGGCGAAGCGTCCGAGAAGGAGAAGGAAAAGAAAAAGAAAAAAAAGAAGAAGGAGCCGCCGCGTCCTTTTCATGTGGCGCTAATCCCCAAAGTGCTCGAGTGCGCGTCGTCGTCCGTCCGTCCGTCCGCGGGGCTTTTGCACACCCGCGCACGCGGATAAGCGGCCGGCATGACACAAGAGCAGCCCGAACGGAGCGAGTTTATTCCGACACCGATGAACACGCTGACTTTGTACGCAACCACGCGCCGCATTTTGCCGCCGTTCTGCCTTCGGGCCCATTTGGACGGCGCCGGAAAACGGCGGCAGCCCCAATGTCGCCGTTGTGACAAATCAAAAAGAACAAGCCAAATGGCATTTGACATTTGGCGCATATTTTTTCAGGGAGTAAAAAAAAAAAAATTCTTTTACAAGAACAAGATCATTGACCGTCAAACTTTCACGAAGCAATTTAATTTGAATAAATAATTTGCAAATGTGCCAACGAGCCACCCAAAAAGCGCTTCATTGCGAGACCTCGGCGAGTTTGTTTTTTTTTTAATCGCCATCAGAAAAAGACGAGCGTCGACTCACTCACCCCCGTTAAGGTCTTGATGTTGTGCAGCGCGTTCTGAGCTTCCAAGGCGGCTTTCCGCGTGTAAAACGTCACAAAACAGCAGCCTGCAAAACACACAAACGCAAAAACGTTCAATCGGAAAGCGACTTCCTCCCCGAGTCGCCACTTGAGCCATTTCAAGTCCAAACGATGACATCAAAACGCAATTTTCACTTTGAATGTGACAGAGATGAGCGAGCAAAAAAAAAGAGACGTGCCAGAAGAAATGTGGCAAGCGTGGCCGCCATTTTGACTTTGAGCGCGTCCCCGTCGGCTTTTTTCTTTGTTGTCTTCATTTGCATGCGTTTGTTGTCGACGCGTCGACGCTTTGGCGGCCGCTCGGGCCCCGCGGTGGCGCGTCCGCCCCGCAATCCGACGGCGAGCATCTGGAGCGGCTCGGCTCCCAAAGTCCCTCCCATTAGGCCCGAGGCGGAACGGATGTGAATTCCGGAGCGGTCGGGGGGGTTACGCCGCCGCCCCCAAAGCCAAGGTGAGCCCGTTGGGCGGCAGTTAGCGTCCTTCGTTCGGACGTGACCTCCCGGTGAGCCCAAATTCAACTTTGCAGCTCATCTTTTTTTGTCACTTGACCAACAAAGGCTTGAAAACAATTTGCCAGCGTGCTCGTCAAACAGGAACCAGCAAAGAAGGCAAATCTCCGGTTGCTAATTGGTGGCGGCGAACGTGCAAAGCGTGTGCGTGAAGGGCGAAGACCCGAGAAGCGGCGGTGCGACTTTTTCTTCCATGTAGGTCAGCCGTCACGCAATTGGACGCGCCCGCCGCGCTCCAGCGCACCGGCGCTCACTTTTGCGAGCCGCTCTCGTTTGAAGGCAGGCAAGTCGCAAACTCGCTCAAGTGGCGACGTCGGGTTTGCTCACTTGGAGTGGAGATCATTTTGACGCGTCTATTATTAGGATTTCCGTTTGAGTTGGATTTTTTTAAAAACAGAAGCTGCAAAATTGGTTTCACTCCGACTCCCAAAGAAAGCAAAACCAAAAAGATTTCATGAAAGATGGAAAAACTATTTCATCAAATGTCACAATTGCATTTGAATAAATACAAAAAAAATGGATTTTACGGAAGCGCCTCCTCATTTTATTGCGCTCCGAGCGACGGTCCAAATATTAGGAACAGCTTCCGACGCTTCATGTTCGCCATTCCGACGGATTCGCATTGAGAAGCTAAAGCGCCGAATTTCGGATGTCTTTGGGGAACGTGTGTGTGTGTGTGTGGAGTCGTCTGGTCCGGGGGGGGGCACGCAGCGTGAGGCGGGTGGTCCCATGTGGTGGGTTGTCGAGAGATGACGATCAAAGAGCGGAGGAATGGACCTCACACACACACATTCTCCTGCAAAGAATGCAGAAGCAGGAGGGCTACTTAAGAGTCAGCGCACGTGCACGTGCACGTGCACACACGCGCAACGGTGTAAGGCTTCACAATCTTATTTGCATGCGACATGATATAATAACCTTGAACGGGAGCGCAAGTCGACCTCCCCCGAGGCAAAACCGCGACAAACAAACGTGAACGGTCGCCCAAAAGCGCCCGGCGACCGATCCAGGGCGAACGGCGCCAAAACGGGCTCGGCCGCACGTGCGATGCTCTCTCAAACTCAGGCTGTTCTGTAATTGGACGCAGGAAGCGGCAAAAAAGAAGCGAGCGGCGAGCTAAAGCGGCATCATCGGCCGCTCCGCTTTGGGAAACAATGCGATGAGCGGTCGCCGCCGAGCCCGTCAAAGCAGTCGACCGCTCGGTCGGGCCGTCGCCACGAGCCCAGCGAAATGAAACGCGCGCAACCTGCCGCCAACGTGCCGGGAAGGCCAATAAAAAAGCGCCGCCGAGGTTTTAGCGAGCTGGCGGCAGATCGTCGCCGGTTGCGGTCAAACGGGATCGGTCGGGTTAGGAGTGAAAACGGCGTTTTTAAGAGTCCGCTCACCCTTTTTGCGGATTATCGGCGCTGATTTCCACCAAGGGGCTCGGCGGGCCCCTTTACGGGCCGGGTGTGCGCGCGTGCTAATGAAGACATTAAACTTGTTGTGCGGCGCATGTGGGCCGGCGCCATCATTAAGATAAATGACACAATGTGTCCCCCGCCAACACGTGCGCGCGCGCGAGTCGAGTACGGCGCTTAGCGTTGGAGCGAGCCGGCCGCTTTGTGTTTACCCCTCTGGCTCTTTTTTGTCTCGCTCGCTCTCCATCTCCTCCGCCGTCCAAATCTTTCTCCTTGTGCGTGCAAAAAAAAAAAAAAAGAAAGAAAAAACAAAACGACTCCATTTTTCAGTCGCTCGACGCCTCATCTGGCGATTAACTCCAAACGCATTAAACTAACAGTTGGGCCGAGCTATTCCCCGCACCGCCAAAGTCAGCACAAACACGCACACGCACGATGAAATATCGCGACGCGATTTTCGCAAGACGACTTGCGAGCGCCCACAACAACTCGGGAGGCGTCACGCGTTAACTCGCCAACGAGTTACATGGAAGTGTCCTTCTAATATGAGCCACGTGCACGCGCGCACGTGCACGTGGCTCAACGCACGCACCGGCGCTGAAGCAAAACAACGAGCCACTAAAGGAGAGCGAGCGGCATGGCAAATGATCTTCTTAAGTTGGGGACGACGACGACGGCGGCGACGACGACGGGAAGGATTTGCAGCGTATGGATTTTTCAGCGAGCTCCTTTGTGGTGTGTAAAATTGCGCCGAAGGACACGTCGCTCTCAACGACTGCGCCGATGGAAACGCGCGACTCCGCTTTGACCTCCGAATTCAAACGGGTTCAAGGTGGACTCGGTTCTTACGCGCGCCATTCGGAATGTGAACGTTTGTGAGGAATGTCCTCTCGGGTGCTGCCTCGACGGGCTGCCATAGAAATGAAATGGCAACGTGAGAGCGTGTCAAAGCGTTGAAACGTAAAACAGCAAAAGCAAGTTTTGGCGACCGTACCAATTCACGAGCTCAAGTAGCACCAAATTGTTGTTGTTTTTTTTTTATTTATTTATTTTTTTTGCTTAAATGGGCTGCCAAAGAAACAGAAGAGCAAAATATCGCTTGATAGGGACGAGACTTTTTTGCGACCTAAATGGGCCGCTCAAGAGAAGAATAGAAATATTTAGAAAGCAAAATGAAACTTTGAAATCAAGCAAATGAAGAACCACGGTCCGAAATTTACTTTGCGTTTGGGCAGCGGAATTCAACACGAGCCTTTTTGCTCAATGCGCTCACCGACCCGGAAACTAAATCGAAACTAAATAAGTCAAAGAAATAAAACGGAAATATGATGAGAGCCAGAAAAAGAAACTAAGAACAGAAAAAAAAAAAGTTTCAAAGTAGCGAGAGGGTTAACTAGACGGGTTGGATCGGAAGTCTCCGGTAAAGAGGAGCCGCCATTGAACTCGGCGCCGAATGTTTACGGACACAAAGCGCAAGTGGAGGGCAGCCCCCGCCAAGATCCCTTTCAGGCGGCGGAAAGTAAACAGAGCGAGACGGAGACCTCGCCGACATCGCCGAGATGACTGGAAAGCTTCGGAAAGTTGAGCGGGTGCAGATGAGGCCAAAGAAGCGACGGGCGGCGAACGAGGCCAAAAAGCGACGTGGAACACACACACACACACACACACACACACACACACACACACACACATCATCCACTCCTTTCATCGTCGGGGTCGAGAAGCACGCACACAAAAAAAACGTGTCGCCGCATTTCAAAATAAGTCGGTCACACTTTGAAAGGACCTCGGAAGAAATTGAGCGGAAAAAGGACGATTCATTTGATGGGCATTGCTCATCGGACGTTTGCCGACACGGTGTCCATCGACGAACAAACGGATGAGACGATACGGTACCGAGCGACTACCGCTTCAGTGCTTAAACGGGCCGCGGGAGAAACGGAACAAACGTTAAAGCATGCGAAGGAATGAAAATTCTGCATGGCCAGAGACCGACATCCGTTTCGTGAAGGCCCAACTTGTTTGCTGCCTAAACGGGCCGCATGAGGAAATTGAAATGCGTCCTTTCTGGACAAATGAAGATTTGCCGAGGGATCCGTCCGCCTCGTTCGCTTCTGATTTCACGGCGTCGCTTGAGAAGTTTTCTTCAAATGTGCTTTTCCGCCACGATGGAGCGGCGGCGTCTCCGCCCGACCGCCCGCGCCTCTCATCAAGAGTGTCATCAGCCCCCCCCCCACGCCGCCCTTCTACTCGGCTGGATGCGCGTTCATACGGCGGCGCGATTCTTGACGGGTTCATCAAAGGCGGAAGACAAAAGCGGTGGCGGCACAAAATGGAGCCCAAGTTGGAGAAATGCAAACGCGTCAAATGTTTTTTTTTTGTTGCGGCTCAAAGGCTTCAATTTATTGAATTTGAAACAAATCGACGATTGAATTGTTCTCGATTCTCTTTTGCGTTCCCGCCGAGTAACAAAGTTGTGTTTCACGCTTCAAACTATTTGCGGACATTCGACGCATTTCGATGAGAACGAACGGGAAAGACTTTTAGGAATAAAAAGCGCCACGTTGAAATTGCGCAAAAATGCGCTGGAGACGTGCGGCGTTGCGGCGGGCGGTACCTTTGCTCTGCGGCGGGTTCTGGCTGCGGTCCCGCAAGATGTTGATCTGGTAGACGGCGCCGTAGGGCTCAAACAGCTCCTTGAGTTCCTTCTCCGACCACGAGCGCGGAATCTGGCCCACGAACATCTTGATGGCGTCCGGGTCGGGCTGGTCCGAATGCTCCAGCGCGCCGTTCATCTTGCCGGCCGTGCCGTTACTGCCAACAAAGAGACGGCGCCGTTAAGACGCGCGGCGGCAAAACCACAAACCCGAGGATCATAAAACATCAACGCCACGCGTGGAGCGTGACCGCGAGCATCACGGCGCGACACAAAAACACATTCCGACCTTTGACCTCGCGTCATCCATCGCTTGCAGAACGAGCCCAGACGCTCGGCAGAAGCGCCGAACGACCCGAACGACATGCCGGCGCCGACCGAGACTGCGTCGGTCGGCGGGTTCGGACCGCGATACGCGCCTGCACCGGTCGCGAACAATCCCTCATTGTTTTTTCAAAAGCGTCACGACTGTGCGCTGCCACTCGCTCGCGCGCCGACACAATGAAGAGCTTCACCCCCGCAAGGTGACTGCTGGCTTTGTGTATGCGTGCGCGTGCGCGTGCACGTGCACGTGCGCGTCCCCAGGCCTCGGATTAAGTGGGAGTGGACGCTCTCCCGTCTTCCTCATTTTGAGCGCATTGTCCGCCTTCGCCGCCGCTTCCGAGCCGATAAGCGGCAACATTTTTGTTTGCAAAATGGCCGGCGGGAATCGACACGACCCGACAAAATCGAGCGCATTGACGGGCGGCCGCTTTCGAGGGTGAGCGGGCCGGACGGTGACGGATCTTTCAAGGCCGACGCTTTGATGAGGTTTCATGAGGAGCGACGCATCAAATGCACCCAAAAAAAAATCAGAATCTTCCGCCAAATATTGGAGAAAAAGAAAATGGTGAAAGCGGAACCAAACGGCAAGCTGCAGATGAGGCCGGCGCCCCGGTTCTGCTTCTGTCACCTGCGCGGCGTGTTTGCGGGGGCGGGCGGGGCCACAATGAGGCGGGCTCATCATCTTGTTGACGAGCACGGCGACAAACGCCGCTTTTCCACGCAGCAAGCCGACCGACAAAAGCGAGCGAGCGCATCATTCGATTTGGAGAGAAAGTCTTTCCGCGCAACACGAGCAAAGTTTTTGTGTTCCGAGTGAACGAAAAAAAAAATTGGGTGTGAAACAACGACCGAACTGGCGATCATTTTCAATCGACTTTTTGAAGCTTGGTTTTCTTTTGCGGACGTTTTTGGCATCAAAACGACAATTTTTCTTTCTGTTAAATGTAAGAAAATTCTCCGAATTTTATTCTTGTGAAATGACCTCTCTTGCTCGCAACGGAAAATACTTTCATCTTTTCTTTACATCAAATCTTTTTTTGATATTTGACTTTAACTTTCTTCTTTCTTCACGCACGCACACGCCCTCCGACTTGCGAGGCACCTTTCAAACGTTCATTAGCATCTCCTGCATGCTGCTAGCAACGATGAAAAATGGCTGATTAAGTGTGTGCGCGCGCGTTAGTCGCCATGGCAATGCGACGGTGCGCGCACGCTCGCTCGCCACACCGAGAACGAGAGAGAGAGAGAGAGAGAGAGAAGCATCAGATAAATGTCACGGCGGCTAATGAAGCTGCACCGGCGCCCCGGCGCTCGGCTAGCGGCGCGCTAACGAGCTGCCGTGCGCTAATGAGAATTTGCGCACACGCAGGAAAATACACGCATGACAAGCATCAAGGTTCTATTTTGCCCCAGCAACCCGACACTTTCCCAAATTCCAACATTTGAGCGTAAACGACGCTAACGACAGTTAGCGAGGCTTCATTCCAACGGCGCATTCCAGCGGCGTCTTCACCCGCCTTGTTGCCACGGCGACCGTGGGAAGTGCTCGGCGGCAACGGAACGTTTCACCCTTGACACTTTTACGCACGCTAATCGCGGCGCTTAAACGCTTCGCGCGAGCCGAGAGATTTGGCGGCATCTGAGAGGCGCCGCGTCGGGCCTGGAAACGGCCACCGAAATGGCGCAGATGTCTGCGGCCCGACCGAGGAAAGCCCACTGCCGCAACGGGCCCGACACGTGTAGCCTGCGAGAAGAAAGGAGCCGCTCCGTCGGGCCTGAGGACCACCTTTCGAATGGCGGCAGCGAACGCGAGCGGCCCGAAAAAAAGGCCGAAGGGAGGAAACTGCCGCGTCGGGCCTGGAAAGTCAAGTCAAAATGAGCACGAACGGCAGCAAAAGACGTCGGGCCTGACAACACGTCGCTGTGGATTTTGGGACGATAACATTCGGGCGCTCGTTTTTATTGCGCTTTATGGCTCGGAAAAACATTGTCATGCATACCAATTAGCGAGGCGACAGATGGCTCAATATGCTCCCAATGCGAGCGAGCGCGTTCAAAAAGGCTTTTTTTTTTTTTTCTTTTTTTCTTTGCCACTTCCTTCATGCCCTCATTCTGATTCCGCACTTTTCCCGACCGTCGCGTGCATCGCCCGCTGAGGGAAAAAAAAAAAAAACCTTCAACAGGGCTGCCTTCAACATATGTTGATGGAGCGGACTCATTCGACGAGGAAGGCGCGTCTCTCACATGCAGCCCGTCGCCATTTTTCGCCGTTCGCGCGCTGGAAAGTCAAGTGGCGGCGATTTCATGTCAAATGAAAAAACAAAAAAGGACAACGATGTCGCCAGTCATTGGCGAGCGTTCGACGCCATCTTGGAAATGGCCAGTCCGGCCGGTCGGGTATGATCGGCGCCACAATTCCTCGTGCCGCCTTTTCAGCGCGAGGCGAGCGACGCAAGACGTCGTCGCTCTTGCGTCATCCCCGCTGCCGTTTGACAGCGAGGATGAGGAA
The DNA here is from genome assembly GCF_059441095.1 of Idiotropiscis lumnitzeri. Lineage (NCBI taxonomy): Eukaryota > Metazoa > Chordata > Actinopteri > Syngnathiformes > Syngnathidae > Idiotropiscis > Idiotropiscis lumnitzeri. The sequence continues at coordinate 472,559 of NC_142392.1, forward strand.
GATGAAGGTTCTCGCGCATCCCTCGCATCATGTTGGACTCCATGTTGGCAAATTGCGCCGCCCCCCCCCCCCGCCAGCTCGCTCCCCCGACAGGTAGGCTGGCAAATCCAGAGTCGCTTTGGCATCGCTCATTTTCTCCCGCGGCGCCTTTTGACGCAGTTTAGAGCGAACGAGTTGCGTTAAATGGCCGCTCGCTTTAATTGGATCTCCTCGGCGCCGCTGTGCATGTCTTCTTTTTTTTTTTTTCTTTTTTACAGGCGGCTCCAGATTGTTCCTTTTTTTTTTTTTTTTAATCTTAAAAATGTGTGTGCGGCTGCGCCGAAGTCGCCGGCCATCGCGTGAGGCGTTGATGCGGCCGGCCCGTCCAAACCGCGGCTCGGTCGGCAGCGGCGACGAGTCACGCGGACGTTGCACCAAAGCGCCGACCGGCGGCCTTCGTTGGCAGCAACGCCGTCGGCCGCTCTTGCTTCGCGAGTCACGCCGCTTGGGCTGACCTTTCCTCGCCTTCCTGTGAGGCGGCCCGTCGAGCGGCGGCGCTTGAAGCGAAAGCGGCACGCGATGGATGGCGCGCATCCTCTCTGCTTTGTTAGCAGTAATGGGCCTGGATTTTCTCGGAGGGCCGACTCGCGCAACACCGACGGCCTCGGTGAATTAGGCTCCACGTGAGATTGATGGCGTGTGATGAAGAAGCGGAAGGAGGACGAGACATCAGAGGCCATTACTCAAACGCGTCACCCAAGGGTGCCTCGCCTCGCCTTGGCGAGCGAGCGTCCGGCAGAAGCCTCCTCACTTTGCCACCCCCGCCGTCTTCGCATCCCACCCTCCTTCTGCTCACTCGCACGCCGCTCGGCCTCCTCCGGGGAGTCGCCGAGCTGTCGACCGATCCGCATTTGCCGTTCGCAAAAAGCGACATCATCGTCCTTCCAAGAACAATGGCGGCACCCGCGCCAAAAGCGCAGCAAAGAGCGCTTCCATTGGACAGGCTGCCTCGACGGGCTGCGTTGGGAAGAAAAAAAAAATTCTTTGCCACTTTTGATACGAGCGAACATTTGATTTGTGGCCGCTCCGTCATCGGCATTAACGGAAACCAGCATGATTATTCAAAATGTGCTGCCCGCCTAATCGGGTTGCAGTGGAAAAATTGAAATCAACCTTCTTTGGTCTGACTTCCCGGAGGATCCGAGTTTGTCATTGGCATCTGAAGCGTGAAGCACGTCACCCATAGTGGCAAGCGGTCGACGGCCCAACTCGCTCGCTGCCTAAACGGGCGGCGGTGGAAAGTTGATATGGAAGTGAAATGTGTTTCATATGCAGGTGTGCTAAAATGGCGTCCAGTAAACATCTCGACACGTTTGTTTGTTTGCGAGTGAGCGAGTGCGGTAAGCCAAGCGGAAATGCCGGCAGCCGAGCTGCGCGACGGGTGTGGCGGAGGCAAACGCTGCTCCTTGTCAAGCGTGCGCGTGTGCGCAGCCTGAAAGCTTTCAGTCCAAGCCGCTCCGATTTCATGCGGCTCACGGCATCAGCGCGTATGTGCGCCTCGGGCGGTGCGAGTTCACGCCGCCGCCAACGACGAACGCGCGCGCACACACTCGTTCGCTCACTCGTTCATCCTCTCACGCACACACCTGACATCGCTCGCTCACTCTCATTTACACACACGCACGCACGCTGTTGTCATGGCTTTTGTTTACAAGAAATGGCCAACGAAAAACTAAAAACGGAACATTTGTGAGACGCGCGAGAAAGGCAGCCAACGCGTGTCAATCAAAAAAGCACTTACGGAAGACGGCCTGTCGTTCTCGCCGAACCACAATGGCCGTCAGCCGTCACTCACAGCTCGCCGCTACGCCCCCTGTTGACGAGCGGCAAAAGCGGCGTCAAAGTCAACTCGACGGGCCGCCTGCCAAGCCATTAGCAAGGCGGCGCCGCAAACGTTTTCGTCTCCGAAAGCCTAAACGGGCTGTAGCAGCAACTCGCATATTTAGCCTCAATTGGTAGCACTTTGAGGACGACTAATTGTTGCTGACACAAAATCAGGCCCATCGCCAAAACGGGCTGCGGTCCAATTTGAAATATTGACTTCCTCTTTGTCGGAGAAACGGTTCCCACCAAGGCTGCAGTGCACACGCCAGCTGTCCCTCAAAAGTTGTTCCGCCAAACCCGCCGTCCGTGGCCTCCCGTTGAGGCGGCGCACCATTAGTGAGGCGCTAATTCGTCCTCCGAAGCCGCTTCGATCCAAACAGCAAGCGACAAAGTTAACGAGCAAACAAAAGACGCGGCGCTAAATGGCGGCGGGCGCTCCACTGGGAGGCGCCTTTTGATGTGGGAGCAAAAAAAAAAAGAAAGAAACAAGACGGGATGCGATGGCGCCGTCATTAGGGCGGCGGAGGTGAGGCGGCCGCCCTAATTAGCGTGCCGCTTGATTGAAAGCGCCTCCGCAGCGGGACGAGCAAAATGAAGGAAATTCGAGCTTCCGTGGGGACTACTTCGGGGGATGCGACGGAAAACTTTTACATATTGACTTCATTGTGTCCTGAAAAAGCCTCAGGCGCCAATCCAGAAGCTTGGCAATGCGAGATGAGGAATATTTGCTGCCGCTGCTGCGTCGGGTTCGACTGGATGTCTCCTTTGAAGGGGGAACAAAGACAGAACAAAGTCCGGCGACAGACGGGATCAGCAAGAGTTGAAGCAAACTTTGCAACTCTTAGGCAAGACGACTAGTTTTCTGCCTAAACGGGCTGCAGTGGAAATATTTAATTACGTTCAATCATGAAATCATTTGTTGGTTTGCCATCGCAAAAGCAACTTCTGAAAGCAAAGCAAACATTGAACTACAAACTCCAACTAATTTGAACTTCCCGGGCAGCGGGAAAATTGCTTTTCGGAGGATGAGCACTCATCTTTTGCTGCGTTGATCTCTGCCTATGAAAGCATTTCGTGCCAGGTGAGCAACTTGCTTCTTCCCTAAATGGGCCTGAGCAAGAATCTCCACATTTACTGTAAGGAGTCGTTTGTGACTTTGTTGAAGCATTTCAAGTTAGGCGAGGGAGCAATTCATTTCCACTTGTTTCCTGCCTAGATGGGAAGCGGCAGAAAAGTCACCATAGGAACTATTTTGGAGAGGATTACAACAAACTATGGAACACGTTGCTCACCCAAAAACATTTGAACTCAGTGAGAGCTAGCTTCACGCCTAAACGGGTCGCAGTAGAAACTATATCCGACGAAGCAGGAAGAACCGGCGCGCCCGCGGGAATCCATGTGAGGTGAGCATGCGGTGTTATTAAGTCCCCCCGCCAAGCCGTCACCACCGGCGCCGCCCGCTCGGTTGGATCTGTTCCCACTTGACATTAGCGGCGGAAGATGACATGCTGTTAGCGCACGCATAAGAGGCTTCGCTCTATCATTTGGCAAGGCGCCCGCGTCCCGACAATATCCTGCTTTCGGGAGACTGCCGCGATGACGGGTCTGCACGCTAACAGGAAGAGCAACTCAGCGGACCGCTAACACTCAAAACGGTGCTCTTCAATGAGCCGCACCGGCTCCTTTCCTCCCTCAACGGGCCGTCGTGCAAACGCGCAAACATTCGCCTCACGCGTTCCAGGTGAATTGTTCTCGGAGCGACGTCAACAACCTTGTCACGGAGGAAGCGATTCATTCGGGTCCAACGTCTTCCCTGCCTAAATGGGCTGCAAGAGGAACTCAGACGCTGTCAATCATGACATGTTGAGGCGACGTCAATGCCAGGTGGGCGTCATGAGCTGCGTTCCAACTCGCTTTCGACCCAAACTTGAAATTAGAAGGTTGTCACGCACACAATGGACGACATGGATTGGAAAATGACGCAGCCCGACTCGGTGCTTACATCCCATAATTGGCGATGTGAAGATAAGCGAGCACATTAGCGCAACAAAAAGCAATTAGCGCGGCGGCGGCGGCCCACGCAAACACGCCACAGCGCGTTCCCACGCACACGCTCCCCGGAGGCCGACGGCTCTTCCTCGGAGGCGGCCGTCATCCCGCCCGAGATATTTCCTGCCTAAATGGGCTGCAGGAGGAACTCCACATGGACGGGTTTCGGGAGGTTCCAACGGCAAAAAGTAGGGCGGGCCAAATTCATTCAGGCCCGACTTTTGTCAGGAAAAAACTATTTGGAAGAAATGACAACCACAGAAAGAAAGAAAGCGTTCCCGAGTTGCACGGCGGCGTGCCGATGAGTTGCCTTCAAAATAGCGCCGACGTGCGGAGGACACGGAATGACGCAAACGCGCTAATCCTCCGCCGGGTTGGCTGCGGGAACAATTTGGACGAGCGGCCGGTTTGGAGGCGTGGCCCGCCCGGGCGCCGTTATCGACCCGTTTTTGTTGGCCGCGTCAACGAGGCGTCAGAAAGAAGCGCTCGTCGAAAACGTCGGCGGACGTTTGCCCATTGATGGCACTCGCATGGCCCCGCCTCTTAAAGGCGCGCCATTAAGAGAGTCAAATCATCCATGTGACTCCCCAAAACTTTGGAGAGTGGCCCAGCGAAAAAAGCTTGGTGGGCTCGTGTCAGCGCCGAAAGAAAAGAAAGAAAAAAAAAAAAAGCGGCGTCGGCGTGGGCGTGGGCGGCCCGCAGGAAGAACGTCGACCTCCCACAAGCGCACGGCGCTCCCTGCAGGAGGTCATGGCGGCAAATGCCGCCAACGGGCTCGTTCGGACCAACGCGAGCCCGGCTGACTTTTTTGTTTTTTTTCAACGAGAACAACAACAGAAAATGTTTTTGCTTCAAATCCAATCTGATCATTATTGAACGTTTCGCTCATTCCGAACGCGTGACTTCTTTCGCTCACTTCATTCATGAACAGTTTTGAATCCCAACAATCGCATTTTTTTTGGGGTGTCAATTTCACAAATGAGGAAATGACGTGTCACCCAAACAACAAACAACAAATCATAAATACAAAACCATTCCGCACGGCACGCATATTTTCGTTCTGGATCTGATATTGCAAAAATAAGATGACAAAACAAAAAAAATGGATAAAGGAGGAGGCGAGAAGATGCGGGAAAATTCTCCGGGTTGACTGGATGGACTTTTAAGTGGATGATTGTGCATGTGTGTGTGTGTGTGTGTGTGTGCGCAGATTAGATCACAGTTATGAGCCCCCCCCAAGTCAGAAGCCCCCCCAGGGAGGCGCCAGCTAAAGATCAAGTGTGCCTTTCTGGCCATCCTGCGAGTCGTCCCAATAAAGCCGTCGATGCCCCCCCGCACCACAATAACAGCACGACAATGCCGCCATCGATCACGATGAGGAATCCAAAAAAAAAAATGTTCCAAATTTGTCACCGGTTACGTCATCACCTGCACCTGCATTACTTTGAAATATGATTTTTTTTTTGTATTTCCAAAAACGTCAACAGCTTGTCAAGTCCGTCAGTTTGCTGCTCTTATCTCAAATTTCTGCCCCCCCCCCAAAAAAAAAGTCTGCTATCCGATCATCTCGCTTGTACCGCAAAGTTACCCTGAAAAAGATTCCAACTCTGGCCACCTTCTCATGACCTTTTTTTTTTTTTTAACCTCCAATGCAAAATGATGAAGATGCGCGGAGCTCTCTCAGCTATTCGGACGTCTCGAATCCGGAATTCCTCTCCTCTGGTGCCGTAATGAGCCGCTCTCAGACCGGATGGAGGCTTGACGGCGGGAATCATTTAGCACGCTTCGATGGCCGCGGATGGCGAGAGCGAGAGCAAAAGTGGAGAGGAAGACGGGAAGGGAGGAGAGAGGAAAAAAAAAAAGAAAACTCTCCCCCGTTGATGATCCGGGGAGGAAGAGGACGATATGCCAAGAAGAGAGGCTTCATTGTGCCTTTTCCCGAAAACACACACACGAGGGTGTGTGTGTGTGTGCGTGCGTGACTAAAAAGAACGCCGCTTCTCTCAAGGCCGCCTGATAAATTCAAAAAAAAAAAAAAAAGCATTGAGCGCATCTTCCTCACACGCGTCGATTCACAAAGAAGCACGCATGCAAAAATGCGAACATGAAGTCACGCTTGAGCACGCCGTTCGTGAAAAAAAACGGTGACGTCACAACATGGCGGCCGCAAACAAGAACAAGCGAGAAGGCGGCGAGCGATCGTCACGAAATCATACGGCACCCAACGCGAAAAATTGCGTGCTGACTTTTAGGAGGTTGGAGTTGAACAAAGAGTTGTTTGCAAAAATGAGAGAAATGCAAAAGGGGATCGTGAGGGACACAGCTGGTAGTCGGGGGGGGGGGTTATTTTTTTATTTTTTCTAGTATCGGATTTGACGTTATTTTCTAGTTCATGATTTTGTCTTTGAAAACCGATTTTTTTTCCCATTTTCATTTCATGGAAACATTTTGGAAATGCCTTTGAAATTGAAAGGTTCAAATTTCTTCCAAAACTGCGACGCAGGCCACACATTGAAATGTGAGAAAAGTGACAAAATGTCAAGAATGAGGAAAAAGAAAAGAAAAAAAAAAACAAGAAACGACAAATTGCCTCCACGAAACGTTTGCGCTCGTCTTCGTTCCGCTTCGACGAGCGCGGGGCAAAGGTCGGTCGGCCATTTTGTCACGAGCCATTTCAATCCAATCATCTTGGATTGTCCAGACGGCGCAATCGCGCGTTTGTCGCGTCTTCCGTGAGGAAACCACAAAAAGTCTTCAAGAAAAACCTGGGAAATGTCGCCGGCCGGGACAAACGTCAAACGTAGCGACGGCGCAAGTCCAAGCGGCCGAGCGAGGCAAACGCCACCACATCGGGCCGAGCGCCATCGGCTCCGAGCTCGCCGTCGTCACGTTCCCCGACGAACGCATCGGCGCCGGCGTGAGCCGCTAACAATCTTTCGACGTCGAAAGTCTCAAAATGAGGACACGTCACATGACGAAATGCGACAATGCCGGCGGACGGCCAACGATGTCGCCGAGCGAGACGAACGGCTCAAAATTTGATGGCGCCCGAGTTGCGAGACGACACAACATTGCAGTGCGGCATTTCAAAAATATTTGACCTCGACACGTTAGCGCGTAGCCAAACGAGCTAGCCACGAAACAAAAAGAAAAAGAACGAGCCCGAAACAACGAAAGCTTCATGTGACAAACGATTTTGTCGCAGAGGATTGTGCCGCCTTCCACGACATTTTCTTACACTCTTCGCTGAGTGTGTGTGTGTGAGTGTGTTGTTGAGCAAGTGAGCGTGCGTATGCACGACACACACACTTGCACTTGAACGCACCACACAGCAAGACAACAGCACAGCTGAGCCGAGGGGACGCAAGTGGGACATGGAAAGGGGGGGGGGGGCGCTTAGAAGAAGGAACAAAAAGTGCACCCCCCCCCTCCTCCTCCTCCTCCCCATCGACACGCACGCAAAAGAAAAAAAGAAGGCAAAGAGTCGCGAGCGAGGAACACAACTCACATTCGGTCGGCGGGCGCGAGCAGGCGGCTCGCCATCATCATGTCAGGAAGGAAGTCCACGTTGTACGCCGAAGTCATGCTTGCCCCAAAAAGGAGGAAGAAGGTTTTTTTTTTGTTTTTTTTCGGGTGCAGGCTGACTGACAGGCCGGCGTCCTCCCCACGCCAGACAAACGCGCATCACATCGTCTTCTTCCTCCCGGGAAGCTGCGCCTCTTTTGGAATTGCCCCAATTTGCGGCCGCGCTTTGCTTTGGTGTCCGCCAAGAGCGCGCACGTACGCACGCACGCTTGGAGAGCGAGGTGCGGAGTGGCTTGGGGGCGGGGCTTGCATCCAAGATGCTCTCCCAGCACGAGCAGCCTCCCTCCACATGGGAGCGCACGTCCGCCGCGCCTCACCCTTGAAAGCTTCAGCCTTTGAATCTTGGCTGGCTTTTCTGCGGGTATTCCGGCTAAACGTGCACGTTAGCGTCTTGGCGACCAATCCAAGCTCACTGCCCCCTCGAGAGCGAGTTTTTCATCTCGGCGACCTGGGGGTGGGGGGGGTCGTGTGTCATCTGACAAACCGTCAGCCGATGCAGGTCGGGCAGAAGACGAGCCTGCGTGGCGAGAAGCAAGAGAAATCCGCCTTCTCATGCTTACCTTCGCGTTTATTATGTTGCAGGATTGTGCCCCCCCCCCGCCCCCGAGAAAAAATACATAAAATGCTCAGCGCGCCACAGAACCCACAAAAAAGCGACGTGACGAAGGCGACGCGGCTTTGAACACGCAATTAGCACGCCGCCGCTTTAATCCGCCGTGAAATATGAGGCGCCGCCGTGGCGTTTTGGGAAATAATGGCGAGAGGAAAAAGCTGCAAACAGGAAGCCAGACGTCAGCGTTTGATTGCGACCATTTTCTGGATGACTTCTCCTGAAATTGATTGCGTCGCCGCGATCGGCGAGCAACAACCGGCCGCTGACGGCGCGCAAACGCCGGCAGGTGCTCACGGTTCAAAATGAACAAAATGGCCGCCAAGATCCACTTTGAAAACGGGGGCCGGTCACGAATACACGGTGAACGAAAAAATGTTCACACCCCTGAAAATAATTTAGCAATGCTCCAAAAAAAAAAATAAATAAAAAATGCTGTTAAGTTGCTTTTTTGAAACTCCTCAACTGACTTCAAATTGTTTGCAAGCTGCCACTAGATGGCGCCAAAACAATAACGGCAACAACTTTGGTTTGAGTTTGGCAACAAATAACAAAGGTTGCCCCCCCCAAATAGATAACAAAAAAAATCTGCAGGGGTAAGCGTCCGTATTTTCGAGGAGGGGCAAGTTGCAAGCATCAAAGTCGGAATCCTCGCCAAGGTTTGCGGGGGTCTTTTCACACGTGAATATTTCACGAGGCGCTCATCCATAATTGAACGCGGCAAGCAGCTGCGTTTGAGCTAAAGCGGAAGCGCTAGCAGACGCCACGCGTGGACCCTCCCCCAGCCCCCACAGGCCGCTCGTTAACGGAGCGGCGTTCCGGTTAGCGCTGCCGTCCCGACGCCACCGGGAACGCTCGCTGGCCCCTTTAAAAGCGACTTCGACGCATGCACGGACGCCGACAACATGGCCGCCGTATCGCCGCTGCTCACATAGCTACGTTCGGTAGACTGGGGGGGGGGGGGGGGGGTTCGGATGCCTCCACCCGGGGCGCATCAGAGTGCTCGCCAAACTGTAATTGGCCGCCATCGCCCATTCTGGAGAGCGTCGCCATTCATCACGCCGCCGTCCCGCAGCTCCTCGGACGTCGCCAACGCCGACCAATCTCTGGCACGCTCCAACATCCCCCCCCCCCTCCCTCGCTGATCCTTTTCCTCATTAAATTGGGACCCAGGCAGAGGTGGTCACTGCCTCTCATTTATTTTCATTTGAAAGCGGCGCCGCTTCACTGATCCTGTGGGGATGCCTTGCCACAAGAACGCACGCACGTGCACACGCACGTGCACACGCACAAGCAACAACAACCGCCTGCAAATTCCTGCACACCTTCTACATATTCAATATGTAGATGCTAATCAATATTCTGCATATTAACGTGTGCATCGATGAAATATGATTGCACAATATCGGGGGGGGGCGGATATATTATCATTTTTATTTTTTTTTTATTCATTCGTCAATCGTCAATAATATCACACTTATATAATCAATTGAAATGTCGGCAAAACTTCCGATCCAAAGCATACCACATCAAGCAAATGTTGTGGCGACCTACAAATTTCAGTTCACTTCACAATTTGATGATTTCAACTGCCCGCCCCCCCCCAGCCTCATTAATCAGCACCTGTACGACTGCACGTATCGATTTTACCGACCCCCCTCGCCCCCCTCCTGACAACCGCCGCTTGCCGCATGTGGCCGTGCATTCTATTCCAGTCGTGTCTCGCTGACACACGTTGATCGAAAAGGTGCTGGGGCAGATTAAAACCTTGGCGCCCCCCCCTCCGTATGTTGGGGGGGGCTCAATTGTGTGTTGGCGTTTCCTTCAACGGCTGCTTGAGCAGAAAGACTTGAGGGAGGCCAAATTTGAAGAGCGAGAGGAGCCGCCGCCGCTAAACTAACAAGCGTGTCAGCAGAGGAGTAAAAAAAAAAAGGCGAATGGTGGCCGGGCCATTAGCGAGACACGAAAGGCGGGCGGGGGCGGGCCAGCGGTCAGGAAACGAGCGCTCCCTAATTTACATATTTTGGCTGTAAAAGAGCCTCGTAAAGCGAACTCAACGGGCCGCGCGTCCAATCCGGTAAAACGGACAACAAAGACAAAAACGCAAAATGACGTCAAGATTTGAAAGTTCATTCGAAACGTGAACGCTGCACTCAAATATGAAGCCAAATTCTGCACAGAGAAAGTGTGGCAAGAACGTGCACGCGTACGGAAAAAAAAAGGGGGGGGGGCAAATGTCAAAATGGGATGCAAAGAAGAGTGCAAAAGTCACGAAGACGGAAGAAGAAAAGAAACGCAACGTTCTTCAAAGGCAAGAAAGATCTCGTCAGATCAGATTCAGCTTGAAAATGCTCAAACCAAAGTTGATGGAAAAAAAAAAAAAAAGCGCAAAAGAAGCGCGAGCGTGGCCGTCGCCTTTTGCAAACGAGATGCTTTCGTTTTCTTCGTGGTGCCTGACGAGAAAACGAAAAGAAAAGCGGTCGACGAGAACAGGACCGAGAGGAGACCGGGTCAAGCCTGACGCGGGTCGGGACCAGGACCGGGACAACGCGGACACTCCGCCGGACTCCAGAAAGACCCGAACAGAGAAAATCCAAGACGAGACCGACGCCAGGACACGTCTGGGCCGAGACCAGAACCGCAACAAGTCCAGAAAGCGCCAACGCTCCACCAACACCGGAACAGACGAGCCGCTGCCGAGATGGAAAATGAGGGCGGGGTTTTTTTTTTTTTTTGCTTTTTCTTTTTTTTTTTCCATCATATCAAAGTGGCAAAAGTCTCAAAGTCGTGCTGGCTTTGGAAGTTTTGTTGTTTTTTTTTCTTAATGGATCGTTTTTGCGCGTCGAATGTCCCGGAACGCAAAACTGCGAGCGATGACCGGAAATGTCGGCGCCATTGACTCGTTTCGCCGGCAGGCGGCACAACCAAAGCCCATTTTTTTTTTCTTTTGAGTCACTGAAGGGTTGAAAAGGCTCCGAGCGGCTGACACCGAGGAAAAGAATTCAAATGATACATATTCATCGGCGTGTGGGCGGAATAACACCAAAAATGCAAATGAGCAAAAGGGCAAAGCGGCGCGGCGGCGGCTGCGAGCGATCCCAAGCAAATGAAAAAGACGCGAGCATTCCAATAAGCCCAATCGGGAGAAATCGGACACCTCAACCGTTTGGGACGAGCCGTCTCGCAGGCCCGAGTTCCCAATTTGCTCCATTGCCACCCTCGCCGCCGCCGTCGTCGCGAGGATTATTTTTTCGCCAGGAATTGAAACTAAACGTCCCTCTCTGCTTTCTCCTCATCCACTTTTCCTCAATGACGCATCGGACGGCAAAGTGCCCAAAGAAGTCGCTCAACGCCAAGTCGACACCGGCGCGGCGCTTCGACGCCGCCGGACTGTAAATGGAAGCGACCGAGGGAAGCCGATGTGCGGAATGTTACGAATTCCAAAGCGCGGAGGAGAATGGAAAAAAAAAAAAGGCATACGCCAAAATGCGCGCGAGGAGGAGGAGCTTCATTTCGTCAACTTGCCGCCATCTTGTGGCACGGCCATGCAATTGTAACCATTTTACGAGCGGGTTTTTTTTTGGGGGGGGGCGCGTCGGATGTGTGCCTTTAAGGGGCGTGGCCAAGTGAGTCGCCGCCTCAACGCATTTTCCTTCCACACAAACGATGACGAGATCGACACGAACGCAATGCTCATGGCATTATGGGATGTCGAGGGGAGGAAAAAAAAACATTTCAAAGTTCAGTTTGAAAACGAGACGATGAATCGATCACATTGACGGCAAAGTATCGTCTTGTGAGCGTGTTCAATTTAAAACGATCCAAACGTTGTTGAGAATATCAGTCCAAATAAAATTCTCGGTTTCCGTTTCGCGATTGAGGCGACGCGGTCATGAAGGAGCGGCGTCGATCCGATCCGGAGGGAGAAAAAGCCAAACGCACTCCGTACTTTGGCGATGCGCCGCATGTCGTCCGCATTTCTTCTTTATTTTTTCAATTCCAGCGCCGAAGCGGCGATTCGTTGTTGCCGACTTGCGCTCGGCTTCCCCTCTCGCGCTCCCTAACGCGCGGCGACAGGGAAAGGTCAGCGCCCGCCGGTTTCCCGCGGCGAGGGTCGAGGTGGGAGGCGGTGGCGGTAAATGGAAGGCCGTCGTCATGGCAACGGATGCGTTCGGGATCAAAGGATTTCCCGGCTGGCGTCGACGAAGCCGGCGAGGAGCAAAGGCGAAGCGGCGCCGAAACGCAGGTCGGCTCGAAACGCAGGTCGGACGCCACGACGCGTCCTCAAAAGCCTCAAGACCGAAACGCTTTTTGGGGCCGCCATCGTCGTCGTTCTTCACAAAGGAGAAAGAATATACGGCCGTGCTGGGTTTTTTTTTTCCTCAAAGCCATGTTGACGCCATTTGGGAGTCTTTTCAATGTTTGTTAGCATGAAAAAAAAAAGCGTCGACAGCAAAGCTTGTTGTCAAATGACTCGACTTTGACACATTTTGACATTTTACGCTCAATGATGAGCAGACCTCAACATTTTGTGCTGAAATCCAAAATTTCACGGCATAAAAAACTTGAAATTGACACCAATTCCAAAAATATTTTCTTGACCGAAGCGCGCCGGTGCCGCCCGCTCTCCATTCTGCTCACGTTCAGCCCATTCACAAAAGGAGAGAAAAAAAAGAAAAAAAAAAGCCCTCATGCGGTTCTCCTCTCGCTACGTCCTCATTGCCATTCTTCGGGCTGCCGGTACAGAGGCGGGAAAAAGCACCAAAACAGCGCTGAATTATTTAGACTTTCCTGCGCCCGCCGCACGCCACAAAACGCTTGACTCGGCACTTTGCACGAAACGGGCGGGCCCCGATAAAAGTTGCATTAGATACAAGATTCCGCAATCGGCCGACGATATGAACAATTCATCTTATCGCCGGCGTGCACGCAAAATAGGCGGGAACACGCGCGGCGATGGCGGGACAAATTTGGCGCCATTCATGCATCGCGGCGCCGATAAGCGGCCGCATCGTCGGGCCTGACGATGTCATTACGGCGCGGTAAACAAGCCGCCGAGCGGCGGCGAGCAAGCGCGGGCCGGAAGGTCAGCCTGACAATCTGGAAGCGGAGGACGACGGGCCAATCCCCCCCCCCCCCCCAACTTCCTCCACCGGAGAGATAAGACGGCGCTTTTCTTCTCGCGCCTCCCGAGCCAAGGACGGACGGGCTGCGCTTAAAACAAAAGCCCGACGCCGGCGGCTAATCGACTCGTCTGCGCGTCGCGCAATCTTGCCGGGAGGTCACGCGCGGCCAGAGGCTTAGCGCGGGAATGGCGGCGGGATCACGGACGATTAGGACGGGAAATTGGGGCGATGTTCTTGCCTGACAAAAAAAAAAAAAGAAACGAGGTGGGCCAAATGGAAATAATCACGTTGGAAAAGAAGATGAAATCAGCATATCATCGAATAATTCAATCGGGAAAAAACAGTCGGATCAAAAGATGACACCCGTTCGGTGGGAAACAAAAATGCAAGGGAATAAAAAAAACGAAAGAGAAAAATGATGACAGAAAAAAAAACAACTCAAATAAATATATCAAAATTCCAAAAACGAGAATAAAGAAATAAATATTTTGGATAAATATTTTAGTTTGCATCGCGAGTGGTCAAAAAAGAAGCAGCAATGCTTTTGCCAGCCAAACAACTTTTGGTGAATAAAGCAAAGGCGGCTCGCCGTTTTGCATCAACGTGACGGGCCTGGCGGGCGGGGGGGGGCACGGCACCGCCCATCCATTTGCCGACATTAGCGCGGCCACTTTAATTCGTCGCCTTCCATTAGTCGGGAAAAGCGGCCTTGGGCGCTCAATTAGCCGTCAGAAAAAGCCAGCGGCGGCGGCGGCGGCGTCGGAGAGCACGCCGACGCCTCATTAACGTCACACTCGGCACCGTTTTGACATCTGACGCTGCGAGCAGGCGGAAGGGAAGGTTGGGTTTTAGGGGGCGCCGCTCCGACTTCATCAGAATCATAACGAAGGTCGGCGAGGGGCGACGGAATATTTTTGGGGCCTGCTGGTGAGTCAATTGCGACACGCCCGCTACGGCGCAGCTGCCGCGTTTGCGTTGACGACGACAACAACGCGACACGCCACATTAAACAAACGCGACGCCCAAACTGGGTTAAGACAATTTGAGTGGAATTTCTGGGGGGAATTTGAAGAGCCCAAAAAGAAATTTGGCAGCAATGCTCCAAACAAAAATGTCGAATGAGACTTGAAAGATTTGTTGCCGATTCACCGACCGGAGCAAAGCCCGAATTGTGAGTCTGCAAAATCTCCTTTGTCCAAAATCAGGAAGATTTTGGAACAAATTGACGATGAATCGGGTTTGCGGTGTTGTTTTTGGAACCTTCAAATCAAAGATCTTTTTCAAAAGCTGACTTCAGATAAATCAACTATCCCAAATCCAGAAAAAAGAAAAAAAAGGTTCGGGGCCATTCGGGAGAATCTTGCAAACAAACGGGACGACGGAACAAATTGCAAACCTCCGCCAAGGCCAACACGCCGCAGGGAACTTTCAGCAGGCGGGCTGACAGACACGAGCGGCATCATGGCGGACGTGTTCACGCACACACACGTGTGTGTGTGTCGCGCTCCGCCGGTGTGACGATGTCGCCACATGTAGTGAGACTTGCTAATTGGCTCACCTGTCTCTCAGCCATCTGGAGCCTCTCACCCAAAAAAAAAAAAAAAAAAAGAAGAAAATAAACAACACACATGCCGTTACACAAAAGTGCGTTCATGCTTCTCGAAAAAAAAAATGAAACAAAAAAACTAAATGGAATGACGCCGTATCAAAATGTGGTTGTGTTTGCAGCCGCCGTTTAAAAGATTTTGTTTTTTTTTTAAGAAATTTTTGCCGGGAAAAAAAGCGTATTTTTGAAAAAGTCTCATTTTCCAAAGAATTTTTTTTAGTGAGGATGAAGACACACGTGTGCGAGCATGCGCGTGCGCACGCGCACGCACACGCAAGCGAGGTGGCAGGTGAGTGTTGGGGAACGTGAGGTGGGCTCACTTCAGCGTGCGATCCGGACTGCTGACCTGGAACTCATCGGCTGCTGAGAGAATAAAAACTATTACACACTCTCTACACACACACGCACGTGCACGCGCACACGCACGTGCGACCGGTCTCCAAGGCTTGTTATTATTTAAAAGCATCAACAATTCTGACTCGTTCCCTCATTCTTTCATTGTGGACTTGGCATGACAACAGGTGAAGGTTGTCGCCGTGGTGATGAGCCAACGTGACCTCAATGTGGGAAATACACAACACACACAACACACAACACACACACACGCACGCACGTCCTCATCATCCGTCCTGGTGAAAACGTCCACAAAGACACAATGGGAACGCCGAGCCCCGCCCGGGGGGGCTGGCTTTTCCAGCTGATGCTCGGCCTGCGTGTGTGTGCGTGGACAACACACGCACACACACGCCTTCTCGCTTCCACATTGTTCACCAGCCTTCAGAATTCAGACTCATAGAAAAAATACATGACCGGCATCAAGCAATTAAAAAACCAACACAAGTCGTCCTTTGGGGACTTTTTTTTTTTGCTGACCCCAAACTCGTTTGAGCAAGAAAATGTCGCCTTCTTTGCCGAAGATTTTCCTTGAGGGACCAACGTTAAGAAGAAGAAGAAGGAGGCGGCCCAAACTGAAGATGAACATCAACAAAGTCACAAATGTTGCCTCCCTTTCATCGGAATGCCGTCGAAGCAAAGCTGCTTCATCGTCGGCGTCTTTTTAGGAAAAAAAACGAACAAAACAAAAAAACAAAATGAAGGTCCTTCAACGTCCCATTCGGAAAAGTGGCGACCAATCGCAATCTGACATTTTTGCATCCTTTGCAACATCGTTCGCGAATCGAAAACGGATCTTCGATTGCAAATTGAAATTGCAAACGGGACGTGTGGCGCAACAAAGCTCATTTTATGGATGGATTTTTTTTTTTTTTATCAATCATCAATTCCTCCGACGTCCTCCCGCTGACCACGCCACGTTTTTTTTTTTTTTTTTCTCTTCCAAGTGAGGAAGAAGAAAAGAAGCCTTGAACACTGACAACTCGCTCGCTCATGAATATTCATAAGCGCGAATACAGGGCGGAAAGCGGGGGGGGGCAGCGCTGGGAACGTCGCTTGTCACACCAGGCAATGAGGGACGCGGTGTACCGGGACGCCACATTGTGCACATCCCTGTAATTACGCTCTCGGCCGTCGGTAAACAGGAAGTGTGTGTGTGTGTGTGTTGGGTACAGAGACACACACACACACACCTGCTCCCAAAGAGGAACTTGAATCTTTTAGAAGCGCATTGTATCGGTTGCACGCGTCCACGCGAGCTATTCAGACGCTAATCAACACAACCGCGCACGTGCGAGCGACATTCAGCTTTGGCGCTGGCGCCAATTAGCAGACGGGCGGCTTCAAAGAAATAGCGCACACGCGCGCACGCACGCCAATATACACACAAGCCCCACCTCCTCCCTGGACTCGGCCCCACGCCGTCCAATCAGGTGGGAAAGAATATTTGCAAGCGCGAGCGATGCAAAAAAAAAAGGCCGACTTTTCAGACGGCCATCTTGCCTCAGTTGTGCTTTTTCTGCATCTTTCGTTTCTTCCAAGGAGGAGAGAAAAATTCCAAGCATTTTGCAAAGTCCTGTTTGTTTTTTTTCCTTTTTTGGGGTGAAAAGTGAGCCACCTTCCCACTTTTCCTCATCATTTTTTACAATTTTTTTTTTCAAACAGACTTGAAGACGTCAAAAGAGCACCCGCCAGTTACATGGAAAAAAAAAAGAAAACGGCGCCTACCTTTGTATTGGTCCGCCGAGGTCGCTCGCGTCCTGCCTGGAAGACAAAAAAACATTTTGGAGATGACTTAAGAGAAACAAAGACTCAGTGGACACTTGATTAGGAACACGCCGCTTGAATTTTTGCCACAAACACAAAAAACAAAAAGTGTGAAGTGAACTTGAGTGAACGGCGCAATTCAATGAAATGCGACGCACCTTCTGTTGCGGGAGGCGGCAGCGAGCTTCGGACTCAAAGGCCGACACAAAGAAGAAACCGCGTCTTCATTAAGATGCTGCACGTTGCGTCCGCCACCGTTTGTGTTCAAATGAATGGACTTGGACTTTTTTCCTCGTATTCTTTTTTCATTTGCCGTTTCTTTTCCTCGAAACGTTTCTTAGCATTACGTTGAGCGGTCCGGTCGCTCGACATACCCAAAAAGTATTTCATCGGCTTAGGGGCGGGGCTCTCCAAATGATTTCCAGGAAAGTAACAACGCTCACTCGCCATTGTTATCGCACGCAAGATCAGACGCGGCTGACGGTTAGCTTAGCACAATTAGCATGACCGGCTCAGTCACACGAAAAAGCGACTCGATGAATCGTCAATGATGAACGGCGGGTGGCGGCACCAAACTGGTGGAAAATGGATGCCGCCATGGCGACGCGCACACTTGGGAACGCTAAATTGCTCTTGCTCGTCCTTGGCAAGTGTGTAGAAGCTCCTTCCGTGCACTTTTCTTCTCGGAGCATGTAAATAAATTGGTCCCTCGGCACACGCGCGCCATCGCATGAGCTGCACCAAATTAGCGCAAGTTTGATGTCAAATAAAAAAAGAAATGAACAATGCGCTCATTAATAAGCCACGCGTGTGCGCGAGCGTGTGCGCAAACTCCTCCTCAACACGGCAGCCAATCACAGCGCTCTTTGCATTTCAAAGACACGCGCTTGTTTGTTTCATCTGCGGCCACCCGAACGCTCGTCTTGTTATCCCCCCAAACACGCACACGCAATTTCTTTATTCCCAAATCCATGAATTATGAAAAGTGGAACACTCACACTTTTATGACACACACGCACATCCTTTGGTGCGCCACACAAACATATACATGACGTGCACACTTTTGTTTTTCACATCAATTTGTCCAACTTTTTGATTCTTGATTTTGTGTGTTGACCACAAGGTGGCGCTCCAGCTCGGCCCGACGCGCACCAACGCGCCGAAACGGCAGCAAAGCAGCTGTCGCCGTTCGGGCCGATCGATTCCCGAGACGGAGACGCTAAAGCGATTGCATCGGACGGAATGGCCCACTTGCGGAAAGCTCCGGGGAACGCCCGACGCGAGCTGCCGCGCTGCTAAGTAGCACAACGAGCGTGCGACAGATGCAACCCGGCCTCAAATGGAGAAAAAAAAAATGGAACACACACACACACCATTTTAAAAGATGAACATGCAAACTTGTCCATTTCAAATTGCACGTGACTGCGTGCGTGTGTGCGTGTGCGCAACACATCTTTTAACACTCCCATTCGCACCCCCCACAATTCCCTGACCAAACACGCACCTTTCAAACACTTTCACACTTCGTCTGCATTTTGAAGTGTGTGCGTGTGAACACGTGCCAGCATATTTTACGAGCAAGGACGCCGGCACGACAAGTAATCATGCGGGCCAATCGCCGAGCTTCTTCCTGCCCCCAAAATGGCGGCGCCTGATTGGACGCATTCCGGCAATATTTTCACGCCACCAATCACTGAGCTTCCTTTGAGCAAAATGCGTCCAATCGATGAGCTCAAATCAGGATCGCCTCGCCAACTTTGAACAACGTCGTCGTCGTGCGCAAAAAGCCGCGAGGACGAATAATCAGAGGAAAAGGCCGGCGAGGAAATCGATATTGTGACTGACGGCCCATCAGATTGCCGAGCTGCGGCATCAAAATGTCAGCCGCTAATCCCTTCCAAAGTGCGATATTACATTTTCAGAGGCGGAGCGGTCGCCATATTAAGGCCGGAATTTACGCCGCCGCTTTTGATGGAGTGCGAGCGGCGAGGCAATAAAGTGATGCGGATCGGCGCCAAATGGACACGATCGCAACACGTCACGTTAAAGAGCGCCGCGCCATCCGCCGGCGTGACAAAATTCAGGCCGAAAAAGGCGCCGGTCGGCCGCTTTGCCAAATAACGTGATTGACGTGAGACGCGGCGGAGGGAAGGAAACAACGGCGCTCAACGCGCTCGTAAATTAGCCGGCGGCGCATCGGTTCATCAATCGCAATTAAGGCGGCCGACCATTTTCCACCGGCGATTGAGGCAACGCGGGCTTCCCTCGCGCCGCAATCCGAGCTCATCCGTCATCCGACCGGCGCCGCAAGTCACTTTCCTCAAATATGCCACAAACAAAAACAATCAGAAGCGTCATCGTCCGGACGAGCGCCTTCGCTTGCGTTTCGATTGGACGACGCAATTCGGGAAATCTCCTTAATTAAATACAAATATTATTTCATCACAGAAGAAAATAAATAAAAAAAAAAACAACAACTTTGATTGGTGGGCGTGTCCACCAGTATGCGCGCACGTTGCCATAGATACACAAATGCGAGCGTGTCACGAGAAGACGTCCGTCCCACACCAAAGTCCGAGGCCGCCGCATCTTCAACTTGGCTTGATGATTTATTCAAGCGCAAAATTAAAGCTAAACGTCGCTTTCATTTCGCTTGCGCCTCAGACCAGAAAAAAAAAAAAATCCAGCAAATTCTCTGATCCTACTTTGAGTCTCGCTTCGGGTCCATATGAACAAGGAACAAAGCAACAACACTTGAGAGCGCACAGCAAAGTGTGACAACACGCACGTGCACGCGCGCACGTGCACGCGCCGGTTCTCGTCACACGCAGAACGACGAAATTCGCACTCCGTGTCGGCTGACATGAATATTTCATGCTGTTGATGTTTAAAGCGCATCATTTGTGATGTGCGCACGTACGTGCACGTGTTTCATATTGCATGTTTTGATAAGTCGACTGCTGATATGTCGCCTTTTTTGCTGCTTTCGGTGCACGCTTAAGTAACCCGTGCGCTGCAAATAAGTCCGTGCACGTGCACGTGCGCGTGCGCGTATTCACATGGCATTTGGAACTCGCTGGTCATCATTTGCGTTGGCGAACGCCAAGTGACAAAATCGTATCATCTGGGCCGTTCCTGAAAAGCGGTGGTGGGCGGTCAAGGCCTTCAAGACCTCGACTGGACGAACACGGGCAACAAATCATCATCATAATTAGCAGAATATAGAAAGTGTTGGATTTTTAGGTGAGAGTTTTTATCCAATCAGAATTCGGCTGGCTCGTGTTGCCAGGCAGACTTCATAATAGCAGCGGCGCCGTCTTTTTTTCTTTTCTCACACGCGATAGCCAATCGGATCACGAGTTGGTGACAGGCGCCTTCTCGCGGGCCTCACATTGAGGTGCGAACGTGTCCTGTGATTGGACAATCACTTGTGAGGGGGGCAGGGCCAGGCCAGACTGTCCTCGTCAACGACCGGTCGAAAATTCCTTTGGTTTTTTTTTTAAGCCAAAAGGATCAAAATGGATTTGATTGCAGTTCTACTTGCAACGCCATTTTCAAGACGGACCTTTCGAGAGAAGCTCGCTCGCTGGCTCGCTTTCGTGAGCCGAAGTCGTGTCTCTCGATTGTTCGTCCAGCCGAGGTGTCCTAAATGTTGCTTTTATGAAAGTTCCTTATTCAAGTCGGACGTCACTGAAGGCCGACCAGCGAAATGCACGGCCCGCCACCGCTGAAAAGTAGCGTGCGAGTGTTTGCGTACGCGTGTGTGTGTGTGTTTCCATGTGTGTGTGTGTGTGAGATAAGGCCAATCTACGCTTGGTGATAAAGCAAGAGAGCGCGGCGGCGGCGGCGGTGGAGGAGGAGGAGGAGATAGCGACGAGAGAGGAGGAAGAAGAGGAAGAGGAAGAGGAGGCGGCCTCCTCGGGAGGCATCCACAGCCGCACCAAAGACAATTTCGTTCTCACAATAAAAATAGAAACACACACGCACACACACGCGCGAGAAATATGGAGATCATTTCCAGCTTCGACTTGAGCAACAAAATGACAACCGGCCCGAAACAGAAGCGACACACAAACAAATACACACTACGTGCGCACGCGTGTTCTCGTGTGTGTGTGCGTGTGCATTTACTGAAGGTGTGCAAGTGTCTTCAAGCGTGTGTGTGGTTTCTAATGCGTGTGGCCATTCTCATATGCGTGTGCGTGTTTGTGTGCGCACGCTTGCCCGTGTGCGTTGTTCGAAATCCGCAAAGCAAAGGCCACTTGCGTAATTGAGGGATGTCGTGACTCGGTGATAGATGCGAGTCGACAACTCGCCGCGCGTGCGCATGCGTGTGCGCGCGCGCACGTGCGCAATGTAATGACCCCCCGAGGGAGAGGTGCCGGGGGCCGGTCTGAGCACCCCACTGTCAACTCAGAGGAGGGATGGATGAAGGGCGACGAAGAGGAGGAAGAGGAAGCGGCGAGGAGGCCAAGGTGGCAGCTGTCGGCTCGTCTGCAAAGTAATTGGCCGAGCGCGCGGCCCCCGAAAACGAGGCCGTCATTAGCGGCGTCCCACCTGGCACCGGCGCCAGCACCCCCACGTTGGAGGGAATGTGGGGGGAGGGGGGGGGCCTTCCCGGGCTGCGCCAGTCACAAGACGAGGAGTGTCAGCGGCAAATGACACTTGACAGCTTGACTGACAGCGGCGGACGACACGCGCATGCATGGAAATATGAAAAATAATAAGCCCTCGTCTCTGACTGACAGGCGGAGAAAGCCACTGCTCATGCATTTCAGCACAACTGACAGGTACAGTGCGGCGACCGCTCATGTGTCCCATCATTTGTGTGGGCAAAAATTCACTTGAGAATTGGAATTTACTGGACATTTTTCGTTTTATTAACTTGCACTGGACCAACGGCAACCAAACCAAAAAGCAAAACTAAAACTCAGAAAAACAAAAGTGAAATGACGCCTTCCACGCACGCGCTCGGCAACGAGCCAACCATCATGTGACCGCTCGTGTGAGAGTCAGGTGACCAATCCCACGCCGCACCGCAAAAGTGTTGGGACGCGGCTGCTGCGTGGAAATTCTGGACCAAAAAAAAAATCCAAATCAGGCCGGCACATTTTGGGTGGCAGAAAAAAACGGGAAAGCCGAGAACAAAGAAGGCGACTGGCGGAGGAGAGCGAGCAAGAAAGAAGCGCATCCAGGGTGGGGATTCAATATATTTTTAATCTCCAAGATGTAATCAGATTACACGTCTGCCAGGAGCGACGTATTTCATAAGGAATAAGTAGTTTGGCGGCAGGAAAGGGGGGGAGGGGGTGCGAGGAGGGGGGCGTGAGCGCGGACGAGGCATTTTGGCGGCGTGATGTACATCCACCCTGACACATTGTAATAAATGCAGCGGGAGGCGCCGGCAGAAACACAATGCCGTGTAATCATTTTACGGTGACAAACCGGAATTCCAATGGCGTCCCATGTGAGCGCCGCCACGGGAAAATTGAATTAAGTGCCAAGACGAGGAGGAGGAGGAAAAACAGAATAGCCGTTCGGAGCGCTTTGGTTCCGGCACAGTTTGCCGCTCTCGAGGCTCGCTTTTTCGCCAGCTGTCAGCGAACAGCGCTAATGCAACGAACGCGAACGGCGACGTTCGCAAACGTTCGCACGCGTTGCAACTCATCACCGAAGAAGCGACAAAAAGTCAACGTCGGCGGGAAAAAAAAAGTAAAAGCGAGGAGCCACCAGACAAAGAGAAGGTGGAGCAAACAAGCAGCGAGCAACACCAAATTAAAAAAAAAAGCGGCAAGATAAAAGTTACAAACGAGATTTTATTGGCCGTTCCTAAATAATCAGGAAGAGCCAGAAATTGGCCGGCGAAGCGCACGTAATTTATATTTCACACAAAACAACAGCTGGAGTCACGTTGCCGCGTTTGTCCACCGGAGGGCGCTCTGCTCTGCGCCGCTCCATCCAAGCCAACACGCATCTCCAACGGCAACAGCGACGCTTTTCGTTCGGAAAGAAAAAAATTAGCAAACAAAAATGGAAACTTTGGTGTGTTCTTCATTTCTTTGTTGTTGTAAGCCGCCCCCCCACCCAAAAAAAAAAAAAAAAACAGCCATTCGTTAATCGACGCAAGCAGTCAGACATTTTTTTTTTGTCAACTGTCAGCAATGCCATCACTGGCCTAAAAAAATGAAAAATAATCAAAAATAATCAATCAATAATCTACTCAATTAAAAAGGATGAGCGTTTTGATCAATCGGACGCTTGGGCAATGCCCCCCCCCCCGTCAAGTGTCCATGTCGCAAGATTTCCACGCTTGAATCCGTTTCATGGCAGGTGCAAAACGGCGCGTTTTCATCATCTTTCTTCCATTTGCACAATTTAGTCCCCGTTGGAAGTCTTTCATCCCAAATTCCTTCCCGGTGTTTGGGCCGGAAGTCCACTCCATCTACCCGGCGGGATGAAGTCGCTTAATCTTTTTATCTCGGTCGAGGCAGTTGGCCGTCGAGCCCCGAAGATCACGCGCACGCTCGCGCACGACGCTCTCCGCCTGCGCGTCAAGATTAGCGCCCGGCGGGCTTTCCGGGGCGGCCGCCAGATGGAAGCGGCGAGAGGCCGCCGCCGCCAGATAACGGCCTCCATTGTTGGGGCGTTCCGGAGCGACGCAAAGTCGACCGACGAGTCGCGGCCGTCCATCATTTGCGGCGCTCGTTTGCATAATCGGCCGTCTGGAGCGCAAGTGACGAGCGGCACAAAAGGCCTCGCGTGCGCGACAAAAGCAGGCGGAAGCATTCGCAATCTTGTCGACAATTCTGCCATCGGCATCCTCGACGCGCTGCTTTCACCGAGCATTTTGAGCGGCGCGACGAACGTCCCAAAAACAAGCACTTGAGTGCGACTTTATTAGCGCGACGGGAATGGCCCAGGCTAAAAAAACGACGTAAACATTCGAGAGGCGACACCTGCGAGGATCCTTCACGGCTTGATGATTTATTCAGGCAAAGAAAAAGAGACGGCAAAAAACAAGATGGCGGCCGGCGTGAAGCAACTCTGGCATGTCGCTGGAAAATACCAAACCTGGACAGGTGCAACTTACGCTGCCGCGCTAACTTTAGCCCAGCGTCTCATTCTCGTCGCCGCGGCAACTCGACGACAACAACGCGCTCGTCTAAAAAAAGCCAACGTTTCGAAATTTGCGACAGCTGAAAAGAAAACGGCGGCCAAGTCAAATTGTGGCGGGGAGAGGTTGGCTCAAATGTGCGGAACGTGTCATTCCAAACCGCGCCACAACAAGCGAGGGCAGCACTGAGCTCGACCGGAAGGAGGACGAGCGCGATTCGCCGGCTCGCCCGTCAAGTGGCATCGTTTCCCCGGCGAGCGAAACTCACACGTCTCGTTTGCGCGGCCGATTCTCATCGGCGTCCCGCGGCCAGTTGCTAACCCCCGGCGAGAGCTGCCCCCCTTCGCCTCACGACACGCATTTCGATGGCGAGGCGTCGGCCGTCACGACGCAATAAAAAAATAAAAATAAAAAACCGCAAGCTTCGTCTTTCTCCACCTCGGCACAAACGTTTGCCGTCGCCGTTGAAGCCATTCCGTTGGACGTCTTCGGCGTCCTTTCAACGCGGCGCCACCTGCTGCTTTGGCATGCACATGACACACTGGAAAACACAAGTTCATTTTGTATTCTTTCGTTTAGTTTTTTAATGCCCACGACGCTTCAGATTCTCGCGAAGAAAAGCACCAAGTGTCAGTTGGCAATTCGCAGGAAGTGGGAGGCTTGACTAAAAAAGAGCCCCGTCAAGGGTTTTTTTTTTTTAACGCCACTTAACAGGTGTCACACTTCTCACCGCGCTGGCGTCTTCCGGAATCTTCCGCGACGGTGCCGGCCGCGCAACGCTTATCGAGCGAGGCGCCGCTCGGGAGACGGCGGGGCGTGCCGAGCGGCTTCCCGCGGGACGCGTGTCCAATTACAGCCGAAAATGAGGGCCCAGATTGGGGCCGGCCGCGGAAAGCGGCGTGGTGATGGAATAAACGGGTGGAACGGGAACGGGAGCTCGGAGGACATAAAGAGCACTTGGAATTAATGGGCCGGGAGGATGGAGTGGGATTCCCGGGGGCGGCGAAGAGGTTCCCGCTGATTGCGGCGACGAGTTGTGCCGCTCCGATGTGCGACATTAACGTGAGCGGAACGTGACGCGACGCTTTGAAGCCACGTTCCCGCCGGCGGCTCGGAATTTCCCGTCGGCGCGAACCAACGGCCTCAACGCAGTCGGGTTGCAGTTTACGATTGCACTTCTTTCAAGCCACCACTAGGTGGAGGTGTCATCTTTTTCTAAAAGTGGAAAAATCATGTGAACCTTTCCAATGGCACCCATTTAAAAAAAGAAAAACGGAGAAGGCAATTGAAACAAACGTTTCAAGGCTCACAACATATCAAAGACAGAAATTGAAAGAAAATGAAAGATGAAGCTAACTTCTTTCATCACACACAAAGTTTCTTTCGACCATTTTTTTTTTAGACGTCAACGAGAGAAATCACTTCTTTTGTGCCATAAAATGCCTAAAAAGTTTTGGTGGAAAACAAAAATATTTTAGGCATAACCGCGACGTTCATGCAAATATTTTTACTTTGGTGACACTGTTTTAATGACTTTTTTTATTTCCCAGTTTAAATGAACAAACCAAATTTGGCTTTTCGGCACCTTTTCCCATTAAAAAAAAATAATGAAATAAAAATTTTGTTGACGGTGCTAAAAAAGTTCATTGGAAATTATTCAACCCCACACACACAAACACAATTGGTCATTGTATGACTTTTCCAGTTGTTGAACTCGCTGGAGGAAGTCGGACTCGGACCGAAAGGGGAAGAAGTCACAAGGTGTCTCATGACCGAGGCCACCCGCATGCTGATTGGCTGCCGGCTGGTCATGTGACATGTGTGTGTTAAAGTCTTATCGCGGATGACGATGAGGACGCGGGCGAGGACGCGGGCGAGGGAGGCGTTGCAGCTGGAGAAACAAGCTGTTACTTAACAACGCGTGTGCGTGTGCGTGTGCGTGTGCGCGCTCCAGTACACAAAGTCCTATCTGTGTTGTCTTGTCCCGCGTGACTCAACAGGAAGTGAAAGCGAACAAGAGTTTTGTATTAGAAGCAATCAACCCCCCCCCCCAAAAAAAAAACCCCAGCAAGCCCCCCTTCACGATTTTCTATCGCGGCCGAGCAGGTGTCCAGCTCCGCTGACATCTTTGCAACTTTGCCTTCGCTTTGCTGACTCGGACAACAGACACCGAACGCTACAACGGGCGCACGCATGCGCACACGCTCTCGCTCTCTCATTCGCGCGCGCGCCAACGCACACGCACACGCACAGCGTGAGAGAGGTTGAAGGCTTCCATACGCACAGCGCCGGAGAGAATAAGACTGGAACAAAGTACAGCGCTCACGTGCAGCCATAGGGCATGATTAGCGTGCGCGCGCGTACTCGCTCGCGCTCGCGCTCGTGTGCACGCAAAGCCAGCGAGATGGATACGGAGCGCCGTCCTCCAGGTGCTGCATTATTGAACATATTTGTCACTTTGTGCCAAATGGGTCCGACTGTATCTAAGTGTGTGCGCGTGCGCGAGTGTGCACGTGCAAATGAATTAAAGGGCACGAAAAGGCGCAGAAAACAAAAGAGGAGAGAAGGGAGCAAGACGAAGAAGAGAAGAGCGTTCAGCTGCTTTGATTGACAGGTGACGTCATGCCTTCTTGGCTCGATGACACGGTGACAGCACACGCACGTGCACGTGCACGCAAGCATTTGAAATCTTCCTTGCTTTTCTTTGTGACCACACACATTTGGGATTCAAACAGACATGTAGAAAAGAGGTCAGACACGCACGCACGCACGCACGCTGCAGCGTGTCACTAAACGTCGAAAAGTGTGGCGCATCGACCAGCACGCGCGTTTGCTGTCCAATAAAGTCAATGAAGGAGAAAGTAGTGCAGTGCACTCATATACACGCACACATTTAGGTCACATGCACACAGAAACACGCACGTGCATGCACCCCCACACAGCCTCGACATCCCATCATGACTTGAAAGGGGTAACCATGACAACAGTGTGGCGCGTGTGTGAGCACATACACGTTGCATTCATGTGCGAGCGTTGAGCTACGGCGCGTGTGTGATCGTTACAAGAATGTGTGTAAGTGTGACACGTGTCAGTGTGCGCGTTAGTTACAATGTCTCGAGTGTTGTGTTGTGTGTCTGACGTCCCAAAGTTTCATTTAGTTACTGACCTGCATGCGTGCATGTGTGTGTGTGCCGAAAATGTGAGTGTCACGTGTGTGAGTGTGACAAAGTGTGTTGTTGTGTTACGTTGCAGAATGTATCCGAATTGCATGAGTTTGTCAGCGTGACGTCACAGCAAGTTGAGAATGCACGTGCACGTCACATTAGCAAACGAGCATCACAAAGCAGCGTGTGTGTTGCCTGTTGTGTGCGACGTGTGTCTGTGCGTGTTCCACTTTGTGTTGCATAAATGCACGATCCATGTCTGCTTTGCATTCCATTGCATGACGAATTCATGTGTGCGTGCGTGTGTGTGTGTCATTCTAGTGTGTGTTGTTAGTTTGTTACATGCGTGTGCATGTGACATGATAGGATGCGCATGCTTTGCGTCAGCGTGCGTGTGTGTCGCTACACTTTGTTTGTAGTGTGCGTGTTACAGTGCAGTGTGTGACCATTACGTTCCACACGCACACACGAACACACTCTTGTGACGTCCACCTCTCGCGTTAAATGTCAACGAGTGTTCGCGCTAACAACAAACACGAGACGAAGAAACATTCCACAGAAATGACGAAGTAGGAGCGCAAAAACTGCTGACTTGAGAGAAAAAAGAAAAAAAACAAGAAAAAAAAAAAAAAGGGGAGTCAAGATGCTAAGCCGCTGCTGTCAGCCGAGTGGGAACATTTCCAGAGAAAATTCATGAAGGGGAGTCATGATGGGAAGGGGGGTCAGGAGGGGGAGTTCTTTTCTCACACTCAACTTTGAGGCGCGTTCACGAGGACACGCGGTGGTCCTGGTCCTGGTTTAGGCGTAACCTCGCCCCCCCCCCTCCTCCCCTCCCACCGAACGTCCCCCGGAGGGGCGAGGCTTACCTTAACACGTTCCAGCTCTTGAGGGGGTCCAGGTCCGAAATTATAGAAACCATGATGACAGGCAGGAGGGGGGCGGGGTGGGGGGAGGAGGAGGGCTGCGCGGCGGGGGGCGCGGCGCTGGAGAAAAAAAAATAAAATAAAAAAAAAAAAGCAGGAAACGAATGACAGGCGAAAATAAATGAAAAGGCGTCACGGGAGAAAACGTTTTAAAGTCCGTCGGCCGCGAAATGCGAGACGAGTCGGGTCAAGTTGAAGCGAACCGAACCGAACCGAACCGAGCCGAGCCGTCCTGCTGCTGCTGCTGCCTGATGAGAAGTGGCGCGGCGCCTTCTCGCTCGCACGCACGCCCGCCTCCTCCTCTTCTCTCGCTCTCCCTCTCTGACTCGCTCGCTCACTTGGCCCCCCCCCCCACCAACGCCCCCCCCCCACGCTGCGTTCAAGCTTCCGCTGCTGCCATCCCGACATCACAACACAATTGAAGGCACAGAAAAAAAAAAGGTTTGGAAAAGGTTGGCACGCTGGAAAAATGGGGAGCATTGTTGCTTTGTTTTATGCAACTTGTTTTTTTTTTTGTTGTTTTTTTTTACTGGTTCTCATTTTTTGGGACAGTTTTACGCTGATTGTGGAATTGAAACAGATTTTTTTTTTTAATTTCATGACAATTTTCAACATCTTGGCGTTAACGGTTTTCACCAGAGTCTCCGAACGCACCACGAGCGCCACAAGCAACAGAGTCGTGCTCGGGCACGACGACGACGAATATCAGAATCAGAATCCCAAATCCGAAATCCCTTTATTGTCATTGTACAGTGTGCAACGAGATTAGAGAGCTCCCCTCTCCGGTGCAATAATTTAATCAGATAAGAGAATAAATAATGTGATAGAAAATAATCCGAAATTGTATAAATAAAACACATTACGTCGCTGTTCTGCAAGGTACGGGTGGTCGTGCGTGTGTGCGTGAGAGTTCAGAATCGGGTCGGGCCTGACAATTTTTAGGAATAAGGCCGGAGGAAAAGGGTCAAGTGTTCAATTCTTTTGTTTTGATACGAGTCGACCATTCATTCACTCAACATGAAAAGCGGAGGGGGGGGGCGATTTTTTCCATGTCGCCACTTTGACTACAAATGCCTAAAAAGACTTTGTTTGTCTCTCACAAGACAAAACAGGTGGCAAAGTGGAACGAGTGTGTGGAAACGGAAGAAAAACGTTGCGAGCAAAAGGTGGAAAAAAAAAAAAGGAGAAGTGCCAAAAGCAGAAGGGCGCCCACTTCCTGTCTGACACGCCACCGCATCCTGTTGACGCTCTTCAACTTGTCGAGTTCGAGTTGAGCGCCGAGTCCGCGTTCGGCCAACCGGCGCCGAACCAGCGAGGAGACGCCTGATCGTGAGCTAGCACGTAGCGCGTAGCTCTTAGCGCCGCTCGCCGCCATGTTGCCTGCTTGAAATAGACGCCATTGGACATCTGCTGGGCTGAGGAGGAAGAGGAGGAGGCGGAGACTTGACAGGCTCTCGCTCTTCCTCGCTCGCTATTTCGGTCCCTCGCCCGCCTTCACGCTCACGCCACCCGACTCGCGCGGGCTGACAATGTTCATTTGTGCGTCATAATCACGTTGGCGTGGGCGTCGTTGTCGCCTGGCGCACGTGTTTGCGCCCGTCCTATCCAACGACGACGCAGAAATGACGCGCTTGGCGTGACATCATCGCAAGGCGACGTTGACATCCAAAATTTTGGAGCGGATGAAAGGTCGAAAGGTCGGCCGCGAGTCGGCTCACCTCATCGGTGACATTTGGACTGCACTTTTGTGCTTCTGCCGGCCAAAACGCGCCGGTGATGGCATCCGTCGCGTCCGACGACGCCGTTTGACGACAACGAGCGGTCACATTTCGTCGGCGTTCTTTCCAGCAGTGACAAGAAATCGTCTCGTCGACTGCACGCGAGTGGCGGCCATCAACTCATCGAATGGCTTGCGCGCACGTGCACGTGCGCGTGCGCGCACTGATTTGTTGCCAGCATGCCTGCGCTCACGTTAATTGCGCGGTGGACATGTCGGGAATGATACCGCCTGGGATTCGTTCACACCAACGCCGCCCTCAGATGGACTTTTTTTTTTTCTGCCCTTCAGCTTCGAGAAAAAGCAAATGAGAACTGAAATCAAGTTTTTGTTTCCCCTTCAGGACGGCAAATTATTTCCAGGTCAAACGTTTGCAACCCGTGCCCAAAAAGTTGAAATGCAAATGGCGACGTTTGCATTTTGGCCGATTCTAATGACTTTTGACGATTATTTTATTTTTTATAATAATAATAATATTCCCTTTATTAGTCCCACAATGGGGAAATTCGAGATTCGAACCCAGGCATCCTGGGGGACTGGGTCGTGAACGCGGCGCCTTAGACCACTCGGCCATCCTGGACGTCAAGCAAAGACGGGGATGAAAAGTTAAATGTTTTGTCCGAGAACACAATTTTATTTGACTTCACTTTTGACGCTCGGGTTGAATTATTGACGCGTTTCATTTTTTTTTTTTTTGCTTTTTTGGAGGGACTGTTCTCTGTTTGTTTTATTTTCGTTTTGATCATTTTAGCCTGAAACCTTGACTTTTTTTTTTTCATTTAATATCAAATTCAATTTTTTTTTTTTTGCAGGCTTCCGAAAATCACCTCAAACGACATCGCGATCGTCAGCCAGGCTCGGCGAGCGAGCGCTTCCTGGCTGCTCAACGCCATCACGCGTATTTACCCGCTTTGAACACGCACGAACGCAGGCGCTCGTGCACGCCCTGGACGGCGCACGTGCGCTCATGCGTGCACCGAGCGTGTGCACGAAATACACGCGGCGGGATTATTTCACAAACGACATTTGATCCCGTCAAACACGCCTGGAGCCAAACGCCCGCGCGATGCATGTCTCCAAGTGCCCCCCCCCCCCGGCCTCTCGCCCCCCCCAGGCATTCAATTACACAATTGGATGCTTTTAAATCTGCACTTTTGTAACGTTTCATGACGACTCGTGTCAACGGGACGTCGGATGACGAAAGCCGTTTTTTTTTTTTTTTTTACATGAACCACAAACACAGCAGCCAAAATGGCCGCCTTTCGGATCGGAATTGCGACTTTTGTTCGCATCAGGAAGCACACCAAATAAAAATAAAAAAGTCTGCAACTTTTTTTCTGTTTCAGGTTTTGAGGAAAAATGGGAAAGGAATCAAATTTGGAAAAAGGACGATTGGAGAATATGAATAAAGCGAGCGCCTCCTCACAATTTGCTCCTGAGCATCATTTGTGATTTTATTACGTGGAAAAAGTCAAATGCTGTAAATAGTTTCATTTCAACGAAAGCCTCATTGGAGTTTTGGCATCCGACTTCCCACACGCCGCTGTGCGTCGATGACGTCATCATACGGGAACGGCGGCCATTTTGTGAGTTGTGCCGCGCACGTAAAATGGCAAAATGGCGCGTGCGTAAAAAGCAGTTAGCTTGCCCAACCACCTCAATTGCGATCGGCGCCAAGCGGAAAAAAAAAAATCTGAGGACTCGGTCGAAAGAAAGTGCAAAAAAAACACAACCAAAAAACCCGAGCGGCTAGAACGGACCGGAGCGGCGTGGGCGAGCGAGTAGGCGACTTAGCGAAGGGAAGAGGAAGAGGTGGAGGATAAATTTAGAGCTGCTCCTAATCAACTTGTTCTCCCGTCAGCGAGTGCGTGCGTGTGTGTGAAAGGCTTGCAAATCGATGCGTGCGGCCCACACGCTCGCCGAGAGAGGAAGAGGAAGGCGGCGTGAGGGCGCCCGAGCGGAGCCGAGCGAAGACGTGGGCGACCGCCGTCATCGTGGCCAACTTCCCCTCCAATCAAGACGCGTCTATTTATGCAAAAAAACTTGGTACAATGTGAGCTCCAATAACGGCGGCGATGGCGATCACACGCTCCGTGCGCCCCACCCCCCCTCGCGCTCGACTACCGCGACGCAACATCTCTCATTAGCTGCCGATCGATCGGCGAAGCGGGTCGGCGGCACGGCGAGAAAACGCAATTAGAGCATCGAGCAAACGATTGCGCCAACCGATGATCGATAGCTAATCATCACCTCGGGGAGGGGCGGGGTTAAAAGGCCAAAGGGGGCGGGGCGCAGAAACAATGACTTGAATGACGGACCGCGCGCTCATCCCGACCAGGAATTGGGCCAACATTTTGGTTTTTTTTTCTCTGCACGTTCAATTTGGGTTTGCGCGTTCGCATCAAGCGAGGTGACTTTTGGTCAACAAAAAAACATTTTCATGTTCAAAGTGGAAACGAAATTTGCAGCACGGCGCGACTCTCCTGTGAAAGGCGGCGTTGAAGTTCACTTGCATGTCTTTTCGCCAACTTTTGTGTCATCGAGTCCAAACAAGGCGGACATTTTCGTGTGTGTGCGTGAAAACGTCAATACAAGCAAAAGAATCTGGCCAACTGTTTCCATTTCCAAACTATTTGGGCCCGTTGAGGTTTTGAGGTCAAAGGTCCAATTGAGCGCCACCCAATTATAACCCGCACGGTCGACGTGAGGGTGCCCCCCACCCCCCCCACTCTGTAATAACAGTCCTTTCACAACATGAATGTGTGTCGCCTTCAATAGTTGACATTTTCGGCCACGCGACGCACACACACTAAAAACCGTTGACGTATGTGTGTTAGCTTGTTATTATTTTCACTCTCTCTCACACACACGCAGAAATAGATGCCGCCAGCTCGGCACGGGTGCAAAGGTTAGCGCGAGCGAGCGTACTTCCATTTGTGAAGGTGCCGCAGGGCCGGACGACGGCTTGATGAAACAGGCCTCGCTCGCTCGCTCGCTCGCTCGCTCGCTTCGGAGGGTCACGAGACGGAGGTGAACGTGCGCGCACGCGTGCGTGTTTTGGTCCTCGTCGTTGGCGGCGGTCAAAATGTGATTTGGCGGCCTGACATTTGCTGCGAAAGGCAACAACAATCACCGTCCGGGCGGCCATTTTGGGGGCGGGGCTTGACAAATTTCAAAAAGGGTTCAATGAACAAAGGCCAAAGGTGGATTTTAGTCCGGCCCACAAACGGGTCCTCATTCGCGCAACGAATCGACTCAAAAATGACCAAAATGGCCTCCGAAGGCATCTTTAGCGCCGCCGGTAAAGGTTTGCGTTTCGGCGCCGACAATTTTTATGAACGCGGCCGGCGGGTCAATTTCAGGCCGTCACTCGATGATTTTCAACGCAATTGTTCCATCGGCAACATTTTCAGGACCGCCGACTTGAAATTCATTTGAAAAAGCGAGTGGAGCATTTTGGGATCTTTCGTCGTTGGCGGCTCTGCGCCGGAGTGGGCGCGTTCGGTCACGTGACGGCAAATGACGCAACAGTGCACACTTGCCTCACCAAAGGAGACGGCGATCATCTGGTTCTCATCCTCTTGGAATCTTTTGGAGCGCGGCCCAGATGCGCCCCGCCCCCTCCCTCCCTTTCTCCTCCTGCACGCCAGGCCCGACTCAAACAGAACAAAACCCGGCGAGCGACGCCGATGTCATCGTCTTCTCCAAATGTTTACGAGCAAACGCCTCCCTCGTTCCGTCATGGCGGACTTCCTTTGCACGCGTTGTCACGGGAAGGAAGCGAAGGAGGGCGGGGTCGTTGGGCGTGACGCTCCAAAACGCCGTCTTGGCTTTGAGAGTCGTCGCTCGGGACACATTTGGTGACTCGGCACTTTTGGGCGCTCGCGAAACTTTGGCCGTCCGTCCAAGTCCCGATGGGAGCTGACGTGCCGCGATTGGAATGACGAGACCTTCCTCTTCCGCTTTTATCCAATCAAAGACAGACAAATGTTTGCCCGTCGTTTCACGATGTCCGCGCCGTCCGTGTTTCGGAAGCGCATTTTGGTCGCGTTTGGTCTTTGTCTCGTTTGTGTTTTTTCTTTTTCTCGCTGTCCTCAATTTGCGTCTTTAGCAAAGTGACTTTTTTTTTTTTTTTTCTTCACCGTGCCTTTAACGGCGTTTTCTCATTTTCGGCATCGGGAGCAACGACGCCGTCACAATCTTGCGCGACCACTTTTGAGGAGCAAAGCCCACTTTGGGTTTGAGCGCCTCGTGGAGCCGTGCCGCCCCCAAAATGTCCTCCAAAGGGTCACTTGATCAAAACGCTTTTTTTTTCCCAACATTCCTCGATCGCATGCTTCCTGTTCCTGCGTCGTATTCGCCGGGGAAAATAAAAAGTGTGTGTGTTGGCCTCTGTAAAGAATATTGTCGGG
The DNA here is from genome assembly GCF_059441095.1 of Idiotropiscis lumnitzeri. Lineage (NCBI taxonomy): Eukaryota > Metazoa > Chordata > Actinopteri > Syngnathiformes > Syngnathidae > Idiotropiscis > Idiotropiscis lumnitzeri. The sequence goes on from NC_142392.1 coordinate 506,948, forward strand.
GAGCAAAAGCGCGTAGCGGCTTCATCAAATATGGATGGCGCACGCGGCGTTCCTGCGACCCCAAAACAATTACGAGCAATAAAGGCGCGCTCGGCTTTAATGACGGGAGCGACGTTTACACGAGTAATGCAATAAAGCGCGCGCTCGTCTCGGCGTTACGAGTTCACGCCGACCTCGTCGTTATGCGCATGATTATGTTGATGTCCCGTATTCCAGCTTTTCATTTACTCGCTTTGTGGACGCCGCTCGGCGGAGGCGGCAAAGAAGCGTCTAGACCGGCATTTATTGCTTTCAATTGCCACATTTTTTTTTTTTTTTTTAAGTCGAGGCTCGGATCAGGTGGGTCGCAACACGTTTGCAACGTGCCGCTTTCTTTTGGCTCGTTTTCACCTTGCAAATTTTGCGACGACGACGGCGAAGCGAGAGTTGTTTAACAGTCGGACATTTTGCAAACTTTTTTTTATTTTGGCGCAATTTTGAATTCTGCCTCTGATGATCATTCGTACAAGAAGCAGATTGACAAAGTTTGCGCGAACGTGTCGAAGCTCCAACCTTTTTTTTTTTTTTCTGGCCTTCAGGCGAGCGTCCAGTGCGGCGTGCTCGGTTTGAGCGTCTGTTGCATGCTGGGAAACTTTGACATTTACTGGCCGGCGAGAGGAGAGACATCTGCCGTGTGATCTTTGGTGGTCGGGAACGCTGTCAAATGTAAATGGAGAAGGTTGAAGGAGGAGGCTGATGGGGGCGCCGGCGAAGCAGCGAGCAGAATCAGCGCGATTGCGTGAAAGGCGCAAAGGCGACTTGAGCGGGAAGAAGACGAGCGAGCGGGAGGCCTTTTTCTTTTTTTTTGGACACAACGCAAGCGCAAAAGTGGGCGCCGTCACTTCCAAAATGAAAATGTCTTTGATTCATTTTGGTCACACGAAATCAAATGAAAAAAGTTCAAAAGTGAACCCGTCGAGGCAAAAGGTTTGAAAATGACGCGACGCTTTTCAAGAGCTCAAATGGGAGAGGACGAAACGGCAACAAAATTTGCGTTTGCATCGCACGTCAGCCAACGTTTCCGTGGAAATGCCGAAAAGGAAGAAAAAGCAGCACAGGTCCACGTGGGAGATGATAACTCGCCGTCTCTTCCGCCTGTTTTGAGCCCGAAATGAAGCGAACGCGATTTGGGAATGTGAGACGACGCCACAGCAGCGGTTGCGCACAAACGACAAGAAGCTATTTTGGTTTTTTTTGGGCCGCAAATAAACCAGCAAAGACGAGCCGGGCTGAGTAAACGCACTCACGCTGACAATCGGCCCATCAAGAGTCTCCGTTCTTATTTGAGGATTTTGTTTGAAGTGCTAATTTGCTGGTGGGGCCGCCGCCGCCGCCGCGCTTCCACTTTTTCTGTGTTTGTCTCAACGACGTCCAATCAACAATCAGGCCAATCACCTCTTCCGACCCTGACGTGACATCTCTTTTGCGAGCGGCCTCAAACATCCTCGTTGGGATCGTCGACATCAAACGAGAAACCGAAGATCTTTTGAAAATGTCTGTCGGATATTATTGATGACGACTTTTGTCCGAATATTTTGGGATGTTTGACAAAAAAGGGCCGAGGATCCCGTCAAGACGCTGCGCACGTTGGGCACGAAGGACGCGCGTATTCCCAGTATCACCAACGACAACAAAAGACGCCAAAGAGAGCCAAAGCAAACGCGCCTCACATCGTTTTCCGAGCCGACGGGTGACCCCGAAAAATTCCTTTTCCATCTCAGGATAATGATTGCGGCCGAAGCGAGCTGCCGTCCGTCGGCCGTCGATATCCGGCGCTTTGGTGCTTGCAAACACCCAAGTTAGTGGGAAAAAAAAAAATCATTTTGCAGCCTGACTGAGACGTCGCGCTCCAAAAGTGACCGTTTGTCACCTCGAGCGACGCTTGGTCGTGGCCGGCGACCCATCGCTCGCGGGTGGCGACCCATCGCTCGTGGCGCTCGTGCTCGCCTTTTGCCCCCAAAGCGCTTTGCGTGCTTTTTTTGCCACACGATGACGCGAGGTCACGGCGGGCGAAGCGCCGAACGAGCGGAGCTGATGTTTTAATCGTCTCCAGACGCGAGGAGGACGAGGGCGGGGGCGGGGAATCCTCCCAAAAATGTGGCGCTCAGCGAGCTGCAGCAAACAAAAATGCAGCAGCGAAGAAGCGAAAGCAGGCACACTTTGCACATTTGTGACCGGCCAAGTTCCATTTTGGAAACTTTTTTTTTCTTTTCATCAGTTTGAGCATTTTGCTCCCATCACGGCCTCTTTTTTTTTTAATTCCTGCATTCAGTCCCACCATTTTTTTTTTCCTCATCGCATCAATGTTTGGCAAGTCGCGTCTCCCAACGAGGCGTTTAACGACTTGCCGCGGTCCGGCGCCGCAAATGAAAGATAAAATGCGGATTTGAAAAATTTGGGACAAGAATGACATTTTGATTCGAAGCATCTGTAACGTGAACATTTGACGACGAGCCCAAAATGGCCGACTTCCTGTTTGAATTTGGACTTTTCGGGTGCATCCTGGATGCTGAGCCGGAAGACCGGTTGATTATTTGGTGGCTGAGCCTTCTTATTTTTGGAACTCGCTTTCCTTCTGAAGGATTTCGCTTCTCCGATGACGCAGGATTGTGTTTGGACGTACTCGACACGACGCCGTCGTTTAAAAATGCGCGGACGAGTGCTCGGAAAAGTGATCTCCAAAGCACTTGAACCGGATTACAAAAGGTCTGCACGCACGCACGTGGACGCGGGTGCAAACAAAGCGCTCTCGCTCGCTCGCTGCCTTGGGCCAGCGTGGGAGGCGAGACGGGTGGACGCTGCGTACTCTTCACCTGTGCTGGAGGGTGCTCAGAAAGCGAGGCCGGACTGAAGGGGGGCGGGGGGCGTCGAGGGGCTTCAAGTGGGAGGACCAGCCAACGCCTCAGGGTCCTAAAAGCATCCATTTGCACGACGAGTGGCAAAGGCGAATTCAGCACCCCCCCCCCCCCCCCGACCGACCAGACCCCCCCCCCCTCCCCACGCCAGCGTCACAAAATAAACTCGAGGCCACTTCACATTTTCTAATCTTCCGCAAAAACAGAGTTGAGCTTCAACTGCTTCCTGTTAAGAAAAAAAGTGTGCCGCCATCTAGCGGCCGGCAGAGGAATGACACGGCAAAGAAACGAGAAGCAAATGAAGTTGAAATTGTACAAAATCTACAAAAAAGCAAAAACTCACCACGGAGGACGACCGACGGCCAAGTTTCAATTTCGAGTCACGTGCGTTTGCCGTCGTCAAGGCGGAGTCCGACGTCGCTTTTTTTCACTTGCATTTGAAATGAAAAAAAAATGAAACTCAAGAGTGCCTCCAAACAAGTCGGACGCTGACCACCAACACGCCCAAGACGGAAAGTCAACGTGCCACCCTCAGGCACATTCCCACGCTGCGAGCGCGCGTGGGCAAACTTTTTGAGGGTCGCTTGATATTCCAAACAAGTCAAAGAAAGTTTCCGCGCGACTCAACTCGCCGGCGGGATGCTCACGCTAAAGTCCGTGCGCGGATGCGCTCGCGCGTTGGCCTTTTGTCTTAGGTCATGAAAAAAAAAATCTAAATAAATAGTTTTGTGTTTCTGAGAACGGGTGATAAGTTTTCCAAAAGTTAGCAGTTTAACTAAAACATTTCTGAGTCTAGAACATAATTGGTTGATGAAATATCTAGAAATAAATATCTTTTGTGTTGTAAATTTAAAAAAGTGATATTATGACATCATTACAATTAATTTACGCACACACACTCTGTGTCACATGCACAGACGGGCGTCATAGGTCAAAGTTGAAACGGCGACAGCACGACGTTGAGCTCGGCGTGGGCGTGGGCCGCCTCTCCATTTGCATGAGCAGACGGCAACAAAAGCCCGACAAAGAGCTTGACGGGGCGCCCCACCCGCCTTTTCCAAAGGGGGCTCTCACGTGCACGTGCACGTGAGCACGCGACGAGAGCCACAAGCAGCGGCAAGCCACCGTGGTCCTTTCCTCGCCAAACCACGGACGATGGGTCGCCCGCCGCTGCCAGGTCAGGTCGAGACAAACGAGGGACTGGTCGCCAGCATCATCCGAGAAAGAGAAAAAAAAAAAGCCTTTGAATTGCTCAAGCTTCCAAATGAAGATGGCGCCGGCGTGACATTAAAAGGTGAGCATCAAATGGAAAACGACCTTTCTGCTTCACCGCACGTGCGCACGTGCACACGCACACGCATGTGCCAATCTGCTCATCTTGTCCGGCTCAACCATGTCTAGCGTGTCAAAAAAAAAAAAAAAAACTTGCGAGATCTATTGCGATTGGTGACGGCGGACGGCGGCGTGTGTGACATCACAGCTGGCCGCCTTGCATGATAGAAAAGCAAAGTGATGGAATATGCAAATTGGGGTCACGGACGGTGTCGGGGTTCACTCGCCCGGCTCGCGCGCGATCGCTTCCGCTCGGTGACGGACACGATAAGCGCCGTTGAAGACGACGCGACGCGGATATGCAAATTTGAGCTTTGAAGTTGTACTACGACCATTCGCCACTAGATGGCAGACACGGCGGGCGTCGTGGGCCGACGGGAATCCGCCGGGGTCAAATTCAACAATTTCCTCTTCATTTGCGCGGCTAAATGAAAGCGATGGCGACATTACCGTGGCGCGAGCGTGTGCATGCATGAGAGCGTGCGCTGTTATTCATCAATGCCAGAGGGGAAGAAGAAAGAAAAATGTGGAGTACAATGTGTGTGTGTGTGTGTGTGTGTGTGTGTGTGTGCCGTTGACAGCCGCGTGATGATCAATGGACTGATAGGCCATCTCGCTGAGCTTACACCCTCTAATGACTTTTTAATTGACAGCCATTAACGACGTCGGCCCCCAAGCACGAGTACGCGCCGCGACTCTTGCGCTACCGGCCCTTTAAGAAGGCCCGCGTCGCTCATTACGATCAATTCGAGCGATCGTGAGAAAAGTGAGAAGACGGGAGAAATGAGGAGCGCGACGACAGCACATTTGAAACCAAAGCACACAAGGAGGGGGAAAAAAAAAAGCACGGGAGGAACGTGAAGAAAAACGCGTCAAACGAGGTGTTCGGGGTTCGCCGACTTGGCGCCTTTCACTTTGCGTCAGCCATCTTAACATGTTTTGGGGGCAATGAAGACGAAAAACATCGCAAGTTGTACGACCGAAACGCAAACTCGTTTGGTCTTGAGCGAGGCATCTCGCAAACGGCGGCCATTTTGGTCTCCATGACAACCCATCGTGCTTTCATCATCACACGAGGCGCATCCTCACCACGTCAACGTTCGTGATCGTCTTTGGGCCTCGACTCGCAATATTTTCACAACCAATTACAAGTTGAAAAAAACTGAAAAGCACATTTTGCATCTCGGCGATGTCGCCAACGTTTTGGATTTTTCCTCGAGCGCGGGAAACGCCATCCATCATACGGCCGCCGCTGATCCGCAGGATGACACGCTTACGGGCTGAATATGAGGCGGGAAAAGGAATATTGCGCACGGGGTCGACATCATCCATCAATAACAATAATTTTTCTTTTTCAATTTGAATTTACGTGAAATTCTTTGTGAGCAATTGGAACAAATGTGGACCACAAGAAGAAGAATCCAACGATGTAAACGCACCGAAATGCTTCAATGGAAAAAAAAGATTCAACATCCGAAATTCTGTGCAAAAAGAATTTATGCACAAAGATTTTAAATTTGGTGCAAAAGTAAAATCAACATCAAAACAAAATCCCCATGTGTGAGAATGGCGACGTGCGCACACACACACACTTCCTTCCACGTGCACGCGTGCTCATGCATGCACTCGAGCACACCTGTTCACTCACTCAAATTCTCTCACACGCGCACGCACGTGCACGCTCATTCTCACGCACACTCTGATGGGACTTGAGAGTTCAATTTTTCTTCTTTAGCCTCCGCAGTATTGCTCGCGCACACACACGCAAACATTGCGCACACGCACACACTTTTATTCTCTGTAACTTGGCCCTTGATCACTGTAATCAAACACAGGCAGCATCAGCTTGAAGCGCCCGTAATTACGGCCTGCTCGGCACTGAACGCGCACGCACACGCACACGCGCACACGCACACACACACACACACACACACACACCCACACACACACACACACACACACTGTTAGCCGGTGTAAAGGACACTAATGAGTCCGACGAGACGAAGGAGGAAAAACGAAGCTGAAATCTTCGCAGCAACAGAAGTGGCGGCGGCGGAAGAGGAGGAGGAGGAGGAGGCGGAAAAGGGGCGGGCAAAGTGGCCAAGTGACGCCGGCGACGGTGGGCGGCGGGTTGCCAGGGCCCCGTCGGAGATGTTGGCAGCTGTAGCCATGGCAACAAGCTCCCGTGGCGCACCGCCGCACGCGGCCAGCCAGCCAACCAGTCAGCGTTCTCGCCCGCTCCCGCTCCCGACCGAGCGACTTTCCTTCATTTGACATCGGCAACAGACAATTTGGTGTTGGCCAGCGTTGCCGATTTTGGCACCCCGGTCGTTCTCGAGGACTCCCGCGAGGCACATTCCACCGTGCGCGTGCGGCCGAGTCAAAGACTTCCTGTCCACTTTCACGTCTGGCTTCTGGAGAGTTTTTTTTTTTTACTCACGATAGACACGCCGACCACATTTTTGAGCTTCAAAGTCAAAGAAGCTCATGAAAAAAGGCCGCAGGAGGCATAAAACACAACAAGGTGCCAAACGAGTGTTGAGAAGCGATCTCAGGCAGCGATCGGCCTTATTTCACGCTTCAGACAAAGACGCTGACCGAGGCCTCCTTTTTTGTTCCGCGGCAGTTGAAAACGTCGACGAATCATCAGCATGCGTCACAAACAAAAAGTCTCCCAAAAATAAGCGTCGCATGTCGTCAAAGACTGGTTCTGAAAAGCAGCCTACATTTGTGGAAGGTTTCACATTTCCAAATTGGGAGCCCCCCACTGGATGAAAATGGTACTGCCCCCAGTAAACGAGGAGGACACTCGAGCCCTCCGAAAGAAATTCCCTCTCATTGGGCCGAAAGATGAGCCACGTTTGTGATTGGCGATTTTCCGCAAAGCGAGCGCCAAAGATTCTGAGCTCAGTCACTCGAAAATGACGAAGCCAAGATTGCGTCCGGCGAGCACGGCGCCGGAAACAATGAAGCGGGGTGGCGGTGGTGGTGGGGGGTGCGTCGTTTTGGGGGACAAAGCAGGTGGTCCTGGTAATTGCCTGGGGAATATAATGAATGAGCCAAAGTGCGTCTGACGGAATAGGAAATCGTCTCTACCTCCTCATTCCGCCGGCAAAAATCCTCTCATTATCTCCCGCTCGCTCTCATCCCGCCACCCCCCCGCCGCTCTTATCCGTCTCCCGTGCACCCTTTTAAACATATCTCATCACCCCATCTTTTGCGCTTTTTTTTTTTTTTCTCAAAACATTTTGGCTGCCGCCGTGAAAAAAAACTCGAGCCAGCGGCACTCCGTCCACACGCTAACAACACGATCGGCGCTTCGTCGTGGACGTGGAAACATTTTGTTCATCCGTTGAGAATTTAACCGGGTGTCGCAAGTCGCGAGGAGAAGGATTTTCTCTCAGCAGTTCAGAAAAGTGCTTTCTCGGCATTGGCACGCGAGAAAAAAAACAAACGGACTGAGTGACGCGAATGGTCGTCTCTCAGCATTCACGCGGCAAAGAATAAAAAAAAATCGTCTCTCCGCACTCCACCGATACAAAATGGAGGCGAGGATTGGCAACGAGCGACACCGTTCCTACAATCTCTCCGCTTTGAAAAATTCTTCCTCTCTGCCGTTCAAAGTAGAACGGCGCACAAATTTGCGAATCATCTGGCAGCATTTCCGTGAAAACGCATTCAAACGACAACGGTAACGACTTTCAGCGGAAACATTAAAAATGTTCAAACATCAACCGCAGCACGACTGCAAATGTTCATCGGTGACAAGAATACTTTTTGTCAAGCGCCGGCATCGGGCGCAGTCATCGACAATGATCGAAATCATTTCCATCCAGTCGTTAGCCGGCTGGCCGCCATGAAGGACGCGCAACATTTTGTGAGTTTCCACTGACCTTTGACCTCGGCAATGCGGTGTGAAGCTTTTCTCCAAGCTCGCTTACGGCAAGCCGGGCGCGCTCGTCCTGGAACCAAACAACAAAACCACAATCAAACGCGTGGCAAGCATCTTTTGCGACACCGTTTGAGTTCACGTTACGACTGCCGCCTACGGCGCCGGAGTGGAACTGCATCCAAAGAAATTTGCATGAAATCATTCGATCGACAAAGCTCAATGAAAGCGAAAACTCTCTTTCCGGCCGTTACCATGAGCACAATAGCGCGCTCGAAAGACATCGACGACGTTTCGTACTTCACGAGCTAAAAGTCGCGTTCCAATTTTATTTTTAGCTTGCGCCTCATTATTTCTCATTCTTTGCGGGACGAGACGGACGTCTCGACGCCCGCAGCCAGACAACAAACGCGCCACACAACAGAGGCGGAACACAGCGAGAACGAAAGCACGCAACTCGCCGCAAGAAGTTAGTCGCCGCTTGTCGCTAATCAAAGAACGCTGCGGTCGAGCACGTTGTCCTGGCAACAACGTGTTCCCGCGACACGTCGTTGGCACGGCGCACCGGTTGCCTCCCCAAATCTACTTGTGACAGCCGCCCCCCCCCCATGGTGCCAGATCGGGCTTCACGAGAAAAAAAAAAAAAAATCCGGTTTTCAATCAAGGGCGTTTCTGCAGCCCATTTATCAGCTCACGTGTGACGTGCGCGCCGCGAAGGGCTCACTCATTAGCGTGCCCCGTCACAGCTGGAAAGGTGGCCGGCCATTTTGTCCGCGGGGCGCCACTGTCAGAACATTTCCTCACACACGCTTTTTCTTCTTCTGCGATTTAATTAAAGCAGTTGGAACGTCCGCCGGGTGATTCTCATCATGTCACCTCGTCACTTTCGCCCGTCCTCCGGAGGTTAATATTCAACTAATCCCCCCCCCCCCCTCTCCCAACTCCGCTGGGGCCTTCCTCAATAATACAAGACTTGCTTGTGCACATCGACGATGTCGAAGGCCGAGCAGCTCAGCTTTCACTGCATTTGGGAATCGAGAGCAGTCGCCACGGCGGCTAAAAAAACTCATCGAAGTAATCGGCCACAATGGCGTCTGCCAATTGGCGAACACCACAGTCGCCTAAAAACTGCTCGCCAGCGGTTGTCCGGTGGCCACAACCGGCGGCGGGTGAACACACCGGAGAGTGCCGAATAGCGCCGTCCGTCCACGAGCGAGCGTGAACGGCGGCAAACGCAAGAGCACCGAGTGAGCTTTGCGCCGATCGTGGGCGCTAATGAAGACGGGGACGCCGACAAGTAGCAATTAAAGTCGTCACCGAGCGGCATCGTTGCCGGCAAGAGCAATTACAGGATGGGTGGGCGTGGCGTCACTCGGACCACCTCGCACGCCAATTAAAGTCGTACTGGAGCGAGGACACGGTGACACGCCGCGCCGGCGTTCAGCCGTGAATCATCTCCTCTGATGACCAAACAACAAAACACTCACACTTTTTTTTTTTTTGAAATGTCTTCGGAATCTGCCGCCTGCAGCGGACAAGTAAAATGCGAATCATCGGAATGTCACGCGCAAGCAGCCCGCCGCGCGTCTTCCATTAAAAGCGCCAAGAAATTAGGAGCCAGCTCGGGACTCTGGCTCATCCCCGCCGACGGCGACGCAGCGAAAAAAGGTGGAAAACATTCGGGCGTATTTGGGTCAGGTGAAGGGAGGAAAAGTGCGAGAGGAGGAGAAGAAAAAGAAAGAAATCAAGAAGTCAAGACGAGTTGCTGAGTCAAGATGAAAGCCGACTCTTTTGGGAGCCAAATTACGGTGACCAACGCATTTCCGCTCCCTCGCTTTCAAGTTTCCTTTTGGACTTTTCAAGGAGAGCCGCGCTCGCATCGCGCCGCTAACCATCACGAGCGGTTCGTTCCGTGACAGTCCAGCAGGTGGCGCCAAAACGATCGGCGGCGCCATCCCTCAAGGCGTTCTTCCGGGCTGGAGGTAAGCCAGTCGCTCTGCCCCCTTGTGGCCGCAAGGAGAAGTGAGGGCAGGTCAGATCGCCAACTTGGACGAAAAGGACGGCAATTGAAAAAAAAAAAAAAACAGCAAACGTGGTGAAAATTGTTGCCTGCTTGCGATCAAATGAGGATGGAGATGGAAAATTCCCTCTCACGTGAGATTCGACCAGCAAGAGGAGAGCGAATATGCGCTCATGAGATCAAATTTTGTCCTTTGGGGACACTCGCAAGAACGGTGGCGGTGGGCTTGTGGGCGCGGAGGCACTCAGGATAAACGGCGCCAATCAAAAGGAGATGCGGCGCTAATGAAGTCCAAGGCGGCGAGAGGCCGCCAGATTTTAGGAGCGCCGAGCACTTCGCAACCTTCGCGCTCCGTCTTGCGGCGCTCGCTTGGTCTCTATGGAAACGCACGTCAGCTTTTTTTTTTTTTTTACTTCCTCCACTTCCCAAAATGAATCATTTAAGTGCAACTTGTCATTTGCTTGACTTTGTGCTGGCGTCCACTTTTGAAAAATTGGCAAACCTTCACGTCCAGCGCGTCAACGCGGGCGAGCGCCGGCATCCGCCGGTGAAAACCGCCCGACTAGATTTTGGCCGCCGACCGCTGAAACGTTGATGAAAAGTGCCAACGGTCATTGTTCGCGGACGGCGCCAAATTGGGCGCTCTCATTTTGTCCAGAGAACATCGGCGACATTCTCGTCTTTTGTCGGCGAATTAGGAACGCGTTGCGGCGCGGCAGACGCTCGATCCGGCGCTCACTCGCGACCAAACTGGAAGAACTCCGGGAGAGAAGCCGATCGGAGGCAGCCAATCGGAACGGCTCCACACATGACGGCTCACGGCGCCGTCTCGCCGCTCGCGCGAGTGTCCGGCCTGCTCCCGCTCATGCCGGACCCTCCGTCCTCATCCCGCTAAAGCTCCTTCTTGGTCCCGCTCGAATTTCATCAGCGGCTATCTCTTCTCATTTTTCCACCTCTGCGCTTTTTGCACTTATTGGCTCCGCCTTGGCGAGGTGCCAGATAGGCTTCGGTGGCGGAGCAGAAATGGACTCGCTCGGCTCGGCGGGCCTGCGCTGAATGCTAATGCCTGAATGTGCGCGCGCACGTGTCACAACACGGGCCGAGCGAATTAGACGAGCGGGAACGCGAAGTGCCGTCGAGCATTTTTGACGCGGCGCACGCCGACACCAAAAGTCACAACAATTTGGTTCCTTTTGGAAAGCGCAACTTCAAAATAAGAAAAAAAACGACAGAAAGACGCCCACAGAAGCAAAAACTTCAATCACTCGAATCACAAATCAACTCAGCCCAGAGAAATGAAACCAAAAGCCAAATATCCGTCTGCCCCCCCCCAAAAAAAACTTTTATGGGCCAATGAGGCATTTTTTATTTTCTCGCGCCGGATATTCAGCCATAGATTCAGCAAAGCTCCTGCAGCCGAACATGCCATCCACTTCCGAGATGGAGCGGTTGAAATCGGGCGAGACAAAAAGAAACTCGTATTGGCGCGTGTCTGCAGCAAAGTTAGCGGCGTTCGGCAGCTGACGGGCAAAAGTCTCGCGTTTGTGCTTGACGCAAGCACGCAACATCGGAGCCGCCGGGGGGGGGGCGGGGTCAAGTTGTGTTACAAACGCTCTATTTAGCCGTCGGCGCTTCACCTTGAGACCCGTTTAAATCCACGACGCTTATTTATTCCGGCGCCGTAAATTGCTTTTTGCGAATGCCGACCCCTCCCTCTCCAACCCCCCCCCCCCCCCCTTTGTAAATAGCACGTCAATGGCGTTGTTAATAATCCTTTTGTTGGCTTGACCATGAGCGCGGCGCCGGCGCCGGTTGGCTTGATTCAATTACGGAGCGCCACGTTAATGGCATTCAAATTCATCCTCGCCACACGTTGGCGCCGAGAGTGTCGCTAATCAAAAGATGAGCCGTCGTCGCAACATCTGTGCCGCAATGTCTTCACGACACACCGGCACAAAAATACGTCAACCTCCCTTCCGGGAAAAACGCCGCCGCCGCCGCACCAAAGCGGAACCAAGAGCCGAACAAAAACGGTGTCGCAAGCTCAGGCGAGCTCGTGAAAATGCAAGCGTGCGACTTCGCTGCGGCGGGCAAACTTTGCCGCCGCCGTGTCAGGAAAAGCCAAGTAAGCAACTTTGGTGGCTTTCATTAGCGCTAATGGCTCTCTGCTTCCCCCGCAGGACGTCGCCATAAAACCAAACGGTTGCCAAACTCAATTCAATGGCATCAGCACAACGCCGGCGAAGCGGGCTGCACGGGCAACGGGAGCAAACCTTGAAATGAGCTCGCGTGTGCCCTCCGCCTATTCGCGCTACTTTTGGTTCGGCGCAAGAAAGAGCCCAAATTGGACCGCGCCGAACGCGACGCGAGGTCAACGGCGGTCGCGGTTCGACCAAACATGACTCACGGACGAGGTTTGCGGCGGCAAAGGAGTGGCGTTGTAGCCGCCATCTTGGTTGGCGTAAGGATGAAATTGCAACTTTGGGCGTCACGTGACATCACGGACCGGCGTAGATGACGTTTCAGCAAGGTGGCAACGCCAGGAAATGACGTCGCAGACGTTGACAGGCGGCTTTAATGAAACGGCGTTAAAGGCGGCATTAAGGCCAGCGCGGCTAATCAGGCATGGGTCATGTGACATGAGCGATGGCGCGGCGCGCTCATAAAGCGCCTTTACGTGACGCGCCGCTCGATGATAGCAATATTGCGGCGTTTATGAGAAAATAATGATTTCTTCACGCGATTTATGAGCGGCAGGCAGGAGGAGGGAAGCAAAGGCAAGGAATGGAGAGGAGAGGAGAGGGGAGGAGAGGGGCCGCAGGGAGGCGGAGGGGGGGGGGGCTTAATGCGAGCCACATCAGCATGAGAGGAGAAGAAGGAGAAAATGAGGATGAAGAAGAAGAGCAAAAGCTGACTTTAATTTGTTTTCTCCTCCGGGGAGCAAAACACGTCTGCCATATTAGGCCACGTAGTCCATCTTGCGAGCCCAGAATGGACCAATTAGTGCAGCCGCGGCAAAACCAAACAAAAGAATCAAAGACAATCAATGAGAAACAGTCACTAGCGCGGCCAGACGGCGATCGATGGCGGCGGTTAAAGCGGGGCCGCCTCGCTACGACGCCACCAAATGCGCTCCGCCGACTTCCTGTCTCTTTGACACTCGTTTCCCGTCCCTCATCCAATGACAGACTCGCCGGTTCCATAATTCCTTCCCGAGCTGCGTCCAAATTCCCAGGCGGCGACCTTCCGAGGCCGTTCCTCACGGCGCCCCCCCGGACGGCCGAAAACCGAGTCCGAGTCTCGCCGTTCGGGATGGCGCCGATGTGCGCGTTGATGGGCGAAGCCATAAAGGCAGCCAAAGTGGGCTCCAGGCAGTCCGTCGCCACGGCAACGGATGCGGATCGGAAGGCGCCGCGGATTGGGACGAGGTGCACCGGAAGCGACGTCACGTGGTCTTCAAATTCGACGGTCCCGTTCCAACAATCACTTCCTGCTTTCATTGCGACAAACTTCCTGGCTTTTTGAATTTTTCAAAAGGTTCCCGATGACAATCATCATCATCGTTTCAAATGATGAGTTCATCGCTGTCATGAGTGTCGCCAATCACGGCGACCGCTCTCATTAATCAACACCGCGGTGGGGAGAGCGAGTGATCCGCGCCCGTCCCACGCGGTCCGAGGTGCCTCCGCGGGGGTCCCGACTCGCCGCAGAAATCCGTAAGTGGCGTGCTCTCCCGTGGCCGACAGGAAAAACACAATAAAGTGCGCTCATCTTTTATGCATGACTCTCCCCGGCGCTCGCTCTCTGCGCGCCATATCAATCATCGCGGCGACACGGCGGGGCAGGAAATAGACACGGTGTGCGACAAAGCAAAATGAAGACCCCCTTTCTCTTTTTTTCCCTCCCACTTACTTTGGTTTCAATTGTGTCTGTCCTCCCGAGCGCCCCCTCCTGGCAGGAAAGCAGAAAGGCACGTGGAAGGATCGCTCCCAAATGGCAGCATGGCCGTCCCTTCTCCGTTTTGTGACGTTTGGGTGGGCCGAAGAACGATAAACACACGTTCCCAATTTGGTGCTGCCGAGCTTCACGTGCTGCACGGGCAACACTTTTTTTTCCACTTTATTTCTTTGTCGACGTTTCCCTGATGGAATATTCACAAGCAGAGAAATCGCGACGTCAGCGAGCATTTTCTTCATCTTGATGTCAAAGAGTTTGGCCGCGTACGACGGCGTGAACCGAGACAGCCTCGGCGGCGCCGACGGCGTCTCGAGCAAGCGCTCTTAAATGGCCCGCCTCCTTTTCAGTGGAGTTAAAAAGCTGCGACGGCGGGCGGGCGAGGGGTCCACGTCGTCCCCGAACGAGCCATGTGACCACTTGCGGACGCAAATGAAGAAACGTCGTCATCGGGAAAAAGGATCAGCGTGAAAAAAAAAAAAATTGTCTTCAACATTTTAACATTTTTACGCTTCGTAATGATGAACGAAGATGCAAAACACAATTCGGAATAATTCCGATCTGTACGTGTTGAAATCTATTTGTCCAAAAATGATGTGAAAGCTTTTTTTTTTGTTTGCTGGCTCGGAGCTTGAGCTGTCACTTTCCATTTTTAAAGAAAGTTTTGGTGGCGTGTGGAAGCGCATATTAATGTTCGCTCTTCATTGCCGTTTGCTACTTTTTGCCATCCGTTGTTCTTCACGCCGTCTAATTCGTCCTCTCGCAGGAAACGGCGCCTCGCTTCGCCCGCCATCCAAAAATAAAAAATGAAATTAAAAAAAGAAGGCGGGTGAGAGGCAAATGTCACGGTGGCGGCGGAGGTGGCGGGATGCTAATAAAGCTACGCAAATAGCAATTAGCTCAACCAATAAGCGGCGAGTCAACAGAAGAGCCCCGGCAGGAATACGCCAGCTGCGGACCCTCCGGAGCGCAAAGTTCACGGCCAGATTAGAGACGGCGCACTCGAGGAGTTGGAAAATGAAAAGTGGCGCCAACGGGCCCCGTCCTAAAACCAGAATCGAGCCGTCCCGTTAGCATGAGATGCTAATTGCGGGAGCCGTGCTTTGCCATCAAATGAAATGCTTTCGTTTTGGTGAACATTCGCAGAAAGGTGAAAGGAAATGCATCAGGGGGGTGCACACTTCTGCAATTCGATTTTTAAACAGAGAGATGTGAATTTATTTTGGGGGGGGGACATGTGACAAGCTGCCGTTTGCACGAAAGCCAACGCGCGCCGACCTCTAATGGAGTTCAACTTGATTCCGTTAAAACAAAGCGGGCCCAAAAAAAAACAAAAAAAATCAAAACCACAAATTGAGGTGAAGCCAAAAAGTCACGGCGCGCGACAGCAAACGATGTGAGGAGAGCGTTTTGGGTTTTCCCGGTGAAACATTTGCGCGCGTCCGGCGGCAAAGACGCTGATTGGCGGCGACAGGCCGTCAGGAGCCAAGCGTCAAGTCGAGCGGACGCGGAACGTGTCGACGGGCGTCCGATCGGATCGAGCCACGCGGACGTGAAGTGGAATCGACCGGCGTAGCGAACGGGAAGCGGCGAGGTTATTGGCCATCGCCGCCGCCGAGGAAATGAGTTCGACGCGCTCGCCGCCTGTCCTTTCCTTCGCCGCCGCAAAGCGCAAATCAGAAAAACGTTTTCAATGAAATCGCAGCGAGCGCTTTGCCGATCCCTAAAATGTGATCTCACGTTTGCCTTCTTGTCGCTCTCGGTCTGAAATGTCACACGACGACCCTCGGAGGAAAATAATTGATGGCATCTTGGTGGCCTTCTATCTTTTTTTATGCACGCCATCCATCGCACTAAGTGGCCGTCGGCTTTCACCTCCCGTTACTGGAGCAACGGCGAGGCGAGGCGCGGGCCGCACATTTTTTGGAAACGGGTCCAGAACTGCTCTTTTTCACCACCGATGAGGCTCCAAATGGCGCCGTTCTTCGGATTTTGCGCAGACATTTGGAGGTGAAACGACGCCAAACAACGAGTGGGCGTGTCCAAAATGTCGCCGCCGTTCGCCTTTGACCGCGTCACGCGTTTGTTGTTATTCTGACAAAGTCCATTTTTGCCAAACTCGCCACCGTGGCGAAATGCGACACGCCAAAGCGATTCCCGCTTTGTCTTCCGAGCGAGAGGCGGAATATTCCGTTCGTCGGGCGGACTTCGACGGGGAGAAATATGGATCTGATAAAGCCGCGGCGAGGAAACGTTTCCCCGCCGAGCGGTCTCAGGATTACGGATTACCAAAATGGCCGAGTTTGCTCGCCGCTTCCTCGCCGGCCGGCGGCTTGCCATGACACCCGACTGCCGCCTTCTGTCGAATTCATTCTTCTTCCCATTGAGCCTCGTGGAAGAGCCGCGCTCACCAGACACTTTGTCACAAACTGAATAGCGAGAAGAATCGCTTGATTGTCCGCCTGACAGCCACCACAAAATGGAAGAAGAAAACAAACGTCACGTGAGGCGACTTTTTAAGAGCGGAGTAAAATCACGTGACGGCAAGAAGTCGTTATCGATGTTGTCCGCGCGCGCAGCTCACGTGATGGGGAGCGGATGGAGAGAGGTTCCGGAGTCGGCGATGGCGGCGTTCAAAAGTTTTCATTGAACCGCCGTCCCGAATCGAAATTCATTTCGATCTGGAGACGAGTTCCTCGGGCCAGAAAATGTTCGTCTCCGATAACATTGGCGCACGTTGCAACATTTTTTGTCTTTTGGCTTCTTTGAGGTCCAGCAAGGAAAGAAATAAAAAAAGCCGAGCTTTGTGCGACGGCCGCCAGCCAATCGCAACTTGCGTCTTAAAAGGACGCGCAAAAATTAACGTGCAGCTTCATTGAGAGGGTTTTTGTTTTTTTTGCGATGTTTGTGTGCGCTGTACCTAATATAATGCCTGGCGAGAACGCGGCGGCGGCGGCGGCGGCGAGCGTCTGAAGGTTTTCCGAGGCACTTGAACGGCAAAGCGTTTGTGCCTTGAAGCGCTTTCACTCGGCCGAGCAGATAATTTGATTTCAGAGCTGGCGAGCGGAAGCAGGAATACGTCGCTAATGCACTCACGAGCCGCTCGGGCTCAGCTAATAAAGCTCCGACCTCAACACTACATTAGATGATGCGGGGGTGCCGAGGGGGGGGGGGGGGCAACTTCAGGAAAAACAACGACAAGCTACTTCTTCATATTAGCGCGTCTACTCCGTACTGGAAACGAAGACGGGCAGCACCAACGCAATTTTTTTGGGGGGGGGACGGGGACGGACGTTGCGCTTCGGCATTCGCCCATTTATTCCCAAACGTTTTCCTTCTTCACTGAAACAAATTGCCCAAAATCTGCGCTCACTTTGCTTACCACCGCCCACAATCGTCATCCCATCCGTTTTGTAATCAGCATTTTGGGCACTGGCGTTCTTTTCAGAACTCGCCTTTTTTGCCGGTCAGGCTCCGCCCCCCGACCGCGATCTCGGTACAATTCCGACCTCGACCCTTCGGGCCTTCTTCAGAAAAATTGTCAGAGCGCCGGATCGTTCCGCCCCGGGTCGGGTTATCGCTCGATTTGGTTGAACGATTTGAAATGTTTTTTTAATTTCACAAATGCGCCACTTGAGAGTGCACGAGAACGGCCCAATTGTGTCACTCCAAGCGTAAACGCGACATCGCGTTGAATGTTTGATGCGGTCGGCAGCGTGTCCGGACATTCCCAGTCCAAACATTGTCCCAATTTGGCTCCAATCGGGACTTGATTAGTTCCGCGCGCGCACACGCGAGCCTGAATGTTTGCGAGCCGCCTCCATCTCGCTTCGCGCGGAGGCTAACGTGACAGGCCTAAGCAGGTTAGCGCGGAAGATGATCCAATTAGAGCGGCGCAATAAACAACCCGAGACCCCCCCCGGCGGGCTCGTCGCCGCCTCACCCGGTCGCCGGCTGCGAAACCGGACCCCGCCCAATCAGCATCCATAAAGCGCGCCGGCATCACCGCTAGCCGCCGAGGCTAATATTCCCACGCTAATGGCGGCGACGGCGAAGATGAGACGGAAGGAAGCGGTAACGAGAAGCGGCGGATGAATTTCCCCGTCGCCGACCGCCGGAGACGCCGTAATCCGGTTTGAGCTCGGGGGGCGTCATCCATCGCATCGCGGCGCCGCCATTAGCGTAAAGACGAATTAGCGCATTAGCATGAATCGGCCGTGATGTGTCGGACGCGGCATAAGTGGGCCATTACGCCGCTTATGCTGATGGCTTCCGTGTGTGGGTGACATTTGTTAGCTGGTAAAAAAAAAAAAAAGATTGGTTCGCAACTTTATGGAAGGATATAAAATTTGCGGAGACGACGAAAAGTGTCGCGAGGGATCCGCCATCAAGCGCTCGACACTTAATTGCTTTCATTTGGACACTTTGCTTCAATTTCCTCGAGAAAATGACGTGAACATTCAAACGCAAGCGTCTCGATCGGATTTTCGACGCAAATTTTGTCTTCCCGAGAATGAAACGCTCGCCGTCGGCAGAAGAAGAACAAATCCATTCTCACCAGCGGCAAAAAAAAAAAAAAAAAGGAAGAAAAATCTTCCCGAGGGAAAACTTGCGAGCGGGGTCGGCCGCTCGCTTCTGATCACGCTCATCAATGTTCACGGCGCTAATCAGGCGCAGGACATTTCAAGCGGCCCCTCGTGAGATGCAACAAGGAAAAAGATTCGGAATTGTCGCGCACGGGAATGTGATGGACTTTGTCCGCGTTTCCTTCCGCGGTCGCGATGGCACGACAAAGCGACCGCGGCTTGTCGGTCACAAACGTACATTTTCAACATCTTGGATTCTTGAACGGAATTTAATTGGAAGGCAAACATACTGTGCTGGTAAAAAAAAACAAAAAACGAGAATCTGCTCAGGCGAGGCAACAAAGGCACAAAGCGGCGCATTGATCTCAATTGCAAAGCCATGCACTTTTCCTGACAATTAGCCAAACTTTTTCTTGTTGACGCTCTCCACAAAAACAATAACAAACATTTGCTGAGTCGGCTTAAAAACTCGCTGAAAGCTTTGCAATTTGCAACTTTTGCTTCTTGTCCGGTGAGCAAAGCGTGTGCGTCTTAGGTCACATGTTAGCGGGGCCAGTCGAGAACACACGACGACACGAATCAGCAACTTTTTTTATTTGGGTGCGAAATGGTCGTCATTTTGTGCGCTCGCTTTGTGAGCAAACTTTTAACCGACAAAATATTTTTGGGTCATTCCAAGAAGAAATATTTGTAAAGTCTCACATTTCAAAGCCGCTTACTGGCAAGTTAACACCTCGTGCACAAAATAGAATCATGTCACCGCTGAGCTATTTTTAGCGCAGGCCCACGTGCCATTCAAGTGCTCCTTGGAGGATTTATATTTAGAAGGACATTTTAATCTCATGCACACTAAATTCAATTCAATAAAGTCAAGTTTACGTTGCACGACAACTCAGCAAGAAGTGAAATCCGCAAGATGGAAATATCCTGTTCAAGACTCCCTTGGCGTCTTTGGAATGGCGGCAATTACTTTTTGACAAACACATTTAACGCATAATAAATTGAGAGAGCGCAAGAGCAATGGAACCAAATCTTGTGTGCAAAGTCAACCTCTACGTTGGGTGTGGCTTTTTTTTCTTTTTTATGCAAAGTTATTCCCGACCCAGATGATGTGGACTCCCGCGCTCACTAAGCTAGCCGACACGAATGCTAAATGCATCGCCGAAGCTAGCCGTTGCGCCGCGTGAAGACGTTTTGGTAGCTGGCGAGGAACAGATGTCACCTGAGCGCCACTTAAATGCGCTTCTTGTCCGTCTTGTTGCTGAAATGGGAAACCTTAATTCACTTGCCTAAATCCCCCCCTCGGCGTTCCACGGATCGATGGCGCTCGCTCCGTCAATCAGTAAATCGAGTGGCGGTGCCCTGGCTTCTTTTTTTTTCTTCGTTTTTTCCCCGGGACAGTCATCTCCATGAAAGCCGAGGAAGCGACTCGCCGTCGAAATGTTGGCCAACACGTGCGCGGCGCAAAGATTAGCAAGGAAAGTGGATTAAGGAGAAGGCGCATTTACAATTCCCGGCTGAGATGTTGCATCAGCTCAGAAGTCATGAAGACGATTAATCGACGAATCGTCAATCACTAAATTATTATTTTGTTATCGTTTAAAGATCTTGTCCAAATCCTCGCAAACCGTCCACTGGCTGAATGCTAAGAAACAACGCCAAATGCCATAGATGGGCTAACGGCGATCATCATTAGTCCAGAGGACACTTTCAACCACTTTATATTGAATCATAAATATTTTTAAAGAACAGAGGAGCTCGTCGACACACGCCACGCCCCTTTCTGACAGCCTCCGATAAAATTTTTTTTTAAAAAGATCTGTGTTGTCTACTGCCCCCTTTTGGTTTGGAGCACATTAAATCTTGATGCGCTTTTAGTTTGGCCAATTATTTTGCCACCAAAATGTTTGACAGTTGGACGTAGCGGATGCGACAGGTGGTGACGGGAGAACGGCGGCGCGGCGCTAAGCCCGAGAGACAGATGGACCACTGAGCTCAAACAGTCGACTTGGTGGCAGCGTCCAATCGGAAAAAACAAAACAAACGGAAGAAGACGACAAGGCGCTTTTGTGCGCACTTCAAGTTCTGTTGGAACAAAATCATTTTACTTTTAAGACACTTCAAAAAAACCTTTTGGGGCCGGACGTCGATTGGCTCGTCCGATTCGAATGATCAAACGGTACAAAAACGCGACGGATCACAAGAAGAAGCGCAAAAGAATGTGAAAACTCGGACGTTTGCTTGTAGTCGCATCGGCGATATTCTCAGCCTTAAAATTGGACGACATGAAATCGAAGCACCAAAATGTAAAACATTGAAGATGATTTTGCGGCAGTCCCGCTGCCGTCCTGCGGGCGGTGCTCACGCGTCTCGACTTGAAAAGCATCAAGCAAATTGGAATTCTTGCACAAAAAGGTACCTTGACTGCTGCAGTCCTGCAGGTGGCGCTCATTCTTGTCACAAAGTGCGTTTCAACAACCAAACAAATCGGAAGCGCGTCGTCGCAAGCTGCCGCTAGGGGGCGCGGCGCCGAGTGAGGCGATCAAAGTATTGATCGTCAATCAATACGACAAGCGCTCCCCAAAAACACGCCGACGTGTTTTGCGCACCGGTCGGCATCTCTCCCGCCCGAAATGCTCGACAAAGACGCTCAAGCGTCTTGTGACTTTTGGGATTCCCTGGCGACGCTGCGGAAATGCCGAGGGACGGACGGACGGCAGCGGTGAGGTGGAAACAATAAAAGGCCAGAAGAGAGCGACAAAAGGCGTGGGAATGTTAATTTAAGGGAAGATGTCATTAATTAGCAAACAGGCACAGCTGCGGCGCTCTTTAAAGCCTCAGCGCATCAAATATGGATGATGCGCACGTGCACACGCGCGCAGTGATCTCATTTGCGCCAAGTCTCCCTTCACAAATGGCGCTTGGCAGGACCCCGTCCGGAAGTGACTAGCGAGGAAGGAGAGGGACGAGAAACAGGACCAAAAGAGGAAAGAAAAGATGACGTCGTCGCTGGGAGGAAAAGTTCACCGAGACGCAAATAGACGGAAAAGGCGTCACCCGTTTTCCAGTGCGGATGTGGAAGGCCCGCCGGATCTTTGCCTCGTTGTTGCTTGACATTTGACGAGCTCTAATCCATCTTTGGCTCGCCAGCCAGCACCAGCGCCGTCTCGGGAGCTTCTCGGCACCGCCGACGTGCCATCCTGTGAGATGTGGCGCACCTCAGCCTCTCTCCTCATCTTTTGTCTTTCGCGCCTGTTCTTGCGCTGCCATGATTCGTGCCTCCGTGCTGGCTTTCACTTCAGCTTTTTCCAGCCACTGGTCTGCTTTGTCAATGTCAGGGACGTCCTCAATTTGACGGCGGTCCGTGCCATGCAGGGGCTTGACTTTCCATGACCGTCCATCTGGCTCCTTCTCCTGACTGGCCTGCGACGTTCACCGAGCAGGTCGTCGCCGGTGATGCTCATCTTCAAGTATTCTTGGAGGCCTCTCGTTTCCTCCCGGACGACTCCGAAATACGGACCCGTGTACGTCTGGACGCCTGTGAAGTGAGTCGCGGGCACGGTCCAGACGAGGCTCGGATCTCGAATCCAAACACAAAGATGGCACCTTCGGGCACCTCCGGGTTGGACCCGATTTCAAATTCGGTTTGACTTTTTGGAGCAAGGCGCCGTGATGGTCTCTCCGGCGAGGCCGAAGTTAATTTAACTAATTTGGCCGTAACGCAACAATCGATGCGACAAAATGCACCCGAGAGCGAGCGCGCTGTTTATTGATGTTTGGAGCATTCTCTTCTCGGCGTCGTCGCGGGAGCTCCGCTGCATTCTGGGAAAGGCTTTTGTCTACTCGCAAGCTTCGGCCACGCCATCGATATTGCCCCCTCGCCGCCCTTCCTACTCGTCGCCGCTGAGAGTGTGAGAGCCGCACTTTACGTTTGCCGTTAGTCCAGCACAAACTGCTTTTTTTTTTTTTTTTTTTGCTCCCTCTCGTAACAAATAAAATTTGAAAATAAAGATAAGCCGTGGCGCACATGAAAAAGAACACCGATCCATTAGGGTGCGCTTCTTTTGTCCGGCCGGACGACGCGCTTGTGTGAACACGTGGGCGGCAAAAGTGGACAATATTCAAATATTAGCATTAAATATTGAATTGTGAAGCCGAAAAGCGTGCGTGGGCGTTTGCGACCCAACAAACATTTGCAGCAAAAGAAACACGTCATATTTCCTTCATTTCGCAGAGTAAATAATTCAGTCGAAATAGTACAATTCAAAATATTAAAAAAATACAAATAAAATAAAAAAAATTGACATATATTCAGTTTTCATGAATACAATGTTTTGGATTCATCCAATATTGAAATATTCACATTTTTATACGACTCATCTCGAACAAAAATTCACTTTCAACTCATTTTCAAAATAGTTTTCTTCATTTTCATTTGAAATATTTTGTTCAAAAATATTGAATACGCCTTTAACGTGACAAACATTTTTTTATTTTATTGACGATTGTTGAATTAGGTCCAATTAAAAGCATGACAAGTCATGATTTCACTTTTATCATTTCTAAATTTGACACAAACCTTTCATTTTGTATTCCCGTTTTGTTGTCGTTGCACTTTTTCTCTTCTGACTTCCGATTGGCCCCCGAGCACAAAACCGCGCCCACCCAAAGGTTCCATCATCCCGCCAATGCTCATATCGGCAAAATTTGAATTAATAACGCAAGATGAGCATATTACGTGTCAGTAATGAGAAACGTCGCACGAGTTCACAAACAAACAAAGCAAGCATCGCACACGTTGCGGCGGCTAATTAGCCAGCGGCGTAATTAGCAGACAGCTGCTGCCTTTTTGCAATGCACGCGCGCGCTTAAAAAAAAGAAAGAAAAACAACAACAGGTGAATTAAAAAGTACATTATGAACTCAAATTGGAACTAAAAAAAAAACGTTTTGGGGAATGATTGTGATAATTGTGTGTGTGTGTGCTAGCCAATCAGTTAAAAGTGAGCCTTCAACAGTAAATTGGCTCAATTCCGATGAATCCCAACTTTAAACGAGCATATTTAGGCAAAGTCACAAGTCGTGAGAGCACGTCTATTTATTTATTTATTTTTTTCCGTAATGGCTAAAAGTCACGTGGTCACCGCTGATAAAAAGTCACCACAAGAGCAGCTCAAGCCGGTTAGCAAGCGTTCGGCGGAAGGAGACCATTTTGCTCTGTCCGATCGTCGCACAAAAACCGCTCGTGGCTAAGCCGGCTCATTTGATAAAAATCTCATTCCGGCTGGCTGAGGCCCGGCCGCCGACGCATCGGACAGATCTGACTCAACTCCGCCGAGACCTGTCAATGCTATCGCCATCGTTGTGGAAACCGCTCAGGAAATAAATCCCCCATGGAAGGAGGGGGGCCAGGGGGTTCGAGGGGGGCTGCTCTGGACACGATGTCGCGGGGGGTGGGGGGGGAGATTTGGACGGACAGACGGGAGCGCCTCGGAGGCAACCCGAACCGATCGATTCTTATCGGAAGGAGGAGGTAATTACATTTCATTAGCTCCCTGGCGCTAATCCGCGCAGGCCCGAGACAAAAGTCGGCCAGAGACGGACGGGAGGGAAAGGGAATGGAACGCCGAGACCAAATAACACGCTAAAGCCTTCGTTTTGAAGATCCGAATCAAAGTCCAGCCATCGCACGTTACGGATAACAAGCAAGGTGAAGGCTTACCGGCTGCTCGCAAGTATTGAACTACTTTTTCCAGGAGGCCAGAAAAAGACAATTCGAAGCTCTTTTTTTCATCAGTGAAAGAAGTTAAAATGACTCAAAGAAAAAAAAAAAGGGTCTCTTCCTCTCCGGAGCGGTAGAGAGCCAGTCAAAATACCTTTGCCATGAGGACGCATTTGTCTTTTTTGAGGACAGAAAACAAAAAGTTCCACTCCGGTCCTGTGGGGGGCACCACTGCACATTACAACAAAGCGAAACATTGAAGCCCAGTTGAGTGGCATCAAACTCAAAAGTTGGATGCATTTCAAAGTGTTTGAAATATTTCCGTCCATGTCTTCGCCTGCGTCTTCGCCCGCGTCTGGCAAAAGTGCGGCCGCCCGACACGCGCTCGCCACCGCCAACTCCCGATTCGAGAGATTAGCCGGGCCGAGGCGTCGCGGCCCGCGGCGAGCGGCTCACTTAACCCCGCCTCCCAAGACGGAATTAAAAACGGATTTGTGGCTCCCTGCCGAGCTGGGCTCCTCGGGACCGCGTCAAAATGGACATTTGGGCCAAATAAGCGGCCGGTCGGCTGGGGGACGGAGGACGCACTTTTCCGATTCCCGTCTTGAGGCGAGGGACAACGTGAGCGCGCTGGAACGTGGGCACTCGGACCAACGGACACCAATTAATCATTTCCATTTGGATTCGTCATTTCCACAGTAAAAAGTTTTTTCTTGTGCGCTAACACGAGCCGTTTGTCGTTGGCGCCGTTTTTGTCGACGTGACGGCCGTTTCTGTTTCGAGGCGTTCCGACATCTTCTTGGCCGCCTTTCCATTCCTCTCCATGTTTACATTTTGCCTCCGCCGAATTATTATTCATGGGTATTGCCGGCCAAGTGCGCCAGGCTCGGCGATATCCGCCGCTAACGAGAAGTGAACGTCGGAGAAAAAAAAGAAAAAAGAAAAACTTGGTCCGTGGGGAGCGTTGGCCCGGTAATGGCCTCCATCGTCCGCCTCCACCTGACAGGCGGAATGGACGCGGAGGAGAAAAAAAACTCAAGTCGAACGTGACGTCGTTAAGCAGACGCGCCGAGCGGGAAAGGAAACATTCCGACTGTTTGACACGTCCTAACAAGCGGCCCATTTTGTCGGAGATTTGAAGCTTGCGCGGTGGAAGCGAAAAGGAAGAAAAAGGCACAACTTCATGCGATTAAAAACTAGCCACAATCGTCTTGGAAACGATTTTGCTTAAGTGGTGACGAATGAATCAAGGAAGTAAACAACTTCAACGTGCGCGTTGTGAGCGTCTTTTTCTTTTGGGAGCCAAAAATGAAGAAAATGAAAATGTGGGATGGCCTCACTTTTTGTTCCTTTGCGCCGTCGTCATCGTCCTCATTTCAGCCGCAACGTTTTCCCCGCGGCGGCAAAATGTTGCGTCATTCGCCGCTAATTCCTCTCACGTTTGCCGCTTCCCACCGAAAAGATGGCCGCCCGACCGGACGCCGCGCGAGCTCGAAGCTCACGTCGGCCTCGGAAATGCGGACCGAGAGTCGTCCTGTGCATGATATGAAGCCTACTTTTAATTGGAGAGCTAAAAAAAAAAAAAGTTTGCCAACTGCTGCAGAACACACGACGAGCGCAGAAATGTTTCTTTTTTTTTCTTCTTCCCCGCCAGCCTAATAATGACGGCTGCTGGATTTCTTTTTTAGCGAGCTGTGACACGCTGCACGGCGCCCCCCTCAGCGACATGTGTGTCAGCGCAGGAGACGAAGCACGCCCTCCCCCACCCTCCGACGACGCAAGGGCTTCCTCAAGTGTCTCACACACGCACACTGGAGTTTTTTTTTTTGTTGTTGTTGTCAGAAGTGCTGAATAATAGTGCTGCGCTCAGCCGGCTCAGCCAATTAGGTCCGCTGGGACTTTGCTGCGGCGGCATTGCTGCTTGTGCGTGTGTGTGCGTGTGTGTGACAGCTGGACGGAAAGCTCTAATGTTGCCAGGAGGATTGTGAATGTTTGGAAAGCGTAAACACGGTACAGTACGCGAACAAAGACGGCGGGAGACGCTTCCACGTTGGCTTTGATTGACGCCTGCGTGACAAAGAGTCGTCTTCTATTAGGCGGCGTTACAAAAACACATTTCATGTCTTTCGTCACTCTGCGACAAAAGAACGCCACGTCGGGATCGTTCACACGCCAAGAGGAGAAGAAAGAAAATCGGTTTCCGACGTCGACTAATTGGAGCGACGGGCCAACCATCGCGACTGACGGAACAAACGATACAAGAAAAAAAAAAGCAGAAAAGAAATTGGCAAAGCAAGTCTGCACTCTCATTGGTCGACGCCCACGTCACCGGACGGGCCGGGCCCCGCCTATTAAAGCAACATGCACACGCAGATCCTTTTTTGTTATCCGACATTTCGCCGTTTTTGGACGACGCGCGAAACCAAACGTCCAACGTTGGACGGAGTCGCAGCGCTCGCCAACCGTTGGGAAAAACGACCGATTGACGCCAAGCAATCGGCGACGAGTTGGATTGAAATAAGAAACGTGCTCAAGTGAGCTCTCGTGACGTCATATGTTGATGTTATTTCACGACATCCGTTCGCGTCAAGACACGTCTCACGGAATTCGGAAAGATCCGTTCGCGAGACGCGACATTTTATTTCTCTGCATCTCGGCCGGCATTTCCTAGGAAATCGCAATGTCCCATCACCGAGGGGCTATTTTGGGCCACTTATGTGGTCGCCCGTGACCTTTGACCTCCGTCATGGCGTCGTCGTCGTCGTAAAGAACAATTTCGTCTTACGAACGGGAACTTCAAATGTTCGTTTGATTTTTTTCCCCCGAAATGGGCGACGTTTGGGCCCGGAACGAACGTCTTGCGATAAACGGGGCAAAGACAGCAACGATACTTTAACAAAATAATAAAATCATTTCTTTGAAAAGAAAAGAAAAGAATCCTCCACCAAGACTCCAGAAGGATCTATCCGCCCACACACAAACACACACACACCCAAACGTGCACACACGTGCGCACGCACACGCATTAAAGGCAGCGGTCCCGAGGGTGAGACCGCATGTTCTTTCACACTTGTCAAGTGCAGCTGCTTCTCGGTGACGAGCAGCTTCGTTGCGTCGTTGCTTCGTTACATGTGTGCGTGTGTACACTCGACATGCATGCATGCAAGTCACGTGAAGAATTTGGGGGGGACACACACACACACACACACACGCACCAGCCAAATGCCAGATCTTGTTGTCAATGTAAGACAAATATAGATCTCATGATATCTAATTAAGAGTACGAAAACATTTTAAAAAAAAGAAAAAGAAGAATAAGACAATCGAGTCCAAATTAGACCCAAAATTAGAAGCAACTTTTAGGAGGCATTTTTTCAAAAATAAGGATAAAGTTGCATTATGAACATAAGGTTGTATTCTTTTACAGTGACAGCATGACTAAAAATATTTTTTAAAAAATACAGGGTGTAAACAAAGCAACACGTCGCCGCCAGACGCGGCGTCCAATCAAACGCCACGATCCCGCCAAAGCGGCAAAAACACGCTTGATCATCGCCCGAGCGAGCGGGACAATGCGGCGTGTCAAGAAAAACGAAAACGCGGGTGCGCTCCACACACCTGCGCACCCCTCTCGGCCACGCGGGACACCTCATCAAGCCCGGATGCAAATACATCATTACACTTCCCCACAAAGGCGCTTCATCGACATTTTCGTCTCGTCTCTTCCAATTAAAAAAATTTAAAAAAGGTATATGAAATCAAAATAGCACATTGTCGCGGTTGTCCGAAAATGGCCGCAGTTTGTCAACGTCCTCTTTGCGTCGAGCAAACCGATATTTGAGTCATTAGCCTTTCGGCCCCACGTAAAGATGATGGATTGCAGCTTCGACACAACGCCAACTGTCAATTACGCACGCACAAAAGTGTATTTATTTAAGCACTTAGCAGGAGTCAATAGACTCTTAATACGAGCCCCCTGATTTGCCGCATGAGCAAACACGCCGTCAGGGGAGATAAGACGAGCGCGGAGCACGGCGAGCGCTCCAAAACGCCCCGCCCGTCCGCGAGCGTTCCATTTTTCGGTGGACGGCATTTTTAATGAGACGACCGCCGCGCGGCCTGCGGCACGGACCTCGCCGCCCGTCAAAGCCACGTTTCTTCCCATCCGCCGGCGAGTGGGCGGAGGGCTCGTTAAAATATTCACAGATGCCCTGCAGTCAAGCTTGCAGACATAAATCGGCTTTTAAACATTCCTAAATATGGCTCAAATCACACCAAATTTCCAGGAAGCAGCGAGGCCGGCCGGCCAAAATGCACCGTGTGTTTCCATGGCAACCGGTTATGCTTAAATTCCGATTTATAATAATAATATTGCCTTTATTAGTCCCACAATGGGGAAATTCGAGATTCGAACCGAGGCCTCCTGGGGAGACTGGGTCCTGAACGCGGCGCCTTAGACCACTCGGCCATCCTGGCAGCCATTTGGGGTTCAATCCAAACTTTCCATGTCCTGCATTTTCTAAAATTGAGCTGCAGCGTGAACTCGAGGGGGGACGGGGGGCGGGGGGGGGGGGGGGGGTGGGGGGTCTGACTTCCGATCTTGGTGATGTAACAAGTTCAACTTTTCAGGCAAGGCGCCACCGTCTGCGGCGTCCTGAGGGCCGCCGTCTTCCTGCCCCAGCGGGGATGTAAATGCTAATCAATGGCACGGCCGCCGGCTAACTCGCCAACTAACTGGCCTCCACCAGCGGCGGCCCGAAATCAAAGCGGCAAGCAGAAGAAAGAGAGGAACGGCGGCAGCGTGCCGGAGAAAGGCTGGCGGATCGGGGGGGGCGTCGCCCAAACCGTCCAAAGTAACGAGGCCGGCGTGGCGGGGGGACGCGGCTAACGCGCCAACATCAAAGCGCGGCGGTTCGGAAGACGCCGGCTGCCGTGCCGACACTTAGATGTGACACCCCGCCGGCGTGGTGTCACGCATGCATTTTTGAAGCTACAACACGCTAAACACGCTAACGATGCCGCTAATGAATGTCAGGTGTCGCTAACGGAGCCCCTGCGAGCGCAAACGAGTCGGCGTCTCACCGCGACACAATCGGCACGCACACACGTCGTGGTACCTTCACTTGCGAGTTGCATTGCCGCTCAATTTGCTTGAACCGAAATCACTTCCAGAACAATTCATCAAATAATCGACAATCAAATTATTCGATCACGATTTTGATCATCGATCGATTGGTTCGAGACGTCGTCGAACTCGAAATTGTGCAAATGTTGACAATTTCAGCCTTCAACAGAACATCGCCGGTTTTATTTGCAGCTGCGGTGGGACAGGCGCAATTTGTCCCTTTAAGGGGCGTGGCCGAGTGAGTGACACCATTTCATTTTGGGTTTGTATTTCATTTGATGATTTAGCGACTCGCAACAGAGAGGAGCGAGCGCGCAAAAACAATAATCCGTGCGGCCATCTTTGCCATCCGAGCCGCACTTTTTAGCACGGCCGTCCTCCTTCCCTGCCGTGAACTGGCCACGAT
The DNA here is from genome assembly GCF_059441095.1 of Idiotropiscis lumnitzeri. NCBI lineage: Eukaryota > Metazoa > Chordata > Actinopteri > Syngnathiformes > Syngnathidae > Idiotropiscis > Idiotropiscis lumnitzeri. The sequence goes on from NC_142392.1 coordinate 536,875, forward strand.
CAGAGTTGCGATTAGCAAACACGAGCCTCGCAGAGACGGACGGTGTTTATCCTCTGGGCGTCTGACAGTCTCGCCGTTACGCTAATTAGCATTCGCCATGCGCCGCCGGGCTTAAATGAAATTGCTCTGATGCGTGTGGAGGTCAGAGGTCAATCGCTTCGCAAAGACAAGAGCAGCACGCAACGTATACAACATTGCAGACAGTTTTGGGCCGGTTGGAAGAAAATCACGTGACTTTCAAACGTTTGGTCTGATTGCTGGAAGCCATCTTTGGTACTCCAAAAAGATCAACAGAGGTCCGGTCAGCACCGAAACGTCTTGGTACCAGGTCATGACCCAAGTGCGACTTGTTTCCGTCGCGAGTTTTGTTTGGTTCGGATGTGAGGAGGCGAGGTCGTAAATGTTCGCAATGCGCAGAAGGGACACTCAAGTCAGCAACGAAGCAAATAACACGTCGGAAAGACCGCCCTAACGCCTCGAAAAGGTCGCGTGACCAACCGTACGCCCGACCTGCTTTCTGATTGTTAAGGCAGGCGAGGTGATGTGCGTTCAAAATGGATTCCGGTGTCATGAACGTTTCCCACCGACGGCAACAAGAACAAAATAAAAAGTTGGCAGCGTGGCTTTGGGAGGCACAAACGGGAACGTGAGCGTGCGTACGTCACAAAGTCGGAAGGCCAAAGCGCTTTGCCGGACGTTCCGCTTCGGGACGTCGGCGTCGTCAATCGCAGATGAGCTTCCTTGGCAAAGCGGAATGAGCTTGCCGAGAATACGAAAACTTGCCGCTTTTGTACTTCATTTGTGCCGGATGACGCAAACGTCTTACGAGGCACGTTTTGGAGGACAACCTTGCCATACGAGGTCATAGTGAGGCAAACCATTCCGGAGCACTTTTTGCTCATGTCCAGGAGGCTACTAGTGCATGACACGCGGTAGGGCTGGGCGATAAACCGAAAATTTACCGTTACAGAAATTTAATGTCGGTAAATTCGGTGTTTAAAAAAAAAAAAAAAGAAACGTTGTCTGTCTGCGGCTACGTTGATGCCCCTTTAAGACGGCTACAGCGGCTGTAGTCACGTGACTCCACCCAGCTGAACCAAAAAAAAAAACAGACACGTTCGTAGGTGGGGATTCAAATCCTGAAGCGGCTGACACGGCTGAAGACGGACGGAGTAACGTTAGTTGAAAGAAATTGGACATCTGTCGTTTGGAAATGTTTTGGGTTCCGTAAAGACGATGTTTGAGCAAAAGAACCTGAACTACAAAGTGCATCGTAAGCACCTGAAACAGCGCGTCCAACCTTTTCTTTTTCACCACCCACAACACAACCGTGCTGTTGACTCAGAGCTTGTGCTAAAAGTTCAAAGTGAGAAACAAGGTTGGACAAGTGACAACAGCCCATGACGGAGGCGACACCATCCGAGAGAACGTCTCAGAGGTGGACGCGATAGCCTAGCATATAGCTCAAGATAGCGCTCCTCTAGTTCCAGTGGAGCGCACAGGAGTGAAACGCCTCATGAACGTAGCCGACAAGAGGCACGAAAATATTTGTCGCAAACCGTACTTCCCGATATGGACAACATCGGGACGGGAGCGGAGACATGTCGAGCATTTTTGCATCCACATCCGACTTGTGGTCGAGTCGCAACACGGATCCCCGTTTGAGCCCGAATGTGCGTGACGTTGACGACAAATGGCGACGGCGCGCCGGAGTACTCGAGACGGCGCATTTTCCCGATTATTATTTTTTTCCCATTTGATTTGCCGACCACACGAGCTCCTTTGCACGTGGCATTATTTATATCGTTTCCAAGAGACCTTCACACAAATCGAGGCCTTTGCAAATGGCATGACAGCACCTTGGCGCAATCTATTTGCAGAAAAGATTTTGCGGGAGGTACTCCCTTTTCTCCTGTTCTTTGTGACATTGTTCAAGTCATGCAAAGCAAGCTATTTGGAATGTTTATTCAAATGATTTTTGTACTTTTATTTTTCATTGAAAGTAATGTGTACCAGTTGGTCAATAAAAAAAAGCAGTTAATATGCATTTCCTGCATTTATTTTGATTTTGGTCCTCAGGGGGAATTTATCGCGCATTTATCGTTATCGAGGTAAAATTACCCAATTTATCGCGATATTGATTTGAGGTCATAACACATGGCCGTGACTTGGCCTTGTCGTGCTACTCGTGAAGCACAATAGATTAGTACGAAGACTTAAATGCGTTCCAAGCGGCCAAAAGAGGCACGGGTGGGAGAAAAAGATGACGAAAATTACACCCCAGTTGCGCTACTAGTGCACTTCATTCGTCTTCCTAGTGAGGACAAAGAGTACTAGTGCGCGGATGCTAAGCTGGATATGGCTTTCCCTCTGGCCTGCGCGTGGGCCGAGCAGCGTTGTTGTTGCCATGGCTGCCAGGCGAGGATGCTCGTGGGGGGGGGTGAGTTTTGCTTCCACAATCAACGTGTGACCGCCCGCCTGAGCGAGCGTCAGGTGTCAGACGTGACGGCTGCTTTCAACACCAGCAGTGTCAAAAAAGCTTTGTTTTTATTTTGCTTTTCCGTCAAAGGAGTTTGTCAGGAAATTTGCCAGCGAGGGCGGATTGATGGAGGAGGGAGAAGAAAGACGCCCGGAGCTTCGGCAGCAGAGTCATTAGAGGAGATTTGTCACGTTAACAAAAGGAGGAAGAATGGGATCAAACGGAACAGACGAAGGCGGGGCGTGGCGGCGGGGAGCAGAACAGGACGAGAAAAACGCACAATGCTTTCTTTCGTCTTTGGCACGACGGCGTCAACGTGACAGACGCAAAGTTTGGACGCCTTTCAGACGTGACGTGAAGAGACGGGTGAGGGCGGCACCATCCAGAAACATCTCCGAAAAATGCGAAGGCATATTTTAAACGACAAGTCACAATTAAAAAAGAAAAAAAAAGTCGCCTGGATGGATGCCAAAGTGGTGAAAACCTCGGGGACCGCCATTCCGCTAACAGAGAAGACAGCGGCCCGCGAAGAGGTCGGAGCGCCTCAAGGTCCCAACAGAACATCCAAATCAGAAGAAGCAAAGTCCTTCAAAGAAGACCGCAATGTCCTGGACAGAAGTGAAAAGTCGCCGTCTCTGTAGGAGGTCAAAATGTTGTCGCGGTTCGTCCAAAAAAAAAAAAAGGCCAAATCCTCCAACAGAAAATTGTTGGACGTGTTCCTCAAGAAGGTGCCAAAGTCCTGGACGACAGCGACGGGTTCCAGAAAGAGAACATGCAACACAAGCCAGCGTTGCCAAGGAGAACAAAATGTCAGAAAAGAAAGTCATATTGTTCCCAAAAATGTCTCAGAAAAGGTCATTTTTCCAACGGCGAACAGAGCGTCCCGAAACGAGGTCGCAATGTCCCGCACGGAGAACCTCATGTCGATAACAGAGAACCGTATGACACCGAGGCGGTCGCGTTGTCCTGGGGGGGGCAAGATCAGGTCCCAAATGGAGCGGCAAAATCGACCGAAAGGAATGAAAATGCGCGAGGCGGAGGCTGACGGACGACGATGGATACTTTCCTGATGTTACGAAGCGGCGGATGGACGTTTAAAGACCCAAATGGAGAAGTCAATGTCCCTTTTTGGGCGGAATCTACGACTCAATTGAGAGGATGCAAACCAACACACAAACGACATTTCCTGCCGGCTCGGAATGGCGCTCAATAACTTGTTTTCCATCCGCCGTCTCCCGGCTTTCCGCCTCGGCCGCCGCAAACGGGCCTCCGAATGCTTTTCTCTGCCTCCGAAGATGTTAAACGGTCTCCGCTCGGCCGCCCTGATCCTTTGACGATGCGGTCGCGTCGGAGAAAAACGCGAGCGAGGGGGAATGCAAAGCGAGACGCACTCGAGAGAAGAGGATAAGGACGGGGTGTCAAATAATACTCTTCGGCAGATGGATCGGATGCCAGCCGCTGGCGGAGCTCAGGTGCGTCGTGAAATGAATCCGGCGGGCGACGGGCCGAACGCACGGAGGATTCCCGAGGCTTAGCGCGCGCTCTGCCTGATTATGGCGCGGGAAACTCGTTTCTCTGGGTGAGATCACACCAACGGCAGAATTGACGGAGCCTCGCGGGGGCTTTAGATAAACACCTCGCAGCAACTCCTCGCCGTCTCGCGCGCAACTCGGGATTTACCTCCCGAAACATCTCGATGGAGATGTCGTATCGGGACGGAACGTCTTCTCTGGAGGTGGCACGTGAGGCCGCGGCGGGGACAACCTCCTGAAGAAAGAACACGTGATGCCGAACGGAGGTCGGACCGTTCCAAACGGTTGCGGAAGGTCCGATCGTCGCAGACGGACAAGGCTGTGAACTGCCGATGATGCGAATGCAGAAGAACAAGGTCCCGGAAGGAGGGAACGAGGTCACAGAGCAAAGGATGAAGGTCAGCCCGCACAAAGAACCCAAATTCTGCGGAAGAGGGTCACAAAGTCTCCGACATCCCAAAAGGAGGTCCCGGTGTCCCTCGTTCAGCCAACATTGTCCCAAATTGTCCCCAAATTCAAAGACCTGTCCTGAACGGAAGTCCCGATGCCCAAAATGCGAGTCTCACGGTACCCAACGGAAACGACCGAGACCGCATCCAGAGCAAAGGTGGCCTATCCGTGGCCCGGAAAAGAAAAACATGACCGGGGCGACCGCGGCGTTGGCTCGTTTCAAACGTTGCCAAAAGCGCTTCTGCTAATTTCAAGCAACAACGCAGCCACTTCACTTGACCCGTTTCGTGTTGTCATTATTTGTCACGCTGAGTGTTTATGCAAAACATCGTCCGTCGATTGTCTCCGTACACGCGTTCTCCACAATCGTTCATTTGACGAGTCCTCTTTCGGGCGCCGGCTGATTGCACTTATTAGCATTTCTTAATGAATATCGATTCACAAGCACGGCAAATGCGCACGTTCAATTGTGAGGGGCTCATTTGCCGTCCCGGACGGAGCGTTAATAACCTTTTTACAGACGCCAAATGATTCTCCGGGCCCGGGAGTCGTCGGGCGGGATTTGCTTCCTGAATAGCGCTGCGTTTGAGGGAATCGGGAAAGTTTAATGACGCATCGCAAGACGCCCATGCTCTTTGTTCCCGTGACCCACTTTGCCGAGACGGCGCCTGGATTATTACAAAAGGTGCAAGAGTGCGCGCGTGCGATTTAATTAAAGCGTGCCGAGGATGAGACGCACACGCGCACGCATTGCACTTCAGCGGCATTATTGAAGCATCTCCAGCCAGGCACAAACATTCAACAAGATTTCACTCGCTCCTCCAATTTGGGGTTTGGAGACGCTCCCCCGTCCTCGTCGCGTCACGCATTTTATTTTGGAGTCTGCCGGCCGGCCCGAAATGGTTGCGGCGGGCCTTTTGACTTCAGCTTATGTACGGTTTGGTTTCAAAATATCAGGTTTCATCTTTTGCTGGATGTGTACATTTCGACCAGGGGTGACCAGTAATTCCCAATTCCTTGTTATTTAACATACGAGGCGGCGAGTTGAACTGAAGGAGTGCGGTTGAACGTTTAAGTTGTTTCATTTTCAAAGCTAATTTCTCTTAGCCTGTCTATGGCGTTTCACAATATATGTTAGCATTGAGCTAGCTGACATTGGTTTGATTGAATTTTTTTCAAAATCTTTTTTTGGATATAAATATTTTTCCTGCTTTAATGTCTCTCGCAATATTGCAGGCGGGTCACTGTAAATCCTTCTAAGACGGAAAGTCGAAAGGATGCATGGAAGCAAGGAAGACGTTTCAATGGCGTCCTGGCACCTTGTCGATGGTAATAATTAAAGCGCCAACATCCGTGTCACCGCCAAGCGTGAGGGAGAAAACATGATCAAATGCGTCTAAGGGGGCGTTTCTCTCGTTTTTTTTTTTTTTGTGGGATGAAAGTCCAAGTCCCCCCCGGGGACGGTGCGGCGGGTGCCGGGAGGGTCGACGTGATGAAAAGGTACGACGGAATAAGGATGCAGATCAAGACGACGACGACGAACGACGACGAAGCAGCAGCGAGATAATCAGAGTGGAAAAAGAGCTCAAAGACGGCGGGGGCGTGAAGGGTAATTTTTTTTTTTTTTTCTTCCAGGAACCCGCTGGTGGCGCGATGCACCTTTATCCCGTTGTTTTTATTTGCCGCCTCGCACGGAGATTTTTTATTATATCCCGGGCAAAGCTTATGGAGGCTGCCAGTCAAACGCCGCCAATAATGCCGCCGCCGCTCGCCCGTGAATTCATTCTCCTCCGCATGTTGCAATTCATATTAAAAAGCACGGCCATAATAAAGTCACACGCAGTGGAGCCATCTTGTTTTTATTAAGCAGGGACCGAGCAGACCAGACCAGCGAGGAAGGAAGTCCTCCACCAAAGCTGCGGCAACCAAATTATTAATTTTTTTTTGCAAACACACATGAGACGAAATACGTGAAGCTTTTCAACTAAAAATCGAACGAATGCATACGAAAAGCGCGGTTGGCCAAAATCACGGCCTCGCGAGCCACATGCTGCTTCACCAAGCAGGTCGCCATCTGCGATGTGAAATTTTGCTGCGTTTGGAGTTTTTGTGCTGTGCCATTTTCATTTCTCTTCCAGGAGAACTACAATCGCTATCTCGCTGCGGCAGGCGTCTTCTTTCAGACCCGTTTGCAGCGCACCCCACTTTTTCCGCCATCAATCGTCCCCCTAAAAACAAATTCCCGACTGATGTGCTCAATCCCTTAATCCGCTTCCTTTTTTTTCTGCCACTGTCTTGCGTAAACACACACACGCGCGCACACACCCAAAAGAGACTTGAAGATGCTGCCTGGTGCATGCCAGTGCAGTAGGTGGCGCTATAACAAGCCTAAGTTAACCCTGTGGACATTTGTGACCACCTTCCAATTTCCGTCAATCAAATTGATGAAATGCAATAATGGTGTCAAAATGCAACCGTCTATTTTTCTTCTTTTTTTTTTTAAAGCGTTAAAAACTCATTTTGAGCTTTCGGCCGGATCATCTGCCGTGCGCTTTGGCTTTTAGTTCATGAAATACATTTTCATGATTTGTACAAATGTTTAGCTGTTATTGTTTTTTTTAGGAAATGTTGAAACAATTCAAATAAATATATTTATACCAAGATAGAGCAAATTGGACACGTTTGAGCGGCCACATGCGCAAGGTGCAAACGGGCAAAACCACTTCTATAAGGTGGAGTCATGTTTGTCAAATGTTACGACTTGGTGTTGACTTGAAAAACAAGTTTGGAAATGAAGGCCGGAGATTTACGGCCATGTTTGCCGATCAGAAGTCTGAAGAAGGTTAAAGAAATCGATAAAATCAAATGAAACATCCCCTTGAGCAGCCGTCAAAGCAACTTTTCCGAGCGGCCGGTCTCGCCCGCCGAATGACCCCCTTTAATTCGCTTTTGATTGGGCGGCTTAATGAGTTGGGGGGGGGGGGTGCTGGCGTTGGCGTTTGATGAGAAGCATAAGAAAGATTAGGGAGGAGATTTATAACATCCGGCGAGTTGAGGCTCGTCAAACGGCGCTTCATTAGCGCGCGGCGTGGCGCACGATCACGCGTGTCGAGGCCCCCGCCGAACGGCTTTGCCCGCTGCGTCGCATTGAAAAAGAATTACAATTAATAATCTTGTTATTACACAAGCGGCGGGCGGCGGACGTCCAATGAAAAGCTAACACACAAGATGACCTGTTTATGAGGAGACATTAAACGTGAAATTAATATCCAATGATAATGCGCTGCAATATACGCACAGCGTGAGCCGTTCAAGACGACCAATTGAATATAAAATATGCCGCAAATATAACGCCTGGCAATATATGCACAAGATGTTGCCTTCGGGGCGCAATTAAACATATGGTGCATTTTATTGAAATAATTAGAATTTTAAAAAAATCACACAAATGCAAATAAGTCAAAATAAGCGACAACCATTCATGTCTAAGATCGATTTCACGTAAATGGACGAATCGAAAATTGAAATCTACCGATATAACCTTCGATACGCGCAAGATGACCTTTCTAATAGGTTTTGATTTATGATCAATGAATCATAATCTTAATTGCTTTCCATAAAAAAGAAACGACAATGTAAAATTCAACCAAAATGTTGGAAATATAAAACAAATAATCTCAAGATGACCTCCATGAGCAGCATATTTTGAATCCAAAATAAAAATGTACACTTTAGAAACACGTCATACAAATTTCAACAGCGACGTGAAATTTCAAATGAAACGATATGACTTGTCAAGAGGAAGTCAAGTGGAGTCGCGTGTTTGTTTGTTTGTTTTTTCCAAGAGCCTCCAAAGTCGAAAGACGAGGTCAGCCGAGGATTTCTTCCGAGGAAATGAAATCGTACATGAAAAGAATACGAATAAATGCCAACAGTCAATACACGTGTGTGTGTGTGTGTGTGTGTGTGTGTGTCCGATTCGCGTGGAGTGGCTTTGTCAGGGCCGACGCTGCCGTCTCATCCCTCGTCGGCGCCAACCGGCTGCTTATTAAAAACAAACAAGCACATCCAACGTGGGAATTTCAGGCCACTTTGGTCCAAGACAACGCCAACAGCGAGCGGACGACTCAACGCGACGCCGCGCTCGCTTTGCAAGAAAACGAGGGTCACTTTCAAGGCGCCTTCTACGGACGGACGGACGGACGCGGCTCAAAGGGACAGGACGCCTCAATCAAAACGCTTCCATTGAGTTGGAATGATACGGGCAGACATGGCATATTGATTACACTTGTCGGAGAGCGAGCGAGCTGGGAGGTGGACAGTCGCGGCGCAACCGTAGGGTGCGCGCTAAACGAGGTTAGCCTAAAAATATGGAGCACGTTGTGTTCCGTGGCGGAAAAGGAGCGAGGAGCCAACGGGATGCCATTCCGCCGGCCTCCGCTTGCCGCCTGTTCCTTCTGCATTCGATGTGGGAGCACTCAGGACAGCTCAAGCTAATTCTCTCCCTGAAGAAAGCAATTAGCCAAACGCGCTCATCTAATGCTCGGCGGAGGCGGCAGCCGTGGAGGGATGGCGGGGGGCGAGGTCTCGTGTGGGTGGCTGTTCTGAGCGCCGCTGATGCTTTTTTTTTTTGCCGTTTTCGGTCCGCGTCCAATTATGGTGTCTTATTTCGTCCAAAAAAAAAAAGCGCTGGCTGCTGAATGCAGTGATAAGCACCATCGCTCGACACGCCGCTTGAAGACGACGACAAACAGGAGGAGAAACAACGCAAAGCAAAGTCTCGTGGCCGTCGTCAACCACTTCTCACGTCCGATTGCACTCCGATGCTGCAGGGGGCAGCGTGCTTCAACTTCAAACGTCTTAAACATGCTTTTGGAAAGGAGAACGGTAAAGCATTCATTGGGGAAATGAGATTGTCAAAAGAACTCGCGTGACCCCCCCCTCACCCCCCGCAAAAGGTCAGGAACGCCTCCTGGAATTCTCTTGAGACAATAAACGAACCACATTGTCCATTTTAGTTGTCCGCCATCCTTGAGCAACAACAAAAGTCGAGTTTTTTGAGTCTTGCAGAGCGCTTATCTATTTAAGTCTTCACGTTCCAAGAAGATCCGTGTTGACATTTGCCAGCCCCAAGAAGAGATCGCGACCGTTGCGGAGTTGAAAAAAAAATCAGAAAGCGCACGTCGGCCGCTCCCCGCTGGTGGTCGTGATGTTTATTTGCAGAGCCGAGCCTGTCATCTCCTGCCGCCATGTTGACAAACCGATTGGACGCGACAGGAAAAGATGGAGGGCGCGCGCCACGATGCTTGCGTGTTTAACAGAAGGGGGGCGGGGGGACGAGGGAGGGCAGGGGGGGGGGGGGCGTCTGTCACCTCCAATTTGCGTGAAAGCGACTCCATAAACGTTTGCAAAGACTGACGGAAGAAGATGCCAAGCTAATGCTAACAATGCTAGCCTAATGATGCTAACAGCCTTGGGGGAGGCCTTCCTGTTCTTCTTAGAAACAAAGAATTTTCCTTTATATATTTTCGAGATCTATAAAAACAACTAAATATTTTTTAGCACACAAAAATGTTTTTTTTTTCCTCACGTCCTCTTTTTTTACTTTTTTCCAAGAAATTTGGGTTGGTTTTCTTGTAAGAGGGCGTGGCCTATTGAGTGACAGGAGGAGCATGCTCCTTGTGAGTGTTTTCATGTGTTTGACACTTTGTCTCGGTCGGTAAACGTCACAAAGTGATTGTGACTCTCCGTTTATTTTATTTTTTTACTTCCCTCAAGCGGTGCAGTGTCTTAATCTTGCTCGCAATCCAGATTTTGGTGAGGAACACAAAACAAACGGCACGGCACGGCAGCTCTTCAAACTAAATAAAAAGAATTAAAAATTCAAATTGTCCCTGCATGGCAACAGTCAAACGTTAATTAATCATGAGATCACCGTGGCAACGGGGGCCCACCTGTTTGCATCTGGCAGATGGGCGGCGCCCCCCCCCCCCCCTCACAACGAGGAGCACCTAATTGCTCGTGATTGTTACCTAACGGGCGACATGTTTTTTCTTGAAGACGCGTTTGTTAACGAGCCGCTGCTGATAAATCAAACGGAGGTGCTGAAAAATGTGAACGAACAGTCCGGCACTTTTTCAGCTCAGCTTTGAAATGATGTCTTGGCATGCGGTGATGAGGTCACTTGAGGTCAAGTGGCGTCTTTTCACATCCAACCATTCGTGCTACAAAATGTTCAATCTACTTTATTTCAAACTGGCTAACAAGTCCAATCTACCGTATTTCCTTTTTTTTCACCCAAATTTCCAACATGTACAAGTTTTGTATACATATTAGACATAATCCTGAATGTTTTTTCATTTATTCCAATGTGGGAAACCGATTAGATTGACTTGAGTTGCAAACTTGGTGAAAAGAAACTCTTAAGTCAAGGTCTCACTGTACATTTTTTTGCTTCTTTTCCAACCACTGAAGTGAAACGGGATGATTGGACGACAATCGCAAATGTCGAACGGTGAGCCACATGCTGCTTCACCACCGCATTATTTTGGGAGCGTTTTGGTGTCTCGCAAGATCAAGTTGGCGCTTTTCAAGAGTGGCGGCTGCAGCGCGGCGATGACCTAAGTGCTAGGCTGGCGGCGGGGATCGACGGGGCGGCTTTTAGCGTGGCGGTCGGGCTCGGTGAGAGAGCGGCGCCGGTCGGCGGGTGTCTCGCCCGACGCTTTGTTCGCCTTCTTTTATCCGCTTAATGGCCAGGGGAGGAAAATCAATGGCGCCGTTGGATGTCGCTTTCGCCGCTTCGCAGCTTGACCTCGTCTTGCTTTTTATTTGTGCCTTTTCTGACGCACGCACACACACACACACACACGCACACACACCCCCCCTTGAAGGGGACAAGTGATGTAAAATTGACTTTCTATTGGCTTGTAAACAAATCGCTTGCTGGCTCTTTTTGACATTTGATGACATTTTTGATACAAACAGAAAAAGAAAAGAGGAAGAACAAAGAACAAAGATAATAAAAAGAAGGAAACGAGAAGGGAAGAAGAAAGTCATGAAACAAGACAAGGAATGAAGTGCGGCGTGTCGAAGTGCTGCGTCCGCCAGTGAAAACATAACCAACATTTTTTTGGGATTGAAGGGAGGGGTGCGGTGCTCCTGAGTTATACGAGACTGGAGCGACCCCTCAAAGCGACGAATGGTTGAGCCGTGGGCCGTTTCGTGGAGCGCTTTTTTTTTTGTGGAGACAAACGCACTACTTGTCTCCTTTAATTGGTCCTCCAGAGATTGCGTCGGCGCGTTTCTACGTTCCAATCATCCCTTTGGTGACGTGACGGGATATAGATAACGCATCCTCGCGCCGCATGTCGCCTATTAGCGCCGGCACAGCGGCTTCCTTTCCGGGGAACTCCTCCGCAAGCGACCGATCGATGCGCCGGTGACCTTTCAAAGGCAGAAAGAGCGGAAGCAACGCTCTCCTCGCTGCTCCGTTTGGAGATGTCGGCGCCTTTCGGCGGCCGTTTGAGCACATGACGCCGGCGGCGACCGCTCATTTCCACCCGCACGTCGACAAACCGAAGAAAGAATGAACTGTCTGTACACATACAAAGAATGGATTGGTCGCCAATCTGGTTTCATTTTTTTTTGTTGTTTGTTTTTTTCCCCCTCAAAATCGATTTTTTTTTTTCTCAAACTGTCTGAAACGAAGCCAGTTTCGAAATTGTGCGTGTGAAGTGTCAACTTTTTGCGCAAGTCCAGCGAGCATCCAGCAGCGTGGCCAGCGCGACCGCTCCAGACGTATTAAAGTGTTTGTTGCCGTGGCGATGGCGCATCATGTGTGGGATCCACTTTTTTTTTTTTCATCTGCGAGCGTCTAAAAAGCGGCGAGCGAGCTCCCGGCCTGTCAATTTGCAGCTTCAGCGACTTCAAGGTGAGCCCGGCTGGAGACGAATCCCCGAGGCACGACATTTAGCGTACCGCAAAGAAAATTCTTTCGGAGACTTTGTACCTGTAATAAGCCCGTCATTGATCGATTGGCAAATTAAGCATATTGCGACCGATCACCAAATGTGCAGAAAATTTAAATAACATAAGTCAAGCGTTCCTGAAGCCACCAAAATATTTGGAACGTCTTCAAGCCACGTCAAATGAAGTGTACCTAATCTTCTGTCCGGAACCGGACAGACCGGACAAACCGCTAATTGGGAAAAAAACGCAGATGCGGCAAGCAGATGGACGAGCCGAGACGGGAAGGAGCCGCGAGACGACAGACGACGAGCGGCGGCCGAAAGGCGCGAGGAGACGGCGGCGGAGGTTCGCCGCCAACTCTGAGGCGAAAACGAAAAAAAAACAGAAAGTGGGATTCACGCGGCTGCGTCGCCTTGCGCCATCCTCAGTGTCGGTGCGAAAAAAGGAAGAAAAAAAAAAGATGCTAATTAGAGAGGCCGGCTGACGTGCGGCAGGTTTGGAGGCTAATTAGCATAAAAAGCCTCCATGCTGTATTTTTACCCCGTCTAATCAACACCCTCACACGTACGCGCTTCTCACATGTGAAAAGGGGGGGGGGGTGTGCTTTGACGCAATTAGAATGGAAATTAGCATCCCGTTGAAGAAAGCCATTGTTTTCTCTCGTCACTTTTTGTTGCCAGGGAAGAAACCGCGGCGCCGTGTGACAGACGCAGAGTTCAAAACGTCTTTGCAAGCAACTTCGGCGTCACAAAGCCAAAATCAAGCGCCACATTTTCTTGCGGCTCGCTCACGACGAACGTCGGCCGGCAAGCAAAATTCTGCTCACGCTTTGACTTGCGACGTTTTTTTTTTGTGACTTTGTTTGGTGAACCCAATTTTGGAAGGACGCGAACGCCGCACTTTGGATCCTGTTGCAACTTGACTTGACATTTTGCAGCCGCCTCGCGAAATCCAAACTGAAGTTGCAACCCCGAGAATTCCAGAGCCCCAAATCCAAAAGCGTGTCAGCCCCGCGGCGCCGACAGATGGCGACCGACGATGACCAGGATGAAGAGATCGCCGCCTTCGGGGAACCGTATGCTAGCTCCGAGCTAGCCGTCACGTGATTGGCTGACAAAGCCGCGTTGCGATTGGTCGCTCGGTCGGAGGACGATTTTGCGAGCGTCATTTGGCCTCGGTTTGCGACGCCGCTTTGCCAAGACAATTATCGCCTCCCGCGTGACGAATCTGGTCGGCCCGTGCTCGCGGCCCCATCGCCGCGGCGACGGCGCGCGACCGCGTCGCCAGGCCCGCGGTGGAGGCATCACACCCCTTGGGGGGGCGGCCATCTGAGCTTGCGCGAACGTCGCCTTCTGGACATTTTACAAACGGGAGCACGTTTTCACCACGAAAAATTTGGGGTGGGGAAATGAGAAAAAAATGAAGACAGATTAAAAAAAATAATCATAATAATTGAAAAAGTTTACTTGCTTATCTGATTGAAAAAAAAATTTTGAGCAATGTTCTTTCTGACATCAAATCTATTTATTCCATCCAAATCTATTCATCCCTCACTTGATGAGATTCTATCAATTATTTTGGAACGTCCAAAGTTTGTGTTTCAAATAGAAGCACATTTAATCAACAGATTATTGAACGAAACCGAAACAGATCAACATAATCGATTGGCATATACGTGATGAATATTATCTCACTTTGACTTCATCTTATTGTAATCATGAAAAAAAAAAAAAAATTTTGCAATTTGGGCTCAAAATTTGGAGCTCAAACGCGACGACGGATGCGGTCGAGCCCGCATTGATGTGTGAACGCTTGGCGACGCCCCCGAAAGCGGCAAAACGTCAGCGGATGCGATGCATGTGCGGGATTTATTTGCAAACTTTTGGTTGCCTTGGCGACGCAATGGAGCATCCAGCAACTCTTTTTTTGTGCATTCTGGAAAAATGGACAGACATTTTTGGGGCTTTTGATTGTCAAAATGTCAAAAGTGCTCAAATTTCCCCGCAACGCCATGTTTTTTTTTTTTAAAGGCAAGCCCCGTTGACAGCGATCGGAGAAGCTTGACTTCATTAGAGTGTGACATGATTATTTGGGGTGGCGATATTGCGTCCATAATAACACATCCAGCAGGCCCTCGCGGCTGTTGACAAGTTCACAATAGCGCGCCGCACTCGCAATAACACAAAAAGATATTTTTCCAACGTCGCTTCTAATTATTTCTCCCTGCGTAATTTAATCCGCCGGCGCCCCATTCCCCCGTTGGAGCGCCGCGAGGCGCTTGCCGCCATTGTCTTTGAAATTGGATTATGATAACCTGTCAGCGCTTGAATTGCGTAAGATATTAGCATCGCCGCCGCCGCCGCGCACGAGAAGGGAGGGGGGGGCGGAGCTACGTTTCACGGGATGAGCACGCTGACCCGGCCGCAAGTTTGAATTCTTGAGCTCGGACGTGGACATTCGTCGACGGGCTTGCTTCGCTCTCGCCCACGTCACGTTTCAAAAGCAAAAGCAACGACAAGCTCCAGAATGACGTCAACTTTAAAGTCGCTTGGACTGGTCACCAAACACAAACGACGCAAAAAGACAACTTTTGGACTCGCCACCGCCATCTGCCGTCCGTCGACTTGACGTCAAAGTGGCGCGAGGCGTTTCGGGCTTTGGCCGCGCCGACGCGCTCTTGATCTTTGGATGTCATCTTCGGAGAGAGAAGGAGGCGCGGCTTGATTTTCTCTTGCTTTGGAAGCTTCGGCGTATTGTTGTTCTTTTTTCTTCTTTTTTGCCGCCGCCGCCGCCTCGGTTATCTCCGCCAGCTTTTATTGCACTCGCACGAGATTACAAAGCGTCTTTTGTTTCTTCGCGCTCACAAAGGTAAGTGGGTTGGCGGGGGCAAAGAAAGCGTTTCCTGTCAAGTTGGCGGCGCCACTCAAGTTCCTCCAAGTCGAACGTTCGCCCTCCAAAGGCCTCTTGTGCACGTTTGATGCGCTGCGTCGAATAACGTGGCTTTGAAGCGCCTCGCCGTCACCGAGACGCCAACAAGAAGAAGCGCCGTCGCGACCCGCCGCCGTTGGAGTCGACGCAGAGTGAGCCGAGACGCTTTCAACGCCAAAATGCCAAAGGACGGTGAAAAAGCACTACTTTTACTTAACTTGAACGTGCCGATGCGGCAGGTCGGTGGCGAAGCCGCTTTTGTCGCTACGAAGCCGCTGACCTGACTTCAACATCGCTCCTTCACAGCCGGATGCCACAAGATGGCAGCGAAGCACCGCATTTGTCCAAATGAAACGGTTCTACTTACTTCAACGTCGTTCCTTGGTGTTAAAGCACTACTTTTGCCTCAATGAAAACGTCGTAATCTGCACTGGATTAGACGAACCAAAGACACAAATTTCGATCGCGAGGTCCGGAAAGGACAAATTCCGCTCAATGGCGGCTTTATTTTGTCGAAGCGAGTCGCAAACTCCGGATCGAGCGTGTCCACTTTCCTGGCCGAGGAGCCGAGAAGCTCGGCAAATCCTCCAAGTTCACTCGGAGTGCAGGGAAAGGCCTTTTTTTTTCGTGTCCGTGTTGCATTTTTAACACACTTGAGCAGCTCGTGTTGCAGAGCGGCTCTCGCCATCGACGACCCACTTAGCAGAGGTCCAACTTTCCTCGCCGCTCGTGACAACGCCGCTTCTCAAACGAGGATTCGCGAGCCGCCAAATTCACGAGCATCCTCGTGGCCAAAGAAAAAAAAAAACATCAAAAAGAAACTTCAGCAGCTAGCGTGAGCTCCGTTAAAAAAGCTCGGATTTGATTGCAGCAGAAGGTTGATAAAAAAAAAAAAGTTGTTTTTTCGAAGAATGAAGGACAGAAATCGGACTTTTATGTGAAGAAAAGTCTTTTTTTTTCCCCCGAGAATACGTTCTGGGAACAAAGAAGTGTTTTGAAAATGATTGTGCTAAAATACGACACCCTCGTTAACCCGATTGTCGAGAAAAACGATCTGGTTTATGGCGATGAGTTGGAGAGGACGCCAAATGTTTTTGTGCCGTGGCGACGGACAGATGGACACTTTGGAAAATGACTTTGGACACGAACGTGTCGGTGTGCGGTGACATTTGTCCGCCACCGTCGGACGTGTCACGCGTGCACACACACGCGGTCGTGCACAATGTGTGAAGAATGAGAAGGTAGGAGGCGAGCGCTCCAATTGCCTTCAAGTGCGCAAGCGCCGCCTGCCAAAACGCTGTCGAGAGGCCAAGAAAGAGAAAGAGAAGCGCTCAATTGCGAGTGACGGCGAGACATGAATGGAAAGCGGCGGCGGTGGCGGCGGCGGGACGAGCGTGACGGGGCCACGCCGCCTCAACGGCGTGATGAAGAATGACAGTGGCAGGTGCGCGACACCCTCGCCGCGCCAACGACAAATGCGCCGGCGCCGCCGGCTCGTGTTCACAAACGTGCTTCGGCTCGTTCATAAAAACGTCGGCGCTTGAAACGGTCCCGAAAACGGTGCGAGTGGCCGCCGCCGCCACATCTTGCCGCAGAAACGTGCACGGGCTGCTGAGTGAAGGCTCGGCTTTGGTCAAATCATTTGATTCGATGGCCAGAAAACGCAAAAGCGCCAGCGAGAAACGAGGACCCAAAGGTGCCGATCGGGTCACGTGACCTCAGGTGGGCCGCATCCACCTTTGGTTTATTTCTAGCTCCGCCTTTCCCGGCGCAGGTGGCGAGATCGCTAACCTTTCCGAGGCTCGGCCCCACGCCGCCGCCCGAGCGCTGCTCGTCGTTAGCGCCCGCGCGTTCGTGCCGGCGTTGACGGCACGCGGTGGGGGGAAAAAAGTGGATTCGACAGGCGCGCTGGCCGAGATCGGCCGCGTGCCGACAGTTATTGCCCGGTGCGCAATAAGAGGCGCCATCACTCACTTTTAAAGGTCAGCGCGGTGAAACAAGGCGGCGCCGGAGGGGCCGCAAATCACCGTACAAAAAAGCCACGGGGGAGGCGAGAAGGCGAGGTGGCCAAAGTGGCGACGGCGCCGGACATGCCCGCCACGCAGCCGACGGATCGACTCGGAAATGGAAAGTCGCGCGGGCCGAGTCGCATGATTTGTTTTGCAAATGATCAAAGATGGCCGAAGCCGGCTCGGTCACTTGTTGCTAGGCAATCATTTGTGCCGCACACACCAAACCGAGCACATGCACGATTTCACGTTACGACTGAAGCGCGACTCTGTAATTCCCATCAAATCTCCCCCAAAACAGAACACGACAAACGCGCAAATGCAAAATGAGAACACTCGCAAGGAGCATGACGAGGACGCCAACACTAAACTCGCATTCATGGAGGACAAAAATCACACAACGAAACAAACGTTTGCTTTCAAGAAACAATTTCAATTTGTGCTGTGAATACTTCAGAAAATGGCATCTTCACCCAGCCTGGCCTCCAAGTCTTGGGCAGAGAAAGTCCGTGCGCGGGGGGGAGGGATTGAAATGAGCTCAACGGCGACAAGACCGAAGAATCCTTTTCCGATTTGTGGCCACATTTGTTTTCATTTGCACTCCGGATGGGTGGCGGCGCACGCAAGCTTTGAAAACGTCAATGTTCCGACACAACGTTGGAAATTGAGCACGAATCACTTGATTGCACCTCAAAAGTCAAATTGGGAAACAAGTCAGCGCATTTTTGACAAATGCGCTCGTTTCGGGCCTTGACGGACGACGTTCCAAAGTCAAAACGAGAATGAACGAAATGCCGACACGGAGGCGGTCCACGCACGCACACGTGCACGCGCACATGCGCTGAAAAATCAATGCGTCTCGCGGCAGGTTGCCGCCACCCCGACGTGAATAAACAGTCGTATATTTCAGCGGCCAATCGATGGCGGCGGATGGATGAATGACACGGCGAGACACCTCCACACAGCGAGCGCTGCTTGTGTGTGTGCGCGCGTCTCCGAGGATCAATAGGTGTGATGGATGTACGACGGGCGCGACGGGACCGGGACGCGCGCTATCAAACAACGACACTTCCCATTCGGCGGCGCCTCCGTCACGCCGGCGAGCGCGCTCACAACTTGTTTTCCGCCACATCACCTCGCTCTTCTTTTTTCATGCAAGATTCAATCTGGAGCGGACCGCTTCCGCAAATAGACTGCGTCCAGGCCGAAAGGAGATGGAGGTCAAAGGGCGCGAGATAAGAAGAAGAAGAAGCTGGCGCCAAAAATGTTCATTAAAAATACAAAACGTGAAAAAAATGAGATCAAAATCAATCATTCTAAATATTTATTTTGAATACAATATTTTGGAGACGCGTTCATGCAAACTACACGATTGGACGTGATCAAATGAAGACTTCAATTAGGCAACAATATGGCACTGAAGGCGAATGAAGGGAAATCACAATCATTAATTAACACACACACACACATTTGTGCGTGTGCGTGTGCGTGCGTCGGCAGGTGTTGTCGGAAGACAGACGGCCAGTTGGCGCCGTCACTTTGATGAACAGCTTCATTGTGCCGCTGGCGCGTCCGATCACGGCCTGGCACGAAACTTTGCCGAATCCGTTTGCAATTGAAACGTCATTCAGACATTTTCGACGTCCATTGCGATTGCGCAAAAACGGCAGCAGCGCAAGATGTTTCAAAACAAAAAAAAAGTAGTCAAGGAGTCAACTGGCGGATTTGTGCGTTGGCTGTGCGCCTTTAAGGGGTGTGGCCTGCTGAGTGACGCGTCCCGGTCAGTCTATGCGTGAGTGTGAGCGGTGGCCCGCAGCAGCTCCTCGTGCGCGTTGTCGTTCGTTTTGGACTCGGAGTTCGCTTGTAAACCGAATGACCACTTTGAGGACCAAGACATCGAGTTTGCTTTGTTTGGGGGGGTCCATTTTTTTTTTTTTTTTGATTCATTTTGTTTAAGAAAAAAGTTCTTTAAAAAGGAATTTGTTGTAGCATTCAATAATTATTCTAAAAAAATACCAACATATATTTTTCCCCCAAAAATAAATCTGATAAAAAAAACTGTCGACTCGATTGCTATCTTTAAAATATCTTTTTTTTTTTGGTTTCCATACGAGGCTGACTATGCATTCCTGCCGACCTTGCTGAAGGCATTCCCGCGACGGGTTTGGCGGCACGGGGGTTGTCCCCGGTCACGTGACCCGCGCGTCGGCAACACGCCTGCACCCGACAATTTCAGGCCCCGTCATGTGCGGTCAAGCCGGCAGCAGGTGCGAGACGCGCGCACCAGATGCTTGCTGCCTTAATTACCTCCGACAAGGCTAACTGGTGTGTGATGGAGGAGCGCGGCGCGGCAGCTGGGTACGCCCCCCCCCCCCTTTAAAAAAAGGAGAGCCGCGCTCTGATGTATTCAAATGTATGCCAAAGTCTGCGCACGTCAAGTGAGCTAATCTGGAAGACAGAACGCGGCGAGCCGGAGGGGAGACGAGCGGTCGTCCGGGATCGCCGTCGTCATGGCAGCCAATCAGGTGACACCGTCCGGACACGTGACACAATAACGGCAAGTGCGCTCAGCGGAAAAAAAATCACCCAAATGACGACTGTCCCATTCCGGCTCGGACAACCCAAAACTCACGCCCACAAAAGATGTTTCAAGACATTGAAATGTTGGAGGGACATTATCATTTTGGAAAACTCAGCCGCCATCGCCTGACTGAGTTTAGCAGCATGCAGTTTGCTAGACGATTGTATGACGAGCAGCGCCACAAAAAACTCTCAAGAAGAAATTCCGAAGATATTTTGGCTTAACCGGATCCCAACTCCCATTTCACGAAAGCACGCGGAATTTGGTCGGCATCATGAATCGGACCACAAAAAAAGTTCAGCCCCCGTCGCCATGACATTTGGCGGGCATGTCCGTCATGACGAGACCCCCAAAAAGGCCCATCGAGTCGGCTGTTTTCTTTTGAAATGGCCGCCAAGTTGCGTTGGCATTCGCTTGCGCTCTTTTTCTTGCATTTCTTGCTGCGAGTCGCTCTTTGTTTTTGGCCCACTTCCCCGTGGCCACCTCACATCCTTCTCACATTCCTCCGCTCGCTCGCTCGCTCCACTTTCATCAAAAGCGGAAGACGAGGATGATTTTTTTTCCTTCCCTCTCTTGATCCGCAACCTCCGAGCAAAATCGATGAGATGCTTCAACGCAGCAGCAACATCACCACTGCCGTCGAATCCGCCCTCGGGGGCAGTCGCCACCCCCCCGCCCCCCTTGTTCAACACGCCCACTTCCTGGTTGCAGAGGTGAAGCTTCACCACGGGCGACGGGCCAAAAGAGGGGGAGGAGAGGGGTGAGTCAGGGAGGCTTGTGAAAAGATGCGCGAGGGGGGCCGGGAAGGAGAAACAGAAAAAAAAAAAAAAAAAAAAATCAATGTTTTAGACGGATTGTGTGTGCCCACACACACCCACACACACACAACCACGCACACACACACGGCGGGCATTCACATGCATTTGCTGCACGTCACCAGTTAAATGTTTCCTGCGTTCGGCAAGCGAGTCGAAATTAATCTCCCGGCCTGCAGCTGACACCGCTGCGAGTCTTAACTTCAACTCTGCCATCATTAAAGCGGCCATTTAACGCTCCGAGTGGAAGATTTGCAAAGATCCTCCTCCTGTTTTTTTTTTTTTTTTGTCGGTATCTGAGGTCTGGTGTTTCTTTGAAAATGTCACGCGGTGATATTTAAAGGCATGAAGAGGTTTGCGAGAACACTCGCCCTGCTGGGGAGCATCACAGTCACGCCTTCTTCCTTTTGGACTTGTTGCGCTCGCTTCGTTTTATTCTGCCGTTGAAATTCAAACGAGGAACGCTCGACGTTGCATATGACAAATATTGTTGAGGATATCGCACATATGACGACGAACATTATCTGCAAAACAACGACAATATTTCACACCGTGCTCAGAAGATCTGTGACGTGCAAAGGGGGGGGCGGGGCAAAGGGGCGGCATCCACATGAGGGGGGGTATCAAAAATGCTATTTCAAGAAAAAAATTATTTTTCCTTTTAAATGTTTTTTTCCAGTGTCATTTTTATTTTGGGTAGCTGAATGCAGCGACGTGAACGCCCACGCTCACGTGCACTTCCCGTAACGAGCGGGCGGCCTCCACACACTCGAGCGAGCGGCCGAGCGCCACGAGGGCCGTCACGAGGGTCCGCGTCACCGGTGCGCGTGCGTGCATGCGTCCATTAGTGTTGGTGGCGACGACGACGGCGGCTCGCCATCCATGGCTCCCACGCGACTCAACGAGGACTTTTTTTTTTCTGCTCTCGTACGTAATGGCCTCTAATGGAATCTCATCAGTGGCGACGACGTGCACTTCGCCCTTAATTCTGTCAACGCAATTACGTGGCCGCGTGGCGTTGTGTGTGTGTGCGTGACATGTATATGCGCGTGGTTTCAGTGCGGATGAATTAAAAGGCTTTGGCGTCCTTTTGAAGAGCGGCGTGAAAGCCAGTCGTGGGAGGTTTTAACCGGCTGGCGAGCGAGCGGGCGCGGGCTGCCTCGCGCTGCCCGCCTGGCACGCCGCTCCCAACCGACACACGCTGGTCTACGGGAATTCGCACTTCTTCCACTTGTTGGGAGGACAACTTTTTTCTTGCACGTATGCGCGCCACATCACAATTTTATGCTTTTGCGCAATTTTCTTTCAATGATTCCCAATTTATTTAATCAAAAGAAAATCTCTCTAGAAACCGTCCGGAGACCCGATGTTTTGCTCCCCATTTGGACTTTAATTCCATTGCTGACCACTAGATGGCAGAATGTAATTTGGATGAAAGAAGATTGATCACAGGAAGTTGATCATTTCAACCCAGCCAAGTTGTTGCTCTTGCCTTAAATCGTCTTTAATCCTGCTTTTTACTCTGACCGAAAGCAAGAGCAAAATGCGGCGGTACGAGACCGAAACTTTGTCGATGCTTTCAGGAAAGTGGCCAAATTTCTCTCCACTTGCGCATACATCAGAGCCGCCGTGCGACACGCGACACACAACGTCCGTCATCAAGCTGCTTGATTGTGTCCGGGGACTCTCAATTTGCGCTGACATCAACGGGGGGCATTATTTGGCAGAAGGAGGAGGAGGAGGAGCCGATGACAAGTTGACAACCATCTTGGATTCACCTGGCAGGCTTGACAATAATCGGAGCCGCTTTCCTTCCATGCGTTGATTCAATTATGAATACGTTTTGAGTTATTCATCTGCGATGGCTTGGCGTGTGGTTTGAGCGAGCTGGCAGATGGTCGCGGGCTTCATTAAACACTTCAAAAGCCATCAGCACACAGCAAGCCAACTGCACCAAAAAAAAAAAAAAGAGTGGGCCGCCAAAGACCCACAAAGCAAGTTGCATTCTGGGAGCCACCATGAGATCACGTTGGGCTCCGCCTTCATCACCTCAACATACTTCCTTCATACCGATGACGCTTTGGCACACAAAGAGTACACGCGACGCCTTTCACGAAACAAAATCACTCAGGTTCCATTTTTGCGGTCCCAAGACAAAAACAAAACTCGTTCCATCCTCCGTCGTTGTTGAGCATGTCGAGGCGCGATCGCTCGCCCGATTCCTGAAAATCTCTCGGGAAGAACGACAAGGAGCCGTCGGCGGCAGTCGCTCGTTTTCATAAGCAGACTGTTTTGATAGCCTCGCAATATTAGCGCTGCGCTAACAAAAGCGATTATGCAGCGGGCCCAAAGAGGTTAATGCGGTTCAGTGACCTCATCTGCGGAACGCTAACGAGGAAGACAAATTGTCAAGTTGAAAGCTGCTCGCGCAAAGACGTCTTGATGCTTTTCCGAGGGTCACTTTGCCGGAGAATAGCGACGTTTTAAACATGTGTCAAACAGACGCCGGAATGGAAGCAGTCGAGAAAAAAAAAAAAAAACACATTTGCCATTTTAGTTTCGATTTTCAAAATACTGCACTTTGCACGTACATGTGAGCCGACATACTCGTGATTTTTTTTGCTTTGACTTGAGAGCTCAAACTTGAGATGAGAGTGCTCTCAAATGAAGTTTCCTGTCAAGCTGAACACAAAATCAAGCCAATTTGCGCTTGGGTCAACAGGGAGAATTCAATTGGAGCCTTAAGACGTGCGACTTTGGCGTCGGTCTGCCTTTTTACTGGTTTAAAAAAAGAAAGAAAAAAAAATTCTTCAAATTCACCCGTCCTTGAAATGCGCCGTATAAAATGTAACATATCATCATCATTAAAAGCAGGAAAAAAAAAAAAAAGAGAACGCTTGCGCGGACCTCCTCCTCGTCTTTTCTCCTCCGTCTGCCAAAAAAAGCGAATCCCGAACGCTGGCAAACGCCTCCGACGGAAGACGGGCCACTGGAGCGAGCCAACAGGGAATCAGACGGCTCGCTAAAATCTTAAAAGACCAAAGAGGGGAGAAAAAAAAATGCTTTCCCAGTTGGAAGCTGCGATGACCGGCGAGTGGAAGCCAACGTCTCATCAAAAGAAGACGAGACGCCATTTTGTTTGCCGGCTGAACGCCACAATGAGGCCTGCAGGATCAATGTTTAATGCCGTGGTGGCAAATGTCTGCCACTCGGCCGTGCTGCTTCATCAAAAGGGGAGGCGACGACAAAAAGATGAAGAGATTTTCACCTCTTGCAGCTTTCTAGGCCGTCGTTGAACCACACTCAGGTTAAAGGAAGCCATTAGCCGACGGTTTGGCCCGTCCTGCTCCGGAATAACGAACGGCTGGCAGGAGGGCGAGTGTGGAGCGCTGAGAAATTCCTGGAAGGCCAAACTAACAGATCCCTTCACCCGCCCCGCCGATCACGATGTGTTAGCGCAACGGCTAACCGGGGAAGGTGAGGTGACACGCCACAGGAGGCGTTCGAGATAAAATGCAGATCGACGGCCGAGCGGGTCGGCTAAATGCTAATGCGCTGGCTGACATTTAAGATGGCGGCGGGGCTTAGCACGGGAACCTCGAGTGGGCGACAAATGCCCCCCCCCACCCCAAAATAGCAGAAGCGCAAATGCCGTATGCTACCTCGCGCGTTGAATCTGCTGACATTGTGACGAAATTGATCACAACGCGTCAGTCGCGCCTGAACGATGCGCGAGCAGGCGTCGGTCGACTTGTTCTCCAGCTCAGCGAGTTCCCGCTGGCGCTCGCTAATTAGATTCCGTCAGAGATGGCGCGCTGCGGTTAAAAATATCTTGCGATGAGACGGCGTTTCAGCGCGTCGCCATGCCCAAGCGACCATGCAGAAAGATGCAAAGAGGGCGGAGACAAAAGTTGGGATGAGCGCCACAAGTGCCGTGATGGAAAAAGGAAACAAGAGCCGATTTGAGCAAAACAAGGAACTCGAGATTCCCCCCCGAAAAAAAAAAAACCTTCCAGTACATATGATTTTCCTAATCAAATCATCTCAAAGTCATTTACGTTTGAAGTACTTTTGCCCTTTCTGGCACTCACGAACCGCAACGAGGCACTCTAAAAAGGACAAAGGGAGGAACCGGTTGCAATTCTCAACCAACATATTTCTCAGTCGCTGCAGGTTTTTGTCAATCGTCTTCAAACGTTTCACAAATTTAGCAACAAATCTATGAACTGACTCGACAGAGCAGGTGTCAAAGTCAAGGCCCGGGGGCCAGATCAGGCCCGCCACTTCATTTTACGGGGTCGCCGCTGCCGCCGCCCCCGTGCAATTTCGCGCCATTTACATCCCATAATATGCGACGTGTGCAGACTGACGCATTGTTTTGGGAAATAGACCGACAAGCAGTGAGATGGGATTAGCCCTCTTCGCCGATGTAATCAGATTGCAGGGTTTTTTTGGGGGGCGGGGGGACACCCCCCTGCCGACTCCCACCCGAGCATCCTCGCCAACGCCAATGATGAACATCGCCTCCAGAAAGGAAAAAAACCCAAAAATGACACCCCCCAGCAACTTTGCACCCCCCCCCCCCCCGCCGCAATCGCCGCTTTCATTTCCCAAACGCTCGTTTAGCATCTCTCGCTGCCGCCGTCCTTCCTTTCCTCGTCCTCTCTTTGGACCGGTTGTTGTTGCTCGTTAGTGCCTTGGTGGAGGCCTGACAATGAGGCCGACATTAAAGAGCGCAAGGCTTCCTGCCAACTTTAAACACACACACACACACGCACACACACATGACGCGTCTTCATTAGTTTCAGAGGTGACCACAAACACACGTGCAATGTGGGTGTTGGCGTAATTAAAAACGCCACTCTGTTTGACAGGATGGGAGCGAGGTGGGGGGGTGTTAATGGGAGGTGTACGGAGGAGAGGGAAAGGGAGTCTGCTGCTATGGACCTTTCTTTAATGAGGATCCTAATCAAGCCCGGAGAAGCTGCCCTGAGACCCCCCAGGTTCATTAGAGCGGGGAAAACCTGACGACTGGCTGCCGAGGAAGGCGCGTGCAGAGGTGGGGGGGGGGGGGGGGGGGGTGAGTCGGTGACGGAAACTTTTTAGCCAACTAGCAAAGCGAAAAAAAAAATTGAGCGGCATTGCGGACAAAATCTCTTTCAGATGAAGTTCGTCTTGCAAATTTGCGGACAAGGCGTCTCGAGACGTTTTTGGGGGTCTATGCGAGAGCGAGAGACGCCGAGCAAAATTTCATGCTGCTTCGTCAAACTTTCAAACCCAAAAATCATCTGGAAAACGACGACAATGAGGCTCAAAGCCGTGCTGTGTGTTTTGCGGCACGTTTCGGTGGCTTGACTCACGGCTCAGCAAAATCGACCAAATTTCTTGTCGCTCGGTCAGACTTGCGTTGACGGCGTCATTTCGCTCGGAAAATTCTTTGAAATGAGCAATAAAGTAGCCGCGTCAAAGTTCACGCGTCTTTTTGGAGGCGTGACTTTTTTGTGGGTCTCCTCGTTCGGTCATGACGTGCCTACTAAATTTCACGTTGATAAATCAAATTGGCTTCCGGAGAGCGACTTTCCTGCAACCAATCCAGCAGGCCAGGATCTCTGGAAATGGCCCCTGCTCATTTTGTTTTTTTTTTGCTGGTGTGCAATTGAGGAGCAGGCCAAAGCCTCATTTTGTCACTTTGGAAGCGAGAGCAGGTTGTTAACAGACACAGACAAGTGTGGCTGCCGGGCTGAAAAGTCCATCAATACCAACCGCGCCCCCAGAAAACAAAAAACAACAAAAATAAAAAAATAAAAAGTCGAGTGGCCGGCAAGATAACAGAGTGGGTCATTGGCTAAGTCACGCCTGCCATCGATCCTCTGATTGGCCGTCTGGACGCTTCAACACGGCTGCCACAGCCTTTGATACGCATGTGTGTGTGTGTGTGTGTGTGTAATAAATAACGCATGGTGACGTGTGCGTTAGCGAGTGTCAGCCCTCTGCACTTTCCAAGCCTGCCTATTCGATACCCCCTGTCGCCGTTAAAGGCCACCGGGGGGTGTGTGTGTGTGTGTCACAATTTATTTGTCAAGCGTCGTGCCATCATTGGGATGATTTAACAAAAAAAAAAAAAGTCAAAATAATGTGTGCAATTATGATGGTCCCCAACTTGATTTGCGGCGTGATCACATTGCGTGTCCACGTTGCACACACGTCACGTCGCGTGAACATTTGGCACTCGCTTCGCTTGGATGACGCAAGAGCGTTTGGCCAGAAATCGCACAAAAAGCAGACGAGTACGAAAAAAAAAAAAGTTTCCTTGTCGATAATTAGGAATCAGCCATAAAGTGTCCACTCCCAGGGGGATGATGGCATCCATTTCTAAGTGGCGGGATTTTACATGTGAACACGCGCACGAACGTCGCGTCGACTTGCGTGCAAAAGCCAGAATGTCCAACGTTTAGGATGGTTTTAGTTCCCGCGAAGAAAACGTGTCATGCGTGGAGCACAAAGCAGAAGAGCCTTCCACAAGCGCACGTCGGCGCTCAAGTAAACATGGCGGGCAAACCCACATCGCTTTGTTGAACAAACGCGCAACAAGCACATTCGCGGGCAACGCAACTGACGCGCAACGCTAGCTAACAGTTAGCGCTTCGTAGGCCGCCACTCTCCTGAACCGCCAACTCCACCGTCATTCACTGACTCCCACCTCACTCACCACGACAGGCTCCGCCCTTTAAAGCCAGAACTATTCCAAGTCATAGAACGAAAGAACAACATTCGTATGACTCGCCATGCCTAAAAGCGGATTCTTCAAATCGATACGAGGACGACCATTGACTCATACTGCATCAAATTTCAACTCTCACGCTGACAAAATTGTGAACAAAGAACTTCCTTTCTGATGCACAAAATGATTCGGCGACGTGCCCGTGCAGCGCCAACTACTGGTGAGGAGGACTTATTGAAACGTCACCTTTGCTGGTATCGGCAGCTTTTATGAGGACTTGCCACGACCAGCCCGATAGTGATACTCTTGTAAAAAGATTGGTTTAATCCCGTAAATTACAATGGCAAGTTTGCAACGTTGAAAATGGCTGTCATTTTGCGAGCCTAAAACAAGAAAATGGTGGCGGTCCTCCTGAAATGATGCAAAGGCCCACAAGTGGCCCGCGGTCTTCCTTTTGACACATGCGCTCGACAGGCATGTTTGCCCCTGAAAATAACGGTCAAATTGCAATTTGCCCAACAGCCCTGCACATAAAAAGCGCAACGAAGAGGCTCCACTTGGCCTTCTGCCCGCGGCAAACACTCGCTTAAACAATTAAAATTCCGCTCGTCTGAGTAAACGTCGGCGCTTGGAGGTCGCCCAGGCGAGCGTCTCGCTGCATTACAATAATCACCTGCTTTGTTCAACTAAATGATGAAATGCAAACATCTCGTTTTAATCCCAAATGTGGATGGCGCCCCTTAATGGCACCCAAAAAATAAATAAAAAATTTAAATCGATACAGTCAAGTTTGTCGCCTAATAAGATTTGTGCATTTAATAAGCACATTATTGTAATCGCGGCGCTCTTGCCAAAGCAATTAGTGATACATTCTAAGTTTGTGATACATTATCTGCTGTTGACAGCCTCGGGGAGCTCAGCAATCAAACGTTCATTATTCACGGGGTAATTAAGTTCAGAGGTGTTTCGCTCTCAAAACTTTACGGCGCCGTCGTGACGCCAAGACGTACACGGCCGTCCCGCGCACAAACACCCGACGCGATTCGAGGACTTGACGGATGTGGATGCAGCTGCTCCTGCAATGCCATTTGTGTCCACAGGTGGTAACAGTGAGTCGCTCAGAAATTGGGAATGGACTGAAAGCGCTTCACAAAGTTTCATATTCACCCAGTCGCACACGTACGTCGTTTCATTTGCTTGCTTAACTCGTGAATGCATTTTTTTTTTTTTTAGCTCCGTGTTACGATCTAAAACTGGTGACATGAGCGGCTTCAAAAATGAGTTTGCAGTCGTCGCCGATGACAATATTGTTGACTGACACGAATAAAGAGATGGAAAAGAAAAGATTTCAGTTCTCTTCCATAATTGCGGAACATGCACAGCACTGGTCATCAAAAAGACACAACCGTTTCCATTTCATTCCAAAAAAAGAGACAAAATAAGCATCACGACAGCAATAATTCCTGGCTGTCAATTAAAGCGGCGGCGGCGACCTCACGGCAGCCAGCATTAGCGGCATAACAACAACGAGAAAAACAAAACAAAAAAAATTGAATAAACATCAAACTTTGACAAGACGAGTCAACTTTGGGATTCTTTTCTCTCCCTTTGACAAAAGACCAAAGAAGAAGAAATAATGAGGCCTAAATGTTCCTCTTTTGTTTACGCCTGCTGTCATTGGCGCTGCCGTCATGACACGCTGCTGCCACCTAACGGCCAAAGACCAACCTGCAGTTGATCGCGAGCACGCCACAATGACAACAAATTCAAAAAGGAGCGATCCAAAATGGACAAAAAGATTTACACGGAAACTAAAGGAGCTACATCATCTGATGACATTCAACAACGTATCAAACTTCTTTTTGTGTGGCTTGAAAAAATAAAAACTGAAATCAATAAATCACTGTAAAATAGGCCCTTTGTTTGCCGCTCATTTTAAAAAAGAAAACCTTTACCTTCAGCCAAGATTGAGAAGAGGAATAATAAATTATGCTAGAAATATGCATTTGTTATCTTAAAATATATATTGCATATTTAATATATGATACACTGGAAAAAATGGGGGTGTTTTTTTAGCCATCAAAAGAAAAATGTTTTCAAACAAGATCAGATAGCTTAATGCTAGCTTAGCATCGAAGCAACTTAAATGCACGACTGAACACGCACGGCAAAAACGTACCTTTTCTGCCTCTTCTACTTGCGCTTCTTCACGCTGCATTGCTTCGAGGGGAGCTCAGTGCTGCCCCCGGCATGTTGTGGCACAACGTGGTGGTACACTGAAGGCTGCCAATCTCCAAATTCCAATTTGCATGTTGACTGGAAAAAAAACATCAAAAAAATCATTCAAAAATCTACAATATAGTATTGATCTTTTTTTTTAGAATTAATTGGAAAAAATTAAGCGTGTAAAACCTTTATACCGTATTTTTTGTATAGATATTTCACGTAAATAGTTTGCTTTAATTCATTCATTTTTATTTTTTTTATTTCTGTTTAATTACAAGCAGTGATTTCCTAAAATACATGTGTACACATAGTTAATTATCAATATTACATCATCATCATTCTCATTAGAATTTTAGTACCGTACATGATGAAAATGGGTTTAATAAATAATGAATATATTTTATTTTCCAATATATTTATTTGATTCAAGTATAGTTTATCAATTTACTTCAATTTAAATATGATTATTTTTTACTAGTGACGAATAAACGACAAATCAAGAAATGATAAAGAGATCAAATCTACATAAAATGAATAAATACATTTAACTGACCAATAGAAGGGGATAAATCAGCTTCATTACTAAAGAAAATATTTCAAGGCGCCCGGTCATAATTGCGCGCATTATGACAAATCAAGCAACAAATATTTGTCCAACAAGTCGGCACGACTGCAATTGGCCACCAACGGATGACGAACAAGGAAAAAGGAAAACGTGCAGTTATGGTTGACATCCGTCCTCATCATCTTGCATCCCCCCCTCATTAATGAGGCACCCCGCAGAGGTCATGTCCACGGCTCACTCAAACGCCTCACCGGCTCCATCTCAGCCCGTCAAGCAATTACGAGCCATCATACCTGAAGGCCACACAGCACAACTGTGGAGCTCGGTATCATCAAGAAATGGCTTTTACCTTTACAGCCCCAAAAAAAAAAAAGAAAAACGAAAAATAAAGACTGCGGTACGTGGCGAGCTCACTTATTTGGAACACTATTTGTAAATAAACAACTTCCTGGTTGACTTAATCTCGCTTCAAATAGAAATGTATTGATTGCATTTTGTAAAAGTAATCATGGCCTCGCTAATAGTTTCGTGAGCCACTATTGTGGGTGTGTTGACTACTTTTAATATTTAGATATATAGAAATGTCAAATTATGTTTAGAAGACTCAGCAACTGCAAGTTTGTTTCAAGAAGGTTTTAAAGAAACACACAGCTTAAACAAAATAATGAAATATAATCAAGTGTTAAACGTAGTCTCAGAATTGTCCTCAGTTTTACTACAATAATATTAATATGAATAAAACCCATTTCTCCTCCAAATAATAACAACAACAGGTCATCAGGTCAGGAGGCCCCAATAAAATTTGGAAATTATAATTAGTGTAGAAAGTATTTTCTTTTCAGGCATGTTTGTTTGTTTATGTTTGTTTTTATAACGCAACTTAAACAAAATACTCAAATGTAAACACGTCTTACCTGCTTGCTTTGTTGAAGTAGTGCTTGTTCACATTTGATGAAATAAAAATTTAAAGACATTCCGTCATCTGAAGCATATTTTCCAATGGCTGAAGCGCTATTGGTATTTTGGCCATTAAAAAAAACAAAACAACAACAACAAAATAACTGAATAAATACGAAGTCACGCTCAATTCAACAACTAACTCACTCAATAACTAACTTACTACCAGGCCAGAAGAACATATAATTTGAGAAAAAAAAGGCCAAAGTCGACTCACGACGACGAGTTACAGGATCAACAACAAGAATAATAAGAGTGCAGGTGCGCAGCTCAGGTCGACACACCGGAAGTACAATCAACCAAGTCCAGCGCAGGTGCAACGTAACGTTGTCATAGAACGATGAATGCAACAAACTTACTTTACAACGCAACACCTAAATGTTTAATAGTCAAGAATTTAATTAAAGGCGCAATATAAACAAACCAAATGAATTGAAACACGAACATCACTCAGGTGTCACGTGAAGTTAGCCGCTAAGCGGGCACAATAAAGCGAAAGTGGCACTTCACAATAAAACAAGAAGCGGTGCAAAACAAAAGATAAACGCTCCAAAGGGAGCGCTGATACGTTTCATAAATGAAACTAAATACATTTTGACATGTTAGTACTTCCGCTGCATTCTGGGAGCGAATTATTGAAATCGAAATGATGTATTGTACTACACTGCCCTCTTGTGGACAAGGAGAGACAATAAAGAACCGTGTGCTGGCCACAAGTATGGGCGATACTGACTACAGTATATATTGACATGATATATGCTGAGTGTATCGTTTTAAAAAGCGTTTTTGAAGTTCCCCCAAAGTCGTCAGCACACATTAAAATAAAGAACTGAAAACAGTGCGTGCTAATTCCTTTATTTCATCACATTCTCACGTCAGCAAAAATGGCTCAGTCGACCACTAGAGGGAGGCAAAGGCTCATAAATCCAATCCAATTTCAGTTTGAGACAATATTGACATTAAATGCATTTTAAATGACGAAAAGTTAGAAGTTAGCCGTGTAAACATTTAGTAGCTGTTCCATTCAACAGTTGCCTTGACGCATGAAAGCCGCGTGAAATAATCGAGAACAAAGTCGTCAAGGTTGGCGTCAATCACCCGACCCGCGCGATGGACACACCCCTCAACCTGTCAATCACTTTCCTCGCGTGGCTCTCCGCGCGCATGCGTGTCCCCTCTGCGTGTCGACCTCGTGGGCGTGTGCCCGGAGTTGCACGGGAGCGCGCACGCGCCACCGCTCATGTGTACGCATCGTGACGTGCGCGTTCACGAGAGAAGCTAATTGCCGTCTGACTTGATCTTCCTCCTCCTCCTCATCGTCAGCGTGGAGGCTGCGACAGTGCGTGGACGCGGCGAGCATGCTGGCGGCCAAAGAAGAAGGCGGGAAATAATCTTTTTCTTTTTCTTTTTTAATTGAATTTGATTTTGGATGTGGTGACGTGCGTGCCGGAGGCGACATGTCAAACTCCAACAAGAGCAAAAAGGACAAAGAGATCCTTGCGGACTACGAGAGTCAGGTGAAAGGTAAGGCGGGAATCTTGCAGCAGACGGACACGCGCACGTGCACGCACATGGTGTGCATCGTGGGGAACGTCACGAGTTCATCCCGAGTGCTGCATGAAGCTTTAGGGGGGGGCGAGGCTGTTTGGGGTTCAGGGTCAAGGGGGTCGGGTGGGAATGAGTGGAAGTGTCATAATGTCATAATGTGTGTGTTAGTGTGTGTGTCGCATAAAGCCCCCCCCCCGCACCCCCCAGTGACAGGTGACCTTCCTTTTTGCCTATTCTACAACCCCCAAGGGCAATTCCATGCACGTAAAGATGCCAAATAAAAGAAATGAAAATATTTCCATTCATCATGTTCTCAGATGTGCTCTGTTCATCACCAATGTTTGCAGCTCCAAAACAGATGTGCTCTTTTTTTTTCTTCTTCTTTTTTTTTTTAAAGCCATTCTTTGTGTTGTGTGTTGGCGGGATGCCCTGCATTGAAATGACCGCTCACGTGAAATGAGAGGCGTCCCCCCCCCTCACAGAACATAAAGCGCTTGTAACTATGTGCCTCACAAGTCTGCCTCCCTGTGCCGCTCCGTGATTGGTGGAAAGCCGGAGGCGGCGCGTACGTATATTAGGCGCAGCAGGCCAGCCAGGTGGAGCAAAGTGCTGAGAGGAGCAAAAGAAAAGCCCTCGAGAATTTGCGAGCGCATCCTACTCGTGTGCTCCGGATGTGTCCAGCTGCTCGACGACACTGAAAGTGGCGCGCTGACATAAAAGACGGCGATTGCCAAGAAACAAGAAAGTGCACTCAACGAAACACACAAACGCTAAAGGCAGTGACTGGCACAGAGGACGACACAACAAGGCCAGCCATCTCCATCTCTTTTTTAAATGATTGCGTCGTCGTGTGTAGCTGGTGGCACACCTGAAAGCAATTGGTCACTCCCCCTCCAGCACTGATTGGCCGGCTGAGCTGCAGACGACGGCCACCAATCAATCCCCCCCCCCCCCATGGATGAATTTTCCGTGCAGTTTTGCATCACGAGTGACGTCGTCCAACCGAGTCGCTGGACAAGTGTCCAGAAATGTCAGAAGAGCGCAAGGCAAAAGTGAAAGGAGAAAAAAAAAAAAAATCAGCAGTAACACAGTTGCGTGACGCGCACACACTCCAGATTTCAAACGAGTGCGCCATTGTCATTCGACTTGGGCAGTGCGCTTGTTTTACTCGCGGGCAAAAAAGTAAGTCAGTGGATGGCGGGCTCTGTTGAGCGTGTGCTTGTCGTCATTGGTTTGTGCAAGTGAAGGGTGAGCGCTCGTAGTGGAGCACGTGACGCGACGTGACGCGACGTGGCGGGTCCGCTGTTGTACAATCTGAAGGCAATCGCGTTTGCAATGTGGGAGGAAGGCAGAGGACGCAAAGAAAAGCCACGGGGCGACCATGCGAGCGCCACACAGACTCGAACCCGGAACCTCCTGACTGCGAGACGGACGTGTGACGCACTAGGCGTCCGCATCAACGGCGACGGTCGCAGGAGCCAATCAATGGCGTGATGATTAGGCAGGTTGGTGCCCTAGTGTCCTTGGACCCGGTTGCCATGGTAACCCAGCCCTTTTTTTTTTTTTCTTCACTTCCTCCTCCTCCTCCAAGTTCACACGCGGAAGGTCGAGCGACGCAAATGTGGTGACCCGCCCACCTTCCGTTTGTACCTGTTCCAATTTGCAACCAAACGTTTTTATTTCCGCTCGGCTTCTGCGCACCTGTGACATATTTACTTGCTGCTCCTCCCACATTTCTCAACCGACTCAAAGTTTTCAGCTAAATTATGTTGCCGTTTCATCGCAACTTTTCAATCATCAAATGAGTCATAATCAACTTAGATTTGTGCATTTTTGAAGGGATGTCCTTTTTTTGGCGTCATTTCCTTGAATGTTTTTTATTTTTCATCTCCGAAAGCAAAATTTCGATCGTGAGTTGCAGCCCGACTCACGTGCAAATATTGTTCATGCTTAGGACTTAGCACGACTTACTGCCTCGCTGCGACCGTCTCGCCTAGATTCAAATGTCTGCGTTGTACTGCCCCCTGGTGGCGACGGTGCTCACACCAGAAGGAGCAGGAAAAAAACGGATTAACGACATTTCCCTCAGCCAGCCAATTAAACGTCATCTTCCGTCCATATTTCCCGACCGATTCCAACTTCAAGTCGGGCGTTCTCACGTTTCAACAAGTCGACAAATTCTTCGCGTGAAAAGAACACCAAACGAGATCAAGCCGAGCGGCGCCTTCAACGCTCTTCATTTCGCCTTTTGTGCCGAGTTGTCGGTGCTCAGAGCCGCCGCTTATCTAATTGCCCGTCTTCCGTATCGACGCGCCCAAAAAGCGACGCGCGAACGTGCAAACAGGCGTGACAATGTGATGCCTCGAGACGGAGCTTTTAAAGCCATTTGCCGCAAAACGCCGGCTCGCAACTCGCCAAAAGTGTTGGGAATTGAACTTCATAAAATATTGACGCAAAGCTCCCCAAAAAAGCAACGCATGAAAGATTGAAAAAGTGCATTTGAAGACTGCAAAGTGGTCACGCGCCACAAGACAAAAGTCACGTTTGCCGAGTGAGCCGACAGCGGGCGTCAAATTGGTCAAAAAAAAAAGAAACGGAATTTCTTTCAAATAATAAAATAAAAACGGTGGTCGAAGAGGCAAAGGCCGCTCACTCACTTTGGCGTGGCGCTCGCCAGACCTTCCTTAAAATCAAACAACGGACTGGTCGCCCGCCCATGTCAGGTCCCAAAAAGACAAACAAGCGTTCACACCGATGAGCAATTCCAAGTCTTCAATGACGTTTTTGAAATGGGAGGAAGCCCGAGTGGGCACATTCGAACCCCGACCCGAACGGGCAAACCACGAGGTCACCGTGTCGCCCCCCCCTCAAATTCATACTGGAGTCATTGCAAGAGAAAGACGGATGTAGCAGATCGCGTTCCCTCGCCATCACCTTCGCCGTCACATGGTTCACACAAAGACTGGTTGCCTTGGCAACAGGTATCCGACTGGAGAGGCTCCCTGAGGATTCAGTCTGTGCGAGCGAGCGGGCGGGAGGGAGGGAGGCTGATTGTGTATTCTGTCCTCGCCTCCCTGCTGTCGGAGACGGACGCAAGCCGAGCAGCCAAGCGTGGCGCCGGCGTTACGGCGCCAACTGGAGGATTGTGTAATGAGATTCACTCCAAGGTGACTCGTGAGATGGGCAGCGTCGATCACTAATTAAACGGATTAAAAAGATAAAGCAGCCGCGTCGCTTTGAATGACGTCGACGCCAAAAACTTTGGCATGACGAAGGTCACAAAATGGAGTTGAGAATTTTGAAGATGCTTTGGAATGCACAATATGAAAATGTGTGAAATCTTGAAAAATGGGCAATTTGGGAAACGCGATGAAGTCCGGAAGAACCAGAACGGTTGGAACGAGTCCAAAAAAGCGCAAGGATGATTTTGATTTTGAAATTGCAAATGTGGCAAACCGCCAAATGTGAATAACGGCTTCCAACATGTCTTGACGGCGTTCAATAGAAAGCGTGATGGTGAAAAAGGAGGACGTGAGCCCAAAAGGTTTCCCGACATGTCCTAGAAAGTGTGAATAAATGGAAGTTGGAATGCTTAGAATGGGAATGAAAACGTGACGGACGGAGGAGAAAAACGGTTGTCATGGAAACATGGAATTGCGGCGAAACGGTTGGCGGCGTGAGCGAACCCGAGCGCAAGTAAAGCGTGCGCGCCATCTTTTTGCCATTAGATGTGCGAGCCCAGCTGGTGGAGCAGCAGCGTTGTCTGGAGCAGCAGACGGAGATGCGCGTGCAGCTCCTCCAGGACCTGCAGGACTTCTTCCGCAAGAAGGCCGAGATCGAGACCGAGTACTCGCGCAACCTGGAGAAGCTGGCCGAGAGGTTCATGGCCAAGACGCGCAGCACCAAAGACCACCAGCAGTACAAGTAGCAAAACCGCCTGCAAACAATTTGGTGGGTTTTTCCCACGGCCAAAACCTATCGCGTCTGCTTCTTCTAGAAAGGACCAGAACCTTCTGTCACCGGTCAACTGCTGGTACCTGCTGCTCAACCAGGTGAGTGCAAGTGCTCAGGAGAAGTGAGAGAGGCCTCGCAAAGTGCAAAAATTGCAACAAAGACGCGCAAGAGTTGCACAAGGGACTCAGTTCTGCGCAGAAGATAAAGAATATACGCCGGTGACTGTTGCATTACCAAAAAGGGTGTGACGTCAATGCTAATTTCATGAGCTCGTCTTTGGAAATTTCCATTGTGAGCTAGCATTAAGCTAGCGGACGTTCCTCAAGGGCAACGTTTTGGGCTTTTTTTCTTTCTTTAAGACTTGTTTGACAGTGAACGTCATTTCAGGAGCTGACTTTCATCACGTCAAAAATTAGTTTTCCGAAATTCCCAAGCGGCAATGCTTCCAAAATGTCTGTGCAAGTTCTCTGCAAATGTGCCAGAAATTTCCCAACGTTTTTAAATTGTCCAAAAGGTTGCTTCTTGCAGTCTGGAGTGAAGTTTGCGGCGTGTGTGTTCAGGTGCGCCGGGAGAGCAAGGACCACGCCACGCTCAGCGACCTCTACTTGAACAACGTCATCAGCCGCCTCACGCACATCAGCGACGACTCGGCCCGCCTCCTCAAGAGGGTCAGATTGCCCTTTGTCATCATCGCCATCATCATCATCAAAACGGCGTCAACGGCGACGGGAACGTCAGCTGCTTTTGGTGTGCACGGTTCACACTGCACAGTAGTAAAAAATCAGGGTAAAAAAAGTACCAGAGTTCGGAAAAAAACTAAATATTTTGCACAGCAATTCATGAAAATTTGATGAAAGCACAACCAAAAATGACATTTTAGAAAGACTTTTGCATCCCAAAAAAACGTTTGAACTAAACTCGAAACTTTCTGTCCCGTTGTGGACTCAAAAGCGTTGGGCAGATCGTGATGCCTCTTGAATTATTAGCAACAAGACTCAAGATGTGCTCGGTTGAACGGCAAAGTCACGTGTTTTGGCCTTTTTTTTTTCTGACAAAAACGGGACAAGATTTAGACCGGAGAAATTGAAATACAACTGAACTCCGCTTCGCAAACGTACGGTACTCGATTTTAAAACACGTGAAAGACACACTTTGATTTCAGTGATTGTTTTGCTTTCCACTTGAGGGGACCCACAAACCAAAAAAAAAAAAAAAAAACACCCAAAAAGATTTAAGTTCAGATCATTCGCACAAAGTGGCAAATGTCGTGCGCAACGACATTTTGATTTTTGCTTTGTGAGACTTTGTGGGACTTCTGACTGGCAAGCACGCGAGCCACCTCGGTCTGAAAGTGAAAAGAACGTGCTTTGCCGCATTAAAAAAACATTTGGATGTTTTATTCAACTTGTGTGCTAAAGTGGGAACGCTCATTCTGCGTCGAGGGAAAGTCAAGTCACTTTTGTGGCGCTCTGCTGAGCTTAGTGGCTAATTAAACACGCGCACGCACGCACGCACGCTTCCTCGTCGCCCGCTTCAGCTCATCATCTTCATTATTAATCCATCCCGCGACTCTTCCACAAAAAACAAACCAAAAAAAAAAGACCCTCCCATGCTCGCCTCCATGGCAAATTCATGCCTTGCTCGCTGTGTTGTGTCCTCGTTTAGAGCAAGGAGATCATCTTCCAGCTTCAGGAGGATCTCATGAAGCTTCTCAATGAGCTCTACACCGTAAGTGTCAGCAAACACGCACGCGCACACGCCGACCTCAAGAGCGGAAGCTGGCGCCGTTCGGCCAAGAGGAGCCTCTTCTGGAAACACTTCAACTGTCAAGCGCTTTTTTTATGTCGTTGTCAAAAATGCTCAAATATGCTTGCGACATTTTGATTTTGTTTCTGGAAAAAAAAAACGTTTCTTTTTTTTTCTTGCCGTTTTCACACAATCAAGGTGATGAAGAGCTACCACATGTACCACGTGGAGACGCTCAACGCCGAGAGCAAGTTGCGCGAGGCCGAGCGGCAGGAGGGTCGAGCGAAGGGCGTGACGGGCGCGGCCGAGCCCGTGTTCGGCCTGCGCATCGAGGAACGCCACCAGAGGCGCAACGCCGCCCGCAAGATGGAGAAGATGCGTGAGAAGGTACGGGCGGACAGGAGATGCCGTGCCAAGTCGCCAGCAATTTCATTCTTTGCTTCGGCTTCCTTCAGAGGAAGGCAAAATATTCGGAGAACAAAGTGAAGACGCTGAAAGCGCGCAACGAGTACCTGCTGACTCTGGAGGCCACCAACGCGTCCGTCTTCAAGTACTACATACACGACCTGCCCGACATCATCGACGTGAGTTCACTTTATCCGCCACAGACGCAAACACGGCCACACACTTTGTACATACGCTGACTTCAAAAGGGAAGGAAGAAAAGAAGGACGCAAGGTGGGGTGAATGCTGGGTTGCTATGAAAGAAAAGGAAGAAGGAGAGACGGACAATATGGATAGAAGGAAGGTGGAAGGATGTTTTGAAAGGATGCAAGGAAGGCACAGAATGATGGTGTAAGCATGGAAGGACGGAAGAAAGGAAAGTAGGGGGGGCAGGAAGCAAAAGAAGGAATGACAGAAAGATGGAAGGCCGGCAGGAAGCAAGAATGAAAGGAGACTGAAGGAAGGAAAGAAGTCAAGAGGAAAATGCAAGCATACGAGGATAGTCTGAAAAGGAAGGAAGGATGGCAGTAAGGAAGCAGAGAGGACACAGGCTACCGGGCGGGTGACAAAAAAATGTACTGGCGCTCACAAGGAAGGACGCAAAAAAAGAACTTTTGGGCTTGTGCTGCGTGCAAATGTTGCCACGTGTGTGTCAGTGCTGTGACTTAGGGTACCACTCCAGTCTGAGCCGGGCGCTGAGGACGTACCTGTCGGCCGAACTCAGCCTGGAGGCGTCCAGGCGCGCCGGTCTGGAGGTCCTGGAAGGCGCCGTGGAGGGTCTAGACCCCGCCCGCGACCGCCAACGTCTGCTGGGCCTCTACCCGACCGCCTTCTGCCCGCCGCCGCGCTTCAGCTTCCAGGCCCACATGGGCGACACGGTCGGTGCCGTCGGATCACGTTGAGCCATCCGAGCTGAGCTGGTCACGTGACGTTTGCGGTTGGACTCCTGCCAGGTGTGCCAGATCGCCTCCCAGCCGCAGGTACAGGCAGAACTCACCCTACGCCTCACGCAGCTGCAGACCCGCCTGGCGTCGCTGAAACTAGAGAACGAAGAGGTCAGAAAGGTCGCCCCCAAAGTCATTGCTTAGTTCCACTGCAGTCTTGTCAGTCGGTGGAGCGAATGAGCGTGAACAAAAAGTTCTTCAAACCTTCGTGGACGGATGTGCAGCATTCCCGGGTTTGGTCCGCAGGTGAAGAAGACGTGGGGCGCGACGCTGACCACCCTTCAGGACATGACGGTGCTGGACGACTACGACGTCTCGCAGAGCTTCACCCACAGTCCCTCGTCCGAGTCGGTCAAGTCCAGCGTGTCGGACGGCTACCTGAACAAACCCAGCTTGGCCAAGAGGCGAGCCAACCAGCAGGAGACGGAACTCTTCTACTTCACCGTAAGACCAACCTTGCGATCGCCACCAGAGCACAAACAGACGCGCAGATTCTGTCTTTTGGTCTTCCAGAAATTCCGCGAGTACCTTGAGGGGAGCAACCTGGTCTCCAAGCTTCAAGCCAAACATGACATCCTCAAGAAAGCCATAGCAGAAGGTGAAACTTCTTAATCCAAATCCCCGATGTGCATCTTCAGCTTCTTATACATGTATGCTCTTTGACCTCACCAGTAAGACAATTCAAATTTTCTGGTGGTCCGTTTTTTTCGTTCTACTAAGTGCGCCAAAATCTCTGGAAAAAGACCGTACCAGTAGACAGATATTTATGTTATCGAATCAACCCCTTTCCTTTCGCAAAAAAAGTCCGTTTGGGGTTCGACGTCGTCATTGTTTAATGACCGCCGTACTCTGATTTTTCCTGGTTTGTGTCTGGCAGGCTACAAAGCTGAGCTGCTCACCACCAGGTAAGATTCTCACGCCTCATCAGTCATTCACCGAGTTGACGCAAGTTCAATGAAAGTGAAATGTTACGTTTCAGTCGCGGGCGGAAGAACTCACACAGCAAGCATCAGGTAGTGTGCAACGCCAAAGTGAATCACTTACTGACCGATTTATCTTCTGAGGAAATGTAACACAACCGTGTTGACAGGACTCAACCAAAGCCATACCTCTGCTGGTGGAGAGCTGCATCCGCTTCATCAACCTGCACGGTAAGTGGAAGCCAGAGCAAGATTTTCCAGCGACTCCAAGATACTGTGGCACATATCAGGAAAGTCAAGTTCCCGACTCAAGTTGAAGTAAGCGCCGGAAAAGCATCAGGATAGAAGACAGGATCAAATGCCGATGTCAAGGGGGGGGCAAAGCCGAGTTGCATTCAAGGTGCGGTTTAACCGTACGTGAGCGTGTAGAAAGAAGTCTGAAGTCGACATTTGAACATTTGTACAGAGGTAGCGACTCGCATTTCTGCAGGTTGAGCAATCCAGAGTTGTAAAGTCTGAATAGGGAATGCCCGGGAACGGAGGTCTGAGGTCCTGTTCCTCGAGGTCCGCTGTCCTGCCGGTTTTCCATCTCACTCCGCTTATTCAAAGGATCAGGATCGTTGTCCAGCTTCTGCAGACCTCGCTGATGATCTGATGCTCTGAATCAGGTATGTTGCGGCAGGGACAGATGGAAAATTCCCAGAGGAACAGGATCAAAGACCCCCTGCTCTCTAACCGAGACTGATTTGGAATAGTGTAAACGCTCAATCGTCTTTTCTCACTCCACAGGTCTCCAACATCAAGGCATATTTCGGGTGTCCGGTTCTCAGGTGGAGGTCAACGACATCAAGAACTCCTTTGAGAGAGGTGAGCGCTAATTGACTCAGCGGGAGGCGTTCAGATAGCACTGAGCCAGGACACTGCGGCTTTTGACATACGGTCCAGGTGACGACCCGCTGATTGACGAGGAAAGCAACCATGACATCAACTCGGTGGCCGGCGTCTTGAAGTTGTACTTCCGCGGCCTGGAGAACCCGCTCTTCCCCAGCGACAGGTTCAACGACCTCATCGCCTGCGTCCGTAAGTGTCACTCTACATTCTGGCGCAACCAGACGACTGGAACTGGCTGGTGTTTCGAGACCAAATTTGACTTCAGAAACTCCACCACGAGAACACAATCTCAGTTCACGTGCTCACCTCGCACTGAAAGTTAAAAAAACATCCATTGTCTCATGCGTTTCTCCTCACTCGGTCGATGAACGTTACATCACCAAAGCCAGAAAACAGGTGAGCCGTGACGGTCGTGACCTGAGCCCGAAGGCACACTGAGGTCATTTTCACTCTGCAGCAAGTGGCAGTACAAAGTAAAATGGCCGCCCCGCCCCGCCCCTTGAGATGGATTCTACTTAATTCCTATTCTAGAAACACGATGTTACTCAGAATGTAGACCACTGAACCCACATCAAACGTAGCACAAAATCTCTCTTGGTGAGCAGGAATGGAGAACCTCTACGAGCGAGCCCAGTGCATCCAAAAGATCCTTCTGGGGGTCCCAAGGGCCACGCTAGTGGTGATGCGCTACCTCTTTGCTTTCCTCAACCAGTAAGTGGCACTTCCTGTCAGCTGCTTCCTGTCCAAGCGCATCTTTTCAATCAGGTTTGGTCCTCCAGCCTGTCCAAGTACAGTGACGAGAACATGATGGACGCCGGCAACCTGGCCATCGTTTTCGGGCCGACCCTGCTGCCCACCCCAGACTCTCTGGACCAGGTGGCCTGCCAAGCGCACGTCAATGAGGTGGTCAAGACGGTCATCCTGCACCAGGACAACATCTTCCCCGACGCCAAGGAGCTGCCGGGACCGCTCTACGAGACCTGCATGACGGGCGAGCAGTACTGGTGAGAGGCCTCACGACCTTCATTTGAATTCGTTGACGGCCACCTGTGACTCGTTTGCCTTAGTTGGCAAGCGGGATGCAAACGGGGGAAGGGGGTGGAGGTGATTTCCCGTACATTTCTATGGGACGTTAAGATGGGGGATCTTGAAAATATTCCAAAGTGGAAACAAGAAAGGTGATATAGTCGTATAAAACAGTTAAGGAACCTTACGAGCAAAACCTTGTAGTCGTTCCCACGCTGTTGTGATTGCGTCAAATTATCCCGTACATGTGCGTGTCTTTTTTTTTTAAAAAGGACCTCTACTTTTCCTCTACTTCCGACAGCGAAAGTCCATTCAGCGAGCCGGGAGCTCTAGAAGAGGCCGAGCCGGACGCCGGCACAGAGACACAGACCAGCGACGAGGGTACGCGGGGCTCTGTTGCCATAGCAACTGCAGCCATGGCAACATCCCTCCCTCCTCCTCCAATTTTTTTCTCTCTCTCTCTGCATGTGAATGAAAAGACTTGAACGCGGTCTCCTTTGCAGAGGGCGAGGCAGTGGAGGCGGTGGCGAGGTTCGACTACGTGGGCCGCTCGGGTCGCGAGCTGTCCTTCAAGAAGGGGGCCACGCTGCTGCTCTACCAGCGCGCCTCGCAGGACTGGTGGGAAGGGCGCCACAACGGCAACCGTGGCCTCGTTCCGCATCAGTACATCGTGGTGAAGGACAGGCGAGTGCCAGGCAAACGGCGAGGCGGCGCCAACGCGAGGTCGCCGTCGCTCATCGCTCGCTTTGTCTGACCAGTCCAGTCAAGTCGCACATAAAGAGACGTCTGTCCTCGTGACACGGCGGTCAAGTTACCGTGGCAACCTGCATTTTGCATTCATTTCCACAGAAGAAATATTCAACTGAGCAGAATCGACGCCCCGCTCAACCGTCAACTGTCAATCAAGAACCACTCAAAGTCCCGGAAA
Source organism: Idiotropiscis lumnitzeri (assembly GCF_059441095.1). Lineage (NCBI taxonomy): Eukaryota > Metazoa > Chordata > Actinopteri > Syngnathiformes > Syngnathidae > Idiotropiscis > Idiotropiscis lumnitzeri. The sequence continues at coordinate 580,507 of NC_142392.1, forward strand.
AATGCTGACACATAACGCGGCGGGAAATAAACGCACGTGACACGGTGGCTGTCAGAACAAGGAATCAAAACACCCACATCAAACTGAACCAATAATCATAATTCCAGGGGTCATTAACCTCCAAAACGAAACATGTTGGCTGCCAAGTCAGACCTATTCCTTGCGCTTCTTCCTTTCTAACCATGACACGCATGCTTTTGCAGCGGACAACGAGGCACTCCCGTACAGCCACAGCAGTGCAAAGCCTTGACCCACAAGAATCCAGACCAATAAATATTGCTTGTTTGACCGACTCGCACCTCTGGCGAAATGGCACATTTACTTTATCGGATTGGCCGAGCAGCCTCAGTGGATTCTGATGAACTCCCTCCTCACTAATTCCCAACGATCACTTCATTGACGGTTGTCCTGTCGTGTGCCTTTGCTTAGGGCTGACGCAATGTCAGACACGTTGAGCCAAAAGGCTGACAGTGACGGCGGGAGCAGCAGCACCGAGGACAAGAGGTCCACCCGAGACCTGTGCTCGCCCACCGACATTCGACCGCCTGAGTCATACCACAGGTAATTTCAAGCTTGGTCTGAGCCCAGAAACAGTTGAGAATTTGTTGACTGAAAATAGGGGAGCGGGGGGGGCATCTCGCGAAGACCCACTATTCACAATGCCGAGACCAGCCATGCGGCTTTAAGTTTATATAGTACGGTAACGGCACACAGACGCCACAAGGTGGTAGTAAAGGACCACTTTTCTCTATGTGAAGCTCCTCAACTCACTTCAACACCAAGTTACCACCAGACAGCACGAAAAATCGTACGTATTTGTGAATTCACAAGTTCTTCACGTTTCAGTTTTTGTTTGGTGTGCCAGGAACGCTGTTGAAGTGAGCTCACAAAGGAATGGAGAGAGAATGATTCCTAATGTGCCATTTCTAAACGGATTCAAATCAGGAACATTTTCTTTCATGATTATTATTTTGTATTTCGTATTTGAATGCCACTTGATCGAGTCCAAGTCGTGACAAACAATGCCATCCAATTGCGGCAGTCACAGGAGGAAGCGGACGGAGGGTTTATTCCGCCGTCCACTCGGCCGCACGACCGACTGCCACGGCAACGGGGCGGTGATGGAGCGCGGTTCGCCCCCAGTGACGGGTCACTTCAGTCCCCGGGACCTGCTGCTGGGGCGCAGCCAGGGCCCGACACCGCCGCCGGACAGCCCTGAACGCCGGCGCCGCTCGGCCGTCGGCGCCATGATTCTCGGCCGACGCGACTCGCTACGGAGGGCCGAGGACACGCCCGTTCGCCGGCACGGCTTCGACTCTCATCGCTCCAGGGCGGCTGACCCCGGCGCTCTGGCTCAGGTACGCGACTGGGAGTGTCCTAAAAACTGAAGCCCCTTTCACGCTGCCTTTTAGACCAATTGGCAAGTCGGAAACGATACGCTAGATGGGCCACAACATTTGAAGATGACGCCTAGATTATTTTTTTTTGAACAAAAAATGTAATGACCTGGTGGGAAAATGCCTGTTGAATCGGCAGCCTAAACGGGGCACGTCCAAATCGAACACGCTCCCTGATTTTATATCCCCAACGCAGGACATCGAGGAGACAGTGAGCGTGGCCCTGGGGGACTTCCGGCTGCTGGAGCGTCAGGGCCGCAGGCCGGCGCCTGACGTGGTCCTGGACACCCTGGAGCAGGTGAAGAACGGCCCCCCGGCCCCCTGTTCCTCCGAGTCGCCGAGTCCCCACAGCACACCCAGCACGCCGGGCACCCCCGGCACCCCGGGGACCCCCGGCACCCCGAGCCCCCTCGGGCCCCTTAGTCCCGTCAGCCCTCTGCCGGGACCCCCTCCCAGGCCGGCCAACCCGTCCCCGGATGCGCTGGGCTCCTTCAAGCCGGTTGCGGCCGCTCGGACGGGGGTCCCGCTCAGGCCCCCCGCCCTGAGGCCTAAACCTGCCGTGCCGCCCAAGAGCAGCACGCCGCCTCTACCCCCGCCGCCGCTCGACAAATCCTGCACCATGTGAGCCAAACTGGGCCGACGGCACGTAGGCCAGTGGAGGAGAACAGGGTATCGCCAAACAATGTGAGGGTAGAAACTCGGACGAGTGAGGGTTTGAATTGCGCTCGCACATCTGATAGAAGATGAGAACAATTGTAATAAGAATCAGAAGCAGAGAACGCAATGATTGCGTGTGAATGCTGAAGAGCTGAACTGCGGTAGAATTACGTGAAATGTAGAATGTGAGAAGTAGAAAACTGTAAATTGCTGATTTCGGTGCTAGCTCGACTCGCATCTTCAAACGACGTTCCCCATTGAAAGTGTCGAGGCACCGCCGTCGTCATGATGACAACTGCTCAAATGAGGTCCGTTAATGAGGACATGACGTGTATTTCTGTACTCTTTGGATCATGAATATTTAGTAAGTATGACAACGTCAAGAAAAGAGGAACCTGAACGAGCTGAACAAATTCAAGTTTTCAAGAAACAAACATTTGCAACGGTTCTGCGTTCCGTCGAGAACTTTTTCTTAGTAACGCTTTCCAATTTGTCATGAATAAGAAGTGGCAACGTTTTGAACAATAGTTGAATAAGTAGAGAATATCCAATGAGTCCAATTTGCACGATGGGATTTTGTTTTTTTTTTTGGGTGGGGTGGGAATTGGGAGATCTGGAACCTTTTTTTAGGGCGCCAAATCACCCGTGAATGCTCTTCAGCATTCACCCGGTGCTCATGCTGATATTTGTGTGTCGTCAGGTTGCTGTATTCTCTTCTTGTTGTACAAAAGCATTTAGCAGGCGTGCTAATCCATAAGAGACCTAACGAGTAGTTCTAGTCAAGTGAATGTCGGACTGTGCCGTGTCTTGGCAGGGCCATGATGCTCTCTCTTCTTTCTTTTTTTTTCTACTCAGTTCTGCTGCTAAAACCGACAGAGACGAATACAAACGTCCAGCTAATGACTTAATGAACGACTGTTCATCTATCGAATGTTACTTAGGAACTTTTAAGAGCCTTCTTCTTTATGGGGTCGGAGGGGGACGTTCATACAGGGTGCCACGCGTGGAGGGTGTGTGTGTCTGAGCGCACGCATGTGTGTGTGCGTGTGCGTGCACTGCTTGCCTTGGCCTCGTAGGCGCAGATCTACGAAAATAATGACAGACGATAGATTCTTAATGCCTGGCTTGAGTGGCCGAACACGCAAGTGCAAGTTGGAAACCAAGCATGCCACTTTCTTGATGCGTGTGTGTGTGTGTGTGTGCGCACGTGTTAACAGGTTTACCTGCTTGCAACACTAAAGCTTCTCAAACTTAAACAGGGGTCCCAGGACCCCCCCCCCGGGGTTGTGCAATAATAGATGATAAATAATAATGCACATTCATTTTAGATTTATTTGGATTTTCAGATTGGGACGATTAAAAGCGCGGCGGTAATTGTGAACTTTCTTTTCAAACAAATGGCCTTTCATTACAGAAATAAAGTTTACATTTTCAAAAACTAAAGATTTATTTTTGGGGCGGGGATTTGTTTTTTGAAAACAGAAAAAAATCCACAAATTGACACTTAACAGACAAGAACAAAAATGTTCCATTTTGAAACCCCCCCCCCTGTGTGTGTGGGGGGGGGGTCCCCTGGCCCCAAAGAGTTTGAGAAGCTCTGCACTAAACTCACAAGTTAACCTTAAACTCACAGGAAGTGAACAGGGTGGGGCTCCGTTCGGGAAACGCCCCCCAACAAAACACTTGAACAGCACAGCGAATGTGAGAGCGAGAGAATGTGGAAGTGCCTTTTTTCATGTTTTTTTGGGGTTTGGGGTCCAGAAGTTGGACCACACACACGCATGTCCAGAAGGAAGCGCTGCAGCACTCTGAATGAAAGAAATCCTTCAAACCTTTGCCTGAGTTCACACATTAACCCATTGTAACTTTTTTGCACATCGGATACCGTTTGGACCTGCACGTACTCGGCATGTAGCATCATCACATGGTGCTGAGGGGGAGGGGGGAGGGGGGTTGTGAAAAGAGAAAAAATGTTTTTGTCTTTTGGTGTTGACGTGTTTGAAACCCGAGCTTCCGTCACGTGAGCTCATATAGCCAAAATGGATCGTATCAATGTGTCGTATTTATATTACAAATAAATGACAACTCGAGACCACAGCAAGCCAACTCCTTTTATTTGTTTCGGGTTTTTTAAAGCACTTTTGTGAAGACTCATCTGGAGACAACAGGCACAACGAGAACTCGCCTAACAAGCCAAACCTTTCGTGCAGAAAAAAATGTGTCTGAACAGCTCGCGGCTCACAAGTACTTTTTGTCCGAATGAAACTCCTCAACTTGCTTAAACAAAGTTCTTTGAGCTCAAGGCGGCAACAAGCATTGCAGCTTCGGTTTCTCCCAAAATCTGAGAATGCTGAACGACCAGGAGTCGTCTTGAAGAGGCTTCAAGTTCGTCATCGAGTATTTCCGATCTTTATGGAAGGAAACCAACCAAATTAAAAGGCAGATGAAATTCTTCAAATCAAAGTCAAGCAAGCGGCATCCCATTTAGACAGTGCTTCTCAATTATTTTCTGTCACGACCCCCCCCCCTCTAGCAGGAAGAAAACAATTTGCGCCCCCCCACCCACCACCGTCTCTTCGCCGCAACTATAAATAATATCATTTTGGTTGCAAAACAAAAGTTAACACTCGCTGCGCACAATTATTGATATAGCGCATTTCACAACAGCCGTAATCATGCAAGGACACGCGAGAGGTTTTGCGAGGAGGGCAGTTTTTTTTTTGTCAAGTATAATTTTGTATTTCTATAAATGAAAATGCAATTTTAAACCCCAATTTTCTTTTACATTTTGTATATAGATGTTTGATAAATATATAAAACGTCCCTCAGCAAAGCCAAATTGATCACAAATAGAATTTGAAGAACTATTATTGTGTAGATCTCAAAACTCTGTGGTGCAAATATTGATGAGATGATAAATATCTACGATACGTTTGACATCGAACCGCTTTGCCGTTTCTGTGTTCCGGTCTGAGAGCGGCTGCTAAATTGCTAACGTAGCTGTCGTCTAATTTTAGGTTTCGAACGCAAGACAGCTGGGCGCCTAGCATTCAGGTAGCGGCGAAAGAAATTAGACTAACGGGACAACCCGTTTTTTTTTTTTTTTTAATCAATACGGCGTGAACTAGGGCCGCAAAGCTTTGACGATCTCAAAATGGCGTTGTCTGAGATTCCAATTACGGTCCCAAAAAAACCGCACGACGACGGAAAAAAAGCAGGTTCCCCAGGTTAGCTGGCACCGCCACTATTTGAGAAACACTGCATTTGGGTGATCTGGGCTCACCCCTTGGAGCCCGGTTTGAGGGTGGCGAAAGGTTTGGAGTTGCGCAGCGAGCCGCAGATCTCCTGCAGGAAGGCCACCACGTTGAGGTCCCGGTCGGACTTGCGGCCGTCCAGGATGACCACAAGGGTGAAGTGCGGCTCGGGCCGGGCCAGGTAGTAGGTGCTCTGGACCTTGTCGTCGTAGAAGTGAACCACCTTGTCGGGCGCGTTGAGCTCGGCGGCGCGGTCGCTCATCATCATGACCACGTTGGGCCAGTGCGTGAGCGGGCGCTCGCCCGACGGCAGCGACACCACGGCGGGGAACTGCTCCACGCCCTTGGGGGCCTCGCGGTACGAGCGCGGGTGGTGGTAGCCGTGGCCCTGGAAGCTTTCCGAGCCGCGGTTGTCGAAGACCAGCGACACGCTGGCGGCGTCGTGCTTGCGGATGAACGAGCAGATCTTGCCGTGGTAGTCGGGAGTGGCGCGGGCGGTCAGGGCGCGCATGTCGGCCGGCGTGGTCTGACGGCCCAACGCCTCGTGGAAGTAGAAGCTGAACTTGGCCAGGAGGGCCGCCTGGAAGCGCTGCAGCCAGACGTACAGGTGCGGCGGCTGAACGCTTTTCTGGGACTGGACTCCGAAGAGAAGCTTGCGGGTCTCCTTCTGGCGCTGGAAGAGCTGCCCCCACGCCGTCAGCTTGGCGGCGGCGCCGTGCAGGCTGAGCAGCGCCGGCAGGAAGCGCCACTCCGATACCTGTGCCTGGCAGCGCAGCAGCTGCGTCACCACGTCCACCTCCATCTGGAAGCTCTCCTCCACGCGGCCCAGGATGGGGTGGTGGAACCTGCGGTACATCCTCAATTTAGCGCCGTGCAAGCCAGCGGGGTCCTCCACACAAAGACTCGCATTCCTGACTGGGTTTTGTTTTAGTTTTTTTAGCCAATTTGTTGTTCCTGGTAGCACGCAGGGGTCGGGGATGGTTTATTCACACGCAGGACGTCACCTTGTTGGTGATCCCAGGAGAGAAGACGCTTCGTCCGTTCAGCACTTTTGCTTTGGTTTCCCCCCCCCCCCTTTTACTGCGTCATTTATCATCTTGCCGCAATTAGCGCTTCTATAAAAAGCACGAAGAGTGAAAGCCCTCAGTGAGGCTGTTGGGAAAGCCTCCTCCACCGAATCAGAGGAACATTTTAGCGGCTTGACAAAGGCTCCTTTTCAACCAAGATAATGGCAACGATGACTGATGGATTGGCATCAGCACTGACTTTGTTACGCGCTCACTCACACGCGTGTTACAATCTCAATGTTGAGTCACAAAATTCATCTTGTCTGCTTTGTTACTTGATTTTTTTTTTCATTTCTTCAGACAAACGGAGGTTCTTTTTTACCTGATCTCAATGTTAACCGATGAATAGCTTTGTGAGTTGCTGGTTTTGCATTATAAAAAATAGCCCAGAAAGATTTGTTGAAATTCTTGACAGCTAATGTCCAAGTAATATGCAAGAGCATGTAAAAAACGATAAACCTCTACTTACAGATGAATCTTTTGAAATGTCATGATTTTTAATTATGTTTTAAACTTTTTTTGTAAGTGTTTCTGCTCTTATGCCACAGTTCAAAGATTTTTGGGGGTTAAGAATGCAGATGTTCCTCCAGAACACATGAAATTAAGTGTGGAGTTGCCCAAGGTTCAATTTAGGGTCCGATACTTTTTCATCTAGACACGCTTTCACTTTTGGACGTTCTCAGGTTGCACAGTCAAACAGATGGAACAAGACTGTACATCATCATGTTTTTAAGTGCTTTATGAAGAAATGGGATTGATTGATTCATTCTTTTTTTTTTTTTTTAAATTGCATTCAAATCAAAGCACATTTCGATGCATTTGGGGGGGTTTCTGAAAGCCTCCCCTTGGAAATTGACCGTCAATGCCCCGCCCCCAGTATGACCACCTTTCTCTGACTCACTTGGAGCTGTACTTGTGCATGACTGCGTCCAGCGCGGCCACCAGCGCCTCGCCGTTGACGTTCTTCTGTCCGGCCAGCGCGTGCATCTTCTCGTAGAGGTCGGCCATGTCCACGCGGGCCTGCGCGAAGTGGCAGAGCTGCTCGGCCAGGTGGCACACGAGCTCCTCCAGGTTCGCCAATGACGAGCCCGGCTGCTGCCCGTGCCGCCCCGACGTCACCACCTTGCGCAGCTCGTTGTGCAGGGACGTGTAGATGGTGCGTGTGGAGTCTTTGCGGCTGAAGAACGACTGACCTCCTGCAGGGGGGCAAAAAAATAAATAAAGACAGGGCAAGACAAACTAGTGTTGTGCTACTGCGCCCCCTGGTGGATACAAAACAACCCAGCAGCAGATTTAATTTCACAACGAAAAAGTTCTTATTAGGCCAACATCACGAAGTTGCACAAAACTAGACTAGAGCGTGTGAACACTTAAGAGTTTAAATGCTGCGGAAATATTTCAAGAGTACGAATATGACTTGAAGATTGAAATATATTGTCTGCATGAGCTGAACATTTGAAATATGTTTAAAGATAAAGAACTTTTGTTGTTGAATGTCACATTTATTTTTTGGTGTGTGTGTGGGAAATGTGGGAAATGTGGAATTTGGGGGGAAAGTGGTCATTTTTGGAATGTGGAAAGTCATTCCTTATACGTCGCGGATATAGTAAATATATACTGAATTTTGATGAAGTGTGGTATTTGGTTACCTAAATGTCCTGAATTCTGTCAATGTGTGGACTGTATTGGGAGGTTTGGGTGGGTAGAGAAATGTGCAAGGAGCAGAACTGGAAAAGGTGGGAATAATTCAAACTAACGTGCTTCAAAGCAAACTAACAGATGTGCTTGTCAGCAATTGTGGCAGGTTGTGGCTGAAGGCCATATCAATAAAGATGGTTTGTATTGTAGTGTTTTGCATTGAAGGCAGCTTTAGTCTTGTACCCATTTTCTGTCCCAGGAAGGTCATGTTGTGGTAAGCCTTCTCGGCGGCGGCGAGATGAGCCAAGGCGGCCAGCAGCGCCGTCCACACGGCGCCGGAGCTCCGGCTGCTGTTGTCTTTCTCCTTCTCCACGTAGTCCTTGGCGCGGTCGAAGGAGAACATGCCGAGCTGCGCGAAGAAGCTCTCCAGGGTGGCCTGCTCGCGAGGCACCGGCCGCAGCAGCAGCAGCAGCAGCTCCTCCTGCCCCGCCGCCGCCGTCGTCGTCGTCGCCGCCGCCGCCGTCGCCGTCGTCGTCGCCGTCGTCGTCGCCGCCATGGCGGCCTAGCTCGCAGCTAACAAGCTAATGCAGCAAAGTCACGCTTTTGCAAGTATCGCTCATAAAACGCCATTACGTCCGCGACAGTACTCACTTGGAAGTAATTGCTCACTACTATAGTGAATAGACGGACCTAAAATAAAGTTCAAAATACTTGGGGAAGGCTAAATGAAGAGACGTGGTCAACAAATCGACGCCATTTTGTTTGGACGAAAATAATACGGCGAGTCTGAAGGGACGATTCACCGGAAATGGAAGATGTTAAATTGATATTCAGTTCAATAAAATGGGAAATATTTGACATAAAAAGGGAAACAATACATCAAAGATAAATACTTTGGTTATTATTAATATATGTGATTTGCGTATATTGGTAAGAAACGCAAGAAACCGATTCAATTTTGTATGGCAGAAGACAAATGAACATTTGTCCATTGAAAATCTGTGCGATTGGTTTGTACATAACCTTCCAAATGGATTTAAAATGCTTTAACCAACATTTTCAGCATGATGTAGTTCATGAATGCACACACCCGCTCTCCACTGGCTTCCAGTCATAAATTTTAACAGATGCCGCTGCAGCTGATAAATGAATCGATGGTTAATGTAGGCCAACATTCACAGAAGTCGGAGCCACGATTGACAAACTGATAAGGGAGCAAACAACTCATGTTTTTAAGAACCTCACTTAGAAAACAAGATAAAGAATCTCTCTCACGGTGTGGCTGATTTTGCGACGCCTCCGATTAAAATTCCTCTCTGTGTAATCCATGTGTGAAATCAATGTGTTTCATAATGTCGAACTAATGTTCACTTGGATTTTGCTTATCAGATTTTTTTTTTTGCCCATTTGATTTTTTTCAGTCATTCCTTCTTGGAAAGGCTCTATTCATAAGCAAAGGTTATGATTTATAATGACAAGTGACTCAACAGGCAAACATTTGCTTTATTGCTATGATTTGAAAACATTGTCTTGAGTGACTTTACATGTAGCAAAATCTACAGCAAATATCAGGAATAGATTACAATCATGTCTATGTGAAATATTATTGTTTGCATCATACTTATGTGGAATTCTGTTGCTTAGCAATGAACAAAATTGCTTCAGAACTGCACCCACCCAAATGAGAAGGCTTAAAAAAGATCACGAAGATGGTGGCTGCCACTTCCCTTATCTGTCTTTTGTTGTGAAATGTTTGCCGTTAATCGGTTGTTTCCAAGACTGACATGTTCTGCTGTGTGACGCTTTGACGCATTTCTTCCGTGTCTTCAACGGCTCGCGTGAGTACAAAAAAACTTTAGATTGAAGACACACATGCGCAGAGGGACTCTTTAAATGAATAAAGAGAGAGGGAACAAAGAGATAAGTTTCGAAGTTCGAGACAAGCATTGTTGTGCAAGACTTTCTCTTTATTCTCCTTGCAAGCTGGTAACAGAAAATAGAATGTCTTTCCTCTTTCTTTGTGGCGTTTTATGAAACGTCTAATTGACAAACCTGACAAATATCCTAGCGTGCTAACTAACATTCATTCTTTATTAAATACAATTTTAAAATGTTTTGATGTTTTGTTTTGTTTTTAATCATCTTAATGGCATTTCTGTTCATTTCAATGGCGCAAGAAAGATATTTGAGATTTGATTAGAGTGCTTCAAATTCATGTTTAATGAACTTTATTGAGGCATGTTTGAAAAGCTCAACGTTAGTCTAAAAATGTGTCCTTAAAGCTGAGAAAAAGTGCATCACAAACACATAATTTGGGCAAAAATGGGCATAAAACCACATTGGAGAGCCACAGGCCCAAATTCCAGAATTCATGGAAGGTCGTAAACGTTCCACGTTTTCATGAGTGCGAACCACAATAGAGGCGTTTCTGTGCACGGAAAAGAGCTGCCTTTTCTCATGCCATTGCCACTTTGGCGCTTCACATGGTGTGACGGTTAGACCAACAGACAACGTAAGTGCGCAAACCTTTTTGGACATGACATCATCATGCAGCAACAAAAATAATGAGCCCTTAGCAAAAGTTCTCATTGTGACCTTTGACCTTTGTTGCAACTTCTTTTTGGACCTTCTCGCATGAAAACGCAATTTTTTTCTTTTTTGTTCAGATGTACCAATAAAGGCTCCGGTTTCACATAATTGGAATTTTCTGTCAATGGTTGAATGTTTCCTGCTTTTCAGCTTAAACAGCAAACTAAGTTTGAAGACAACCAATGACAATTTCAATTCATCTTTCGCTTGATTGCGAATTGTGGGGCTGCTCACGGTTATTCAGCCTCATTGACTTTGCTGTGTCCAAGACTGATACGTAGAAAAAAAAAAAAAAGCGATGAATATTTGAAAGAATATGATGAATATGGTTAGGTGAGGATTCATAAAAAGAATAAGAATGCGAAGTGTGAAAAGCAAGTTAAATGCTGGCTGATAACACACCAAGTCAGAGTTGCATTTAAGTGGCAAGACTTTTGGCGTTGGTGTCAGAACTGGGACGGGCCTGCAAACTGCTCTAACCACAACTGGGACTTCAAATTGAGGGGGAGGCGTGCAACCAACTCACAAATGGGACTGAACACAGAGATGCTCCTTCAACATGCAGAGGAAGAAGAGAAGAACAACATCCTACTCACAGCGTTGGCCACTCCTCGTTGCTTTGCGGCAATCCAACCTGGAAAAAAAAATCCCAGCAAGGACTTTTTCTATTTGCCGTTTCGACACTGACAATACAAGCTAATGGAGGCGAGTAAACTAGCATGAGTGTATTTTAGGTTTTGCATAGACAAAGGGTGCCTAAAGTTTGAAAACATGTTTATCAAGAGAGGTATTATTCATCAGAATCAGAATACCCTTTATTGTCATTATACTCACAAATGATGGAAATCAGATTTAATTAATATTTCAATCAGAATTTTTCTCTGAACATCAAATGTATGAATTAAGGGTATCGCGATCATGTTTTGGTGCTGCCGATTCCGATTAACCATGACTGAGATCGGCCGATACCGATCACATGGATGAGCTGCACACTCTCAAATCAAAAAAAAAGAGCGACATGGCAGCACGTTTGTTTGTTTGTTTTGGTTCGGATTGCGCAAGGGGGGACGAGACGAGACCCAGGCAGGCTGCTCTCTCTTCTGCAAGTTGCGCTAGATCGGTCGTGGTGATCGCAAATTAAAGGGCTTGATCCACATACGCCGATCAATAACTTTCCCACAAAAATCGTCCGATCATGATTGGTGCAGGATATATCACATGACATAACTAGAAATTGTAAATGTTGAGAAATCAAAGGTTTTAAACGCAAAATGAAAAGAGAGATAGAGACTGTCTGCCTTTTGGAAGGTGAAAAGAAGCACGAAAAGCCGCAGCGAAATGAGGAAATTGCTTGTCATGAATGAAGCAGTCGTCTACCTGCATGGCAAAATCAAATCAATAACCGTTATTGATTTGATTTTATTATTGAATAACGTGTAGTTGTGGCATCATTTCCGTTCTGGCTTTTTAAAACGTCGCTTTTATTGTAGTGGGCCACCGGAAGTCTCGCCCTTAACTTCCGGTGAGGTGTGCGACTTTTACGGTGTCCGCCTAACAGTTTTATGCGTCTCTCCTTTTATTTTGTTTTTTGTCGTTTTAAGATTCCATTTGGTTTGTTTTGGTTAGCACACGTTAGGGGCGCAAGTGTTTTGGTGCCCGATGTTTGTTGTCGACGGCAACTAAAAGTGACGATGAATCCTCTCAAGTGTGGTGAGTGAACAACAAACTCATTCAAGTCGTTGTTTATTCATCGGATATCGTAGTTATTCTATTCTATTTTTTACGTTTTTACAGGAATCCATTTTCTTTTTTTTTTTAGTAGGTTGTTTGTTTGCACGTCCGACCTGGGAAATGCTCGTTGAAATGCTCCAATAAACATTTGTGCGTTTTCGAGGTGCAATTTGGAACTCGTGCTTGCGTCCAATCTGACTTGTTGGAGTGCAACGTCAACGTGGGCATGTTGGATAGTAATAACGCATTTGGTTGCCATGGATGATGTTCTTAGAACAAGCGGACTGGCCGATCACAATGAAATGCGACCTGAGAGCAAATTCAAGCACTCAAATGCATGAGAAGAATTCGTCATGAGGCCCAGGGAAAGTCATCCCACCATTCTTAACTGTGCAGCCACTCAACTAAGAGATATTTTTTGGCCATCTGAGGTTGAATTCGAATGGAAGATGTAGAACTGTGAAGCTGAACGGTTTGCTTGGAAAAAAATCTGTTGTAAAAAAGATTAATGACACGTCTATGCTGCGACAATAAACAAACAGCAAAACAAGGACCAAAAGCTTGTGAGTATTTGAAACGGGAGTTTCCTTTTGTGCATTGTGTGACTCTGCCAGCGCACGACTGTATTCTCCGCAGCCTTTGACGCGGAAACGTTTGTTTTGTTGCAGAGCGCCGCATCCGAGATGAGTTTTGAAGTGGGCTTCCCTCCCATGAAGGACACCTTGAAGATGATGAGCGACATGATCCTGCTGTGCACCACTTTGGCGCTTTCCCTCTTCTTCTGGACGCTTTCCCTCACTCTCAGCGCATATTCTGGTCAGTTGCCCTGTCGAGCCGTTGCTCAAACCAACTCAACTGTCGTGAGATGTTTGCGCTTTGAGAGGCAATGGTTGGGCTGGTTCCTCAAGTCTGATGCAAAGTTATCCAACAGGTCATTCAGCCGAAATTGTTCACGGCGCGGCGTTGAAGGGCTTTCATTGATTGGCCGAGGACGGAGCACAAAAAGCCTTTCAAAAGATGCCAAAAGAAGGAAATCAAACCGCCATACGCACAATTCGAGGCGCTCCGTTGCTTTTCCATGAATACGGCCGCAGTCGACGGGGGTCATGTGAGCGTTAGAAACGGCAAAAACTGCTCAAGTACAGTGGGACCTTGCGGCACTTGCGAGGTTTTCCAATGACAAATTGCCCCTTTGTGCTGCGAGCGAGCTCCAAATTAGCTGCAGCTCAAAAAAAAATAAAAAGTGAACAAAAATGAAGACATTGAATTAACCAAATGCAAAAATGGCGCATGGAGATTCCTCTATGACATAAAAAAAACAATTTACATATTTGGATTTGTACCTTTTTTTTTTTTTTGTCAGTACCCACTAACCTTGTGTGGGTGCGTGTGTTTGTGCAGGGTCGCTGCAGCCCGTGTCGCCATGGCGATGGCTCTTCTCCATCTTGGTCCCGGTGGTACTGACCATCCGAGCCCTGAAGAGACGCAGCTTGGATCCATCGGGGGCGCTGGGAGGTAAGGCGGCGGCGGCGGCGGCGGCGGCAGCGGCAGCGCGTGACTTCATCAGTGCACTGCCAAAATTGGCTTGACATGAAGTGAGGAATGAAATTCTTCGCTTAACAAAAAATAGGTGCCAATAGGACGGGGAAAATTTCTTATACTCAATTTGCCTTGATTTAAAAAGCTGCGGTGCAATAATTGCCTTTCAAATTAATGGACAACAATTTTGATAAATTGTCAAAATTGTTGCCACTTGAGCCGCTCAGAATTCTGCAGTCTGCCATGAAAGCAGATTGATTCTTTTTCAAAATAAGACATTTTGTACCTTGTTGTGTTTGCAACTTGTTGAAATGTCTTCTCAGCACTTTTTGTGGGCTTCGTGCTGACCATGGCCAACTTCAGCTTCTTCTCGTCTCTTCTGGCCTTCTTCGTCACGTCGTCCAAACTGACGCGCTGGGGCGGCGCGCAGAAGAAGAAGATGGACGCCGACTACAAGGAGGGTGAGAAACGGCCGCAGTGTGTGTGCGTGCGTGCGTCTGGAATTCTTACGTGGCTGGCGTGTGTGTCAGGGGGCCAGCGGAACTGGGTGCAGGTGTTCTGTAACGGCGCCGTTCCTACGCAGCTAGCACTGCTCTACATGATCGAGGTGAGTGCAGTCGAAAACGTGCAGAAAATCTGGATTGTGGAACGACCGCTCTTGTTGTGACTGCAAGCTGGCGTGTATGACGCCATTTAACTTGACCGACCGTAGAAATGACAATTATTACTTCCTGACCTCCTACTGCCTCCTATCTCCAAATTCACCGATTGCCAGCTTTTGTGCTCCTTATGTAAAATGCCACTAGAGGGCGCCATATCTGCCATTTGCGTTTGAGTTTCAAATTCTAGCACTGAATTACTTTTACACCAAAATTTTACTGCACAAAAATATTACGATAGAGATGTCTGCATATTTAAGTTTCATTTTGATTCTTTTTTCAGTGTAAAAAAAAATCATTGTCTTAAGTTCAAATTTTGATGGTACAAAAATACCACAAAATGTCTGAGCCACCTGACTTTCAATTTCTTACTCTGAATTGTATGTTTTCAAAAACCCCAAACAGAAGTTCCTTTTCAAAAGAATTCTCTGTTACAAATTGGAATTCCATGTCAAAGAATTTGTAAGTGTGAAAAGTGACGACAGCAATCTAAGGGAGAAAGCGTCCAGTGGCAAAGCGCGACGAGCGAGCGATCGATCGCCTTGTTGAAATGTTGTCGGGCGTGTGGCAGGCGGGCCCCGGCGAGATGCCCATCGACTTTGGCCGACAGTACACGGCGTCGTGGATGTGCCTGTCGCTGCTGGGGGCGCTGGCGTGCAGTGCGGGCGACACCTGGGCCTCCGAGGTGGGCCCCGTCCTCAGCCCGTCGCGGCCCAGGCTCATCACCACCTGGCAGGAGGTCCCTAAAGGTGAGGAAAAAAAAAAAAAACAGGGCTCACACACACACACATTCGCGTGTGTGCCATTTTGACAATGAACACGGCCAAATGAACCCATGTATGCTCTGCTTGTGGCAGGAACCAACGGCGGCGTGACTCACGTGGGCCTGGTGGCGAGCTTCCTGGGCGGTCTAGCAGTGGGCGGGGCATACCTGGCGTCACAGGTGCTGTTCATCAGCGAGATTCAACAGTGCGCCCCCCAGTGGCCGTTGCTGTTGTACGGGGGTGCGGCTGGCCTGCTGGGCTCCCTCCTGGACTCCCTCCTTGGAGCCAGTGTGCAGTATTCGGGTACGGCAGCAAGTTGTCTGTCCCGTCCGTGCCAACGGAAAGGCAAAAGGCGTCACGAGTTGTTGCTGTGTGGGCAGGTTTCGACGCCAGCATCGGAAAGGTGGTGAGCTACGAGTCGCCCACCACGCACTGGATCTGCGGCAGACCCATCCTGGACAACAACGCCGTCAACCTCTTCTCATCCGTTCTGGTGGCGCTTGTCCTGCCCGGGATGGCCTGGGGCTTGTGGCCACACTAGGCAGACATTTGGTTGACAATGACAAACTCAAGAACGAAAAACGAGGGGGCGGGGAAGAAACAGACAACATTTTATTTTGGACTTCATTTGTGCGGTTTCGTGTAAAGCGCCAAAGTGCGGTTGGCGTGTGCGTCGTCCACAAGCGACTCAAATAAAACAGTTTGAACTGTTCAATGACTTCACATAATAGTTGAGTCATGAGATACAAGTTTAATATGATGCATGACCATGCTCACAACTCAAAACATTCATCTCAAGCCAACTTTGTGTTGTTAAAAATTAAAGTAGCACTCGACATTATTGTACTTTATGTAAACAATCCATCCACCCGTTAACTGATCCGCTAATCTCATATTGAAATAAAATGCAAAGACATCGCAGTTTGTTCATCATTTCATTACGTTCTTTCTGCTGTACGCAACTTGGCCACCGGAGGGCAGTATTCTTAGTCACGCAAGAGTTTCACAATTGGAAGTGTTCACAAATTTTTGCTCACAAGCCCAAGGGAAAAAAATTAATTAAAAAGAAATGAGCGCCCCCCCTCATCTAAAATTTTTTTAATTATGTTCACACAAAAAATAACGATGTAATTGAATGTAAAACCAATGACACAAAAAGAAGAAAATTATTTTCTGCCAAAGTGAAAAGGACAAAATCAATTCTGTGAGAAACATTAAGTAGACAGACTCGAGGTACTATTGTTTTTTTTTCCCTTTTGTTTATTCCATCGTGAGAGAAAAGGCACTAAACCAAAGTGGGAGACGGTGACTTTGAATGACAGAAAGAAAAAGGAAGAAAGTCACGTTCACTTGAGCAAATGGAAAGTTTACAGTCAATCAAAAAAATAAGGTCAACTAAAAACGGAGGAGGAAAAAAAAGAAAGTCCTTCAGAGTGTTTGGTGTCCTTTGTTTTAAATACAAGACAAGATAAATTAACATTTTCCAAAAATGAAGAGACAATGATTGCAACAGCCCCAGTTGGTCTTTCAAATCAAGTTTGAAGCACACTTCAAAATTGGAAGTCATTAAATATTTTATGATTAGAATAACAATTACACATTATAAAAAAAAAAATTCCAATCTGCAAAACGATTTGCAAAATTAGCGCAATGAAGTTGCAAAGAAAAATGAGTTCTGGAAATGGCTCCACTTTCTGCAACCGTGAATACGAGAGCAAGTGTTGCTGTCGGTTTGGGGAAGAAATGGTCAATTCCATTTTTTGTTTTTTTGGGGTGGGGAAGGAATGAAATATGAACACTTTAACGTCAAGGTAACACTGACGAGTGTTTGGTGCGCTGTTGATCCCGAACCACTTCGGTCACCTTACGCTCAAACGCGGGATGTCAAGTGGGGGCGGGGGCGGCTTCCGGCGAACGATCAGTCAGTCACAGGTTGTCTTTAAAGTAGCCCAGTTTGGCCAAGGACATCTCCCGGCGCAGCAGCATCACCTCCCAGAACATCTGTTCCGCTAAACACACGTACCTGGGCTGAATCTCATGGGCCCTCCCACCTCTCAGAGTGTCAAACTAAACGCAATCCATCAAGCAGCCATGTCTTGTGCTCATGTTGTCGATTGTTTCAGATTAGAGCCGGCCGATGATACGATTGCGTTACATCAGAGGCTGCAAGCTGCTACTCCGTTGATTTGGTTTGCTTTTTTTTTTTTTTTTAAACTTTTCAGTACAGATGCTTTAAAACAATACATAAATGTTGTGATTGGACAATATAAAAAAATGATTTTGCCGTACTTCCTGTTTTGAAATTTCAGTGATTGTGTTGCCTCTTACCATCCTGCTGCTTGACGAGCCCCTGGTGGATGTAACGAATGTAGGTGAAGAAATTACACACGGCCGTGATCTGACACACAAACAAGCAACAATTATTTCAGTCACTTTGCATTTCGGAGGCGAGCGACACTTTTGTCGGCCGGCGCATCGTCGCACTCACTCGGTATCGGCAGTACGGGGACACGAAGTAATAGTTGGACGAGTCCCCAAACTTGATTCTGTGCTTGCAGGTTTTGGTCTGGCCGCTCAGGGCGCACTTCCTGCGGCGCACACACACACACACACACACACACACACACACACACGCGCGCGCGCGCGTGCATAGGTGAAGGTGGAGTTGACCAGACTGAGAGGAGGAACTTGAACATGTTTGCTTCATTTGAAGCGAAATACAAAAAAAAAAAAAAAAAAAAAAAAAGGAGAAGACAACCAGGGACACAAGCAAAGTTTGACGAGGAGGAGACCGGGCTCGCGTTCGCGTGCCAGCGTGCGGTCTTACTTCGGTCCGCCGCACTCGACGGCCGAGGCTTTGACGACGGGCAGCGGCTGGAAGCCCACCGGCTCCACGCTGAGTGTGTTCTGCTCCACCGATTCTAAGATGGACGAACCCAGCTGAGGAAGAGAAGAAAGCGCTCAAGTGAAAAGAGTTGTGTTGGGAATCTATTTGCGGTTACCTCGCTCTTGCTGAAGGTGAGGCACGGGTAGATGTCCTCGCGGTAAACTCGTTCCAGGAAGCAGCAGCGGCGGTCCAGCGTGGGGTCCTCCTTCCACGCCTTGAACTCGGCGAACAGCTGCGCGTCCGCCTGCAACAACAACGAGACGGCGTGTCGCGCTTGCGCAAAGCGGCCGAGGCGAGCGTCGCGTCCCATCGCACCTCTCGGCACTCTCGCACGATGGGCTGCGTGGCCGACGGGTCGGCCTGCGTCCCCAAGATGGCCGAGGACGAGCTCTTGTTCCTGCTGTGGCCCTTCCGGAAGGCCGCTTTGCCGCCCACGTTGGGGAGCTCGCCTACGGGGGACGTCGGCGAGGACAGGACCAGCGTCTTCAGGGCCTGCACCTCCGCCTGCAGGACGTCAATCTGAACACAAAGACGTCGTCGAAGCGAAGGCTGGTTGGAGGAACGCCAGGAAGGAGCGCGCGTGCCGACTTGCGTCTTGGAGTGCGCTCACCTTGCCCAGGGCTTCTTTCAGCTGCTTCTCGGCATTGGCCTGCTTGACGTTGGCCTCTCGCACCATCTTGTGGGCCTCCTGAAACGTGACAACCGCAACATGCCATGACTGTACGTCACAACAGCGCAGGAAAACGTCCCATGTCACTTTTCATTGGTGGCAACGTGCTGCAAATAAAAGCGTTTTCGCAGTCTTGCAGCATCTTGATGTGAATAATCGATTTCAGGGAGAGTTAAGGAGGTTCATTTCCACACAAACACTGTGACGTCATCCGGTCGCATTAAGGAGTCAAGGAACCATGTTGAGGTGAGTTCGCATTTTCATTTGGACGAAAACTGCAATGGCGTGCCAATCCTGGGCCAGTTTCACCTTTTGGGATGCTTGAACTAGTCAGAGAGTTGCATCATTCACAGCGCTACGTATTTTTTCGGTTTTTAAACATTGGTTTGGTCGTGTGCCGTGAGATTTTTGTTCATGGAAAAATGTCACTGCTTGAAAGATTGTCAAAGTCACACGGAAAAAAAAAAAAAAGTCCTACAAGCACATCAAGTGAGAGTGAGAAGAAAAACCCACCAAGAGAAAGACAAAAAAAAGCCCTCGTGTGACAACTTCCTGTCAAAGGAGGAAGTGAAGAGAGTGGACGAGGGGGACGGCAGGACGGAGGCGCACCGACCTGGAAGAGGCTGGCAGTCAGCTCCTCCAGCTCCTGGCCCAGCTGATCGCGCACTTTTGACAACCTCTCACACTCCTCATCCTTCAACAGCAGCTCCTTACGCACGCACGCACGCACGAGACAACAAGCAGCCAATCGTGATCAAATCAAACATGACAACAAAGACATGGAGAAAAAAAACAAACAAACAAACAAAAACAACTTAAGTTGCATCTTCAATGACATCAAAATCAAATCAAGTATGGAAAATGGCTTGGCAGTGACATGGCACGCACACACGCATCAAACGTGAACATGATGAGTGACAAAAAGAAAAATAAAGATCATAATGTGCATCTCCAACGACAACAAAGTCAGATCAAATATGGAAAATGGCCGCAGTCAATTACAAACGCACACATGCCTGCACACAATTGCACCCACACACGCACGCACGCACGATTGCCCAATGGCGAGTGCGCGCGGGGTTACCCTCTGCGCTTTGGCCAGCTCGTCCTTGAGCCGCTCGTATCCTTTCTCTCGCACCTCCATGACCGACGGGCTGCGTAGTCGCGAAAAACTGTCGCTCAGGGCGCCGCACTCGTCGCCATCGTCACCGGACAGGAAGTTGCACTCGGCCACGTCGGCCTCCGGGCCCTGCACGCTGGAGATGACAGACGCACAATTGCACTTTCACTGCCGAGCGTGATCCTTTTTTGCACAATGAACGTGAAAAACCGGAGAAGGCGGCGCAGGGCCATCGCGGGCGCTCACCTGCCATTGCGAGCGTGCGTCGGCGTGGAGTAGACGGGCCGCGTGGGGAGCTGGTCAGCCCGCAGCGACGAGCACAGGCCAGGGGGCGGCGCCCCCAGCGAGTGCGTGCGGTACAGTGACGCGGGCGGCGTACCGTGGCAGGCGGGTGGACGCTGCTCCACTTGGTTCTGCGGCCACAACAACAGCGCAGACGCGTCAACCCTCGTCTCCAAGGCCGACACTTTTTCACACTTCCTCATTTTGTTTCGTTTTGATCAGCGCTCAACATACAGCAGTTCAATCGTGCATCATATGTACCAAAGCGGAATACTATTTTTTTTTTCCCCGCGCCCGTCGATACCTGCAGCAGGTCGGGTGTGGTGGGCGAGGCCAGGTTGACCTCGTGGAAGCCTTCCAGAGTTTCGGCGTTAGTGGGAGCGCTGCTGCAGGCCATGGCGGCTGCTGCTGTGGTTCATCCTTCACACTGAATGCAGAAAACACAAGGATGTCAACAGCAAATGACAACCACTGCCGCACGTCGTCATGCTACTCGTGCGGACTACTACATGATGCTCGAGTCAGACATCATAGAAATTCTCAACGGCTTTCCGTAAAAATGATGTGTTGCTTGATTCCGGCTCAGTCCATCACCATGGAGACGAGGCCTTGAGAGCCAGCGGTAACCGAACACCGCAAAGGATGTTGGGTAGGGATCCGGTTACTGGGTCACGTGACGTGGAGCGAGGCTTACTAGCTGCTCTTGACAGGCAAAACAAAGTGCAACTGGACACATTGATTCGATAGGGTGGGACAAAAGTAGAAAGACACTTTTGAAATGACAAATATATATATATATATATATATTTTTTTTTTTTTTTGGGGCGTGGGGGATCTTTTCAACCCACCCAGTGAAGATCATTTGAGGAAAAAACAAAGTAGATTGTCAAACCGTAATGGACATGTATGCAAGGGACGAAGGCAGAACATTTATTTGAAGCAAGGAAGTATGAAAAGCATGTTTGAGGGTGGAAGGAAGGAAGGAAGGCAGGAAGGCAGAAAAGCACAAAGGAAGACAGGAAGAAATGAGATTCACGCAACGGAAGGATGCAGGAATAAAAAACAGCCTTGAAAAAAAAAAAGCTTCAGGGTAAAAGGTCAGAGAGGAAGACAGAAACTCAGGTCTAAGCCAAGGAAGGATGAAAGTTAGGCTGCATAATAAGCAGCTCCAAATGCAATGAAATTGGATTTGTGTTGCCTCGCGTGCATTAGCAGCTCATCTGGCAAACGTGCTGCCACTCCACTTCATCAACACGCTCGTGACATCTTACATTCTACTTGAAAGAATTTTCCAAAATTCCGCCATTGAACGTGCTCAGATATTTTGCGAGCCACTTCATTGCCCGTCAGCTGACAGGTTGCCCGAGTCACTTGAACGCACCAAATAAACAAGCCTTGAGCTATTATGCTACATTGTTGGTTTTTTGTACAACTCCATTTTTATTGTTTTAATCTTGCATTGTTTCACTGAGCTCCTCCAAAGGCATATATAAAATACAGATATTAAATGTATTCTTATGAAACCCTGCTTAGCTCGCGGCTAACAGTTAGCTTGCTAACATGCTAATTGCCAACTCTGACGGCTAACGTCAACTGGCGAAATGTGTTAAACGCCAACAAATGAATGACGCATTCTTGTGGTTTGAAGAGTTTTTATGCAACCAATGTGAAGTAGGGAAAGAAAACGAAAGCAACACCTGCGAAAACGTCGTTCGAACACTTCAGCTGCCAAACTGCAACAGACGGTTGCATGTCCGATAATGGACGTATGTCGCCTGTTTGGCTCAGCAGCTAACTGGCTGAGCGAGTGTGTGTCCTCTTGCCACCTCCCTTTCTTGTTGAGATGGAAGTGGCGGTGCACTCACCGGACCCGTGCGTGGACAGAAGCCAGGCGTTGGGCCGCCTCCTCCCGGGAATTCCAAGCCGATAAACGACGGCTCGCTGACGGCGGTGGAGCGCTCGTTGACGCAGCCCGGCGTAAATAACTCCAGGGTGTTGCGTTCAACGACTGTTCGGAAAGCTGCTACACACCTTAAGGACGCGTTTTTTTAAAGTAATACGACACAGTCCCCAAATATTTATTAAAAACTGTGCTTCTTATAAAATGTTATTCATATCACACAAAGTCATGGAAAATATTCTGCACTTCATATTTTTGGGGAGTTTTGTTAGTTTGATTCTGTTTTATTAACCCGAGTGTTGATTGCGCGTGTTCCTGACAGTGGCCTTCATTTTCTCCACAAGGAGGCGCCAAAGGCCACACGACCAACGATCTGAGTTTTTGGGATGATTTATTGCTGAATAATGGAGGTCATAGAAGGTATTACACACCTGAGAACTAACGAGAAACATTTTCTGGTTGTTTCCCAAAAACCACAAATTGGCCCGACTTCCTCCACACACGTGCACATCGGGGGTCACACGCATGCGTCTTGCTGCGAGGGGCGGGGCTTGTCTTATTGTTGGCCCGTCTTAAGTTGGCGCGTCATCCAGTCGAGGTGGAGTCAGCAGGCAACAACACAAGTGGGACTTGTTGCAGAAAAAAAATCTATTTCGGTCTGGCAAGACTTTTACACGAGGATGGGTCTTACACATTTGAAGGTAAATTCTCTTTCACCTCTGGAATTGTATCCAACTTGCTTCCAAAGGATTTTTGGGCATGATTTTGGAATTTCCAATTTCAGGTCTTCAAATACATCATCAGTTAAATAATATATTATTTACCTAATTGAAACCTATGGAAAAATACTTTTAATTCCTTGATATTTAATGTATTGAATTCTACAATTTGTGTATAAAATGGATTTCATCCTAAACTTGATGCTTGAAAATGTTTTTTTCTAAATGTCTTTGACTAGATGAATTGCATACTATTTGGTATTTGGAACAAGTGAGCATGTCGTATTCTTGACACTTGAGTTTGTTTACCTAAAAGAGAAGCAACATTGAAGAAAGCTTCAGTCAGACATTCCCTATTTCTCAAGCACTTAAGAAAAAACAACAACAAAAAAAACTTCCTATTTTAAAACATTCCATTCCACTCACTAACTCCACGACCCAGCATTGACTTGAATGGAGAGATCTTAGTAAACGTCTGTTACCGTTTTGTGTGTGTTGTCAACCAACGCAAAGCAATCCATCAAGTGGGTCGGAGGAACATAAAGGTACACGAGCCGCCGATAGATTGAGTCCCATGCATGTGGCGGTCAGGCAGAAATGTTGAACTGGGGCAGAAGAAGCACACAACGAGTGCCGATGATGATTATAAGAAGCGGCATTTGATGATGTAACGAGGCAACAATAAAGTCAAAGTGAGGTTTTGCAGAAGAATGTGCAGTCGTGTAGTTTCGGGCTGAGGAGCCGGTTGCGCAGCTTGCTTTTTACCGGCTCAACAGGTCCGCCCGGCGCCGCTGCGTTGTAGGTTCACGAGTCACGTCAGTGCTACCTTCGCTTCGGAGTTTCATTTGATCCGTGACCAAGCTCGTAACTCAATTGACTCAGATGTCATCACTCCAAAACTTTCATTGCCGCGCTTGTGAATATGGTGACTGATTCCTGGCCTCTCAAAATATGAATTCATCATGTGAAATAAAGATGGAAGGACAGCTGTGCTTGCTTCTTAAACAATTTTGATAAGAAAGATATGCTTCATCTACAAGGACAGACTCGGTCCCTTGAGGGAAATTGGATGATGCGGAAAGCAAAAAACTTGACTTTTTCTTCTTACTTTTGAACTTGATGTCTCCTCTTCAGACCGAGGCGAAGCGATGATCCGCTGACTCCTCGGAACGAGGAGCAGGCATGATTTTGCTTCCGTCCTAGTGCAGCCCCCGGAGATGTCCAAAGCTCGGCCGAGCCCTTCTGCCCTCATCCTGGACATGGCCAACAATCAGCGGCGCTCCCGAGTCAACGGCGCGTTGGACCGGAGCGTAAGGCTGCGGGTCAGTACCACTCAAAAACTAGCGATGGTAGTTAGTTTGATTGCATCATTCTGTTGCCAGAATTAAACAAACAACAACAAAAAATGAACTCCGTTGCAGTCGTGTTTAATGCTCTTCAGTACATCGTACTCCAGGGGTCTCAAACTCCAGCCCTCGAGGGCCGCTTTCCTCCACGTTTTCGAAGGGTCCCACATGCAACGCACCACAATCGAATAATCAGCTCCGTAGTTCTGCAGGGGCCTGAGAACGATGCAGATCATTTGAATCAGGCGTGTTTAAGGAGGAAACCTCGAAAACAAGCAGGAAAACGCCCCTCGAGGACCAGAGATGGAGACCCCCGTGTTACTCCATCTCAATGAGGTCCCCCCCCCCCAAAAAAAATCACTCAATCAATCAAGTTTGGATTGTAAAGAAATCAAAGACGAACAATTAGAACCAACATTTGCTCACTTGAAGACAAATTCAAATGTTTTGACATAGGCATGAACTAAGACGGCACTGACGCAACCGTCACAACAATAATCATCGTTCTTTCCTCGCCCGTCTGTAGCGCATCCAAACTAACATGAAATCTGGCACATTTCTGAATTGAAAAGCAAGAATAAACCAGCAAAGCACATGGCTACCTCTCTCTGGGTGTCACTTAAGTCCCCGTTGGAGGAATGGCCGACGCTGTTACACAAGAGCCTTGTTCTGGTCTCCTATTGTCCAAACGATAATTGCGTCTGATTCAGGCTGTTTACACAAAACATGCAGTTGCGGCAATCACACCTGCTTGACAACCTTCACACGCCTCAGGGACAACATCCGTTAGCAACACATGAGGCCGCCCCAACCAGTTCCACCTCACTCCTGTTTGAGTGTCGAGCCACATCTTGGTTACACGATCGCAGACGCCAGCCGCGCGCGGTGCTTGCGCATTGATCTCGTCGCGTTCCGTCGACAAAGTCGCTGACCAACGGTCGTTTTTATTGACCTGCGCAGGATGAAGACACGCTGCGCTTTCTAAGCCCGGAGGAGAAGGAGTGCCTCCAGTTTTTTGAAGAGACTATCGGATCACTGGAGAACAGCCTAGAGGAGGACGAGCTCAGGGCCAAACTCGTCAAGTCTGCAGCAAGCGGAAGCCTTCTTGGCCACGAGATGGATGGACCGCTGGATACCCCGGATCTCTACACCGTACACCCTATGACAACCGGACGTCTCGGCGCTAAAGACCAAGATATTATAGACCTGGTACGCCCAGATCCGGACATGATGCTTGCCAAATTGCCGGTCTTCAAGCTTACCAGTCCAGGTACTGCATATAATTTCTTATACTCAGTAAAAATCAATTAAAATTGAGTCTTGACATCTTGAATTTTGTTCTGCTCAGATTTCCAGAAAATGGCAATGAACCCTGAGAGCCACTTTGAGATAAAACCTAGACATGATCCTCTTGACCACTCTGCCGGTTATGAGCCGACAGACGGTCACTCCTACCACCCAGCTGGCTCTGTCCCCACCCCGGTCCTCATTGCCAAGAAGATAGCTGAGAACCAGGCAGCGGGCGCACCCAACAGTTCAGCTTTACTCCACAGCCAGCACAGCCACGAGGATGAAAAGTCACTAGGCCTTGGCCGATACCTCCCCACGAAGCAGGGTCCTCCGACATTCGCTAAGCCTACCAGATACCCAGCCAACATCAGTATGATTCTTGGCAACAAAGAGCTCCAGAATCAGCCAGTATCCAATGTGAACCTCCATGACAGGCGGGCGCTGATGCTGTCAAATCTAGCAGGAGCGCCACAGGCTCTCTTGCAGGAGGATTTTCAGCCAAATTTGGTGCATAAGTTGCAAAGTACCACCACCC